>NC_134689.1:258780189-259087689 GCF_050947455.1 Rhinoderma darwinii | reverse complement strand
CTCCCGTGCTCCCATAGAGAATGAATGGCGCGGCAGTGCGCATGAGCATAACTTCTTGTAACTGGAATACCCCTTTAATGTTAGAAAAAAATATTAATAAAGATTACAGTTAAAAAAAAAAAAAAAAACTATTTTTTCCATTAAAAAGTGGTTTTATTTAGTAAAAGTGTAAAAAATAAATAAAAGTACACATACGGTATCGCCGCAACTGTAATGACTCAAACAATAAAGTAATAATAAAATAAAGTTAATGTGTAATAATAAAATAAAGTTAATGTGTAATATAAACCGCAAGGTGAACACCGTAAAAAAAAAATGCAAAAAAAACTATTGCGCAATTCCTATTTTTTTCCATTGCCCCCAAAAAAGTAATAATAAAAGTTAATCAATAAGTCCCATGTACCCCCATAAAGTACCAATGAAATCTACGTCTCGTTCCGCAAAATACATGCCCACATATCACTACATTGACAGAAAAATATTATGGCTTTTGGAAAGCGACGACAGAATAAAGGTAACATGTTCTTTGCGCCGCACAGTAAATAAACGGCGTAAATTTAAAACACATAGAACAATGGTGGAATTTCTGGTTTTTTTCTATCCCCCCCCCCCCCCAAAAAAAAGTTAATAAAAGTTAATCCCAAAATTATATGTACCCCAAAATGGTGCCATTAAAAATACAACTAATCCTGCAAAAAAAAAAATCCTGATACAGCTATGTCGACGGAAAAATAAAAAAGTTATTGCTCTTTAAATGAGACGATGGAAAAGCTAAAAAAAATTGCTTGGTCATTAAGGGGGTTATCCAGGGACCAAAAATTGCATTGTATTAATATATTTATGTGAAACTAAGTAATTCTGTACTAAATGGTGCAGTTCAAACCTCGTGAATTGTTCCCAGAAGTGCTGGAGCTTTTCTAATAATGATGATGCTCCAACATGGCCCCACGTGACTGAGGGCTTGCTCCATGTGCTGTTCGTGGAGATGATCGCAAGGGGCTGTCACATTGCTTATTGCTTGAGTCCCCAGCAGAGCATCAGCTAGCACTTTGCTCGGGACTCCAGCCCTGCTCCCGATGTACATACTTGGTCAATTCAGGGGTTTTCTATTGCTGGAGTTCCCGAGCAGAGCATCAGCTGATGCTCTGCCTGGGGACTCCATCACTTCTGACCACGTCACGGTCACTGTCCACAGTGGCGTAGCTACCGCTATAGCAGCCGTAGCGGCTGCTACGGGGCCCGCGGCATGAGGGGGCCCGTGTCGCCCGCCGGCACGGGCCCCCACCATGGCCGGAGGCTCCGCTAGCACCCGCTGTGGCTGCTACAGCGCGACGCCACTGAACACTACGGCAGAGCAGGGAGGTATCTCCCCACTCTGCCATTAAACAAAAGACATGTATCCCCTATCCACAGGATAGGGGATACATGTGTGATCGCTGGCAGCGATAGGGAGAACGGGGGACTGAAAGTCCCCTGAAGTTCTCCATCACAAACCTCGGACTTCCGGGGCCTGTGTCGGCAGCTCCGTAGAAATTAATGGAGCGCCGGTCGCGCTTGTGCGCATGCGTGACCGTTGCTCCTTTCATTTTTATTGAGCTGCGCAGACGTCGGAAGTCAGAGGTTAGTCATGGAGAACTTGGGGGACTTTCGGTCCCCCGTTCTCCCTATCGCTGCCAGCGATCACACATGTATCCCCTATCCTGTGCATAGGGAATACATGTCTTTTGTCTTTTCACACTGTAGGCCACATTTTTTTGGGGGGTTGGGGACGCTGTATGGCGTTCCCTACAGGGGGGGAGCTGTATGGCGTTCCGTACAGGGGGGGCTGTATGGCATTCCTTACAGGGGGGGCTGTATGGCATTCCATACAGGGGGGGGCTGTATGGCATTCCCTACAGGGGGGCTGTAAGGCGTTCCCTACAGGGGGGCTGTATGGCGTTCCCTACAGGGGGGGCTGTATGGCGTTCCCTAAAGGGGGGCTGTATGGCGTTCCCTACAGACACCCCCCTGTAGGGAACGCCATACAGACCCCTCTGTAGAGAACGCCATACAGCCCCCTCTGTAGATAACGCCATACAGCCCCCCTGTAGATAGCGCCATACAGCCCCCTCTGTAGATAACGCCATACAGCCCCCCTGTAGATAGCACCATACAGCCCCCCTGTAGATAGCACCATACAGCCCCCTCTGTAGATTACGACATACAGCCCCCCTGTGGATAACGCCATACAGCCCCCCTGTAGATAACGCCATACAGCCCCCTTGTAGATAGCGCCATACAGCCCCCTCTGTATATAGCGCCATACAGCCCCCTCTGTAGATAGCGCCATACAGCCCCCTTTGTAGATATCTACAGAGGGGGCTGTATGGCGTTATCTACAGGGGGGACTGTATGGCGCTATCTACAGAGGGGGTTGTATGGCGTTATCTATAGGGGTGGCTGCAAAAAAGGCACTATCTACAAAGGGGGGGGGGGCCCCAGTCAAAAGTTTGCTATGGGGCCCAGTCTTTCCTAGTTACGCCCCTGACAATGACGTCAGCAGCAGTACTGACCATATATCGACAGTGACAGTGACGTAGGCAGAAGTGCTGGAGTCCCCAGGCAGAGCATCAGCTGATGCTCTGCTTGGGGACTCTAGTACTGCTGCCAACGTCATTGTCTATATATGGACAGTGACGTGGGCAGAAGTGCTGAAGTCCCCAGGCAGCGCATCAACTGATGCTCTGCTCCGGAACTCCAGCGATAGGAAACCCCTAAATTGACCAAATATGGACGTCCGGAGTCCCGAGCAAAGCGCTAGCTGATGCTCTGCTCAGGACTCAAGCAATAGGCAATGTGATAGCTCCTTGCGGTCATGTTCACGAACAGCACATGAAGCAAGGCCTCAGTCACGTGGGGCCGTGTCGGAGCATCATCACTATTAGAAAAGCTCCAGCACTTACTGAATAATTCATGAGGTTTGAACTGCACCATTTAGTACAGAATTTTAAATTAAAGTATATTAGTAAGTTACTTCGTTTCACATAAATATATTATTGCAATGCAATTTTTGGTCCCCGGTTAACCCCTTTACGATCTAAAATAGGCTGGAAACTAAGGGGTTAAAGGTGTTGTCTTCGTTAATAGAGGTGATCCCCTACTTGGGATCCACATATTTTATCCACAGTGAAGAGAGTCTACAAAGAGTCTCTACCTTTGGAAACAAACCACATCAGTGCATTACATGTACTGCCCAATTATTTCAATGGGCACAGTGTAATGGCTCATATTCCTTCTGGAGGCGCTGCAGGAGAAATTAAGCTGCGGGACCAGCCTAAAAATCTGCACCAAAATCCCCAATTAAAAATTAATGTCATTTGTTGTTGATTTTGGTGTGGAGGTTAGCAACAGATGTTCATTGCTTACATTGCGAATAAGAAAATCTGAAATGAAAATTGCCACTATTTCCGTTACAGATAGGGCAAGCTGCGGATTCCTTAACACCCCATATACTAACATTGTACTGTATTTTGTTGTGGAATTTAAGTGCAAATTCTACAACTGAAATTCTGCAACAAATACCTGATGTGTGATCATAGCGACACTGCCAGGTTCCCAAGCAGATTACATATAATAAAAGGGCATTTTCCAAAGAGGACAACACTTTGTGGGTGACGTTCACATCGTGCATTTTTTTGTGTTTTTCATGACTTTTTAAAAGGCTGCCAAAAAAATGCATTTTAAAAAAACTCATGCTTTCACTTACTCGTATGTTTTGACAATGTTTTTCAGTCTGTCGCCATTAAATTAAAAACCAGCTTACAACGGAAACGCTTCTTAAAAACGAAAAAGCAATTACCACAATTTATAAAAAAGATGCCCCCATTGGCCACAACATAAAAATTAAACATACTCACTTCACCGCTCCTCATCTCCCCTCCAGGTCCCCTCTGCATTTCAACGTGGCCCATACTAGATCCTGACGTCGAGCATTGTCAGGGTCTTATATGGGACACAGAGCTCAACGTCCTGATGCTGCCCAGCATCAGTACGTTTTGTAAGCCCCGTCATGCTAAGGGGAGTTGGAGGGCCGAAGCGGTGAGAAGAGCTATAACTTTTATTTTTTCATTTTTTTTTTAAATTAAGTCTAATGGGTTGGTTGGGGGGTGGTAGCCCGATCAGGGGGGCAAGGTACGGGGCCCAACACAAGCCTCTACATTGCTACACCCCAGAGTGAAACCTACGCTAGTTAGGAGCTGGCATCGATTTCCACTATAATTTATGCCAGTTTTCCCACGTAAATTATAATATATATATTGGTCTGTGATGACCCCAGATGCTTTTGCAAAGCCACACCCGCCTTTCCACAAAAGAGTGGAGGGTGGCGCTTGAGCCCTTTTACAACTTTTCTGGCATGGAAGGATTGATAAATTCCACCTTGGTTACAATTTTATAGCCAGCCTAGGCAATCATCTGTGAGCTAAACAGCCTGGACTCCAGATTGATACATTTAGAAAACATTGTATATTGATTGATACATTGTATCAGAAAATGATGGGTACTGACTGGATACAAATGAATCCTCTTTTCAGTTGAGAGTAGGACTAGGTCTTTACCAGATAGTGAAGAGACAGTGAAAATAGTGGCAAATTCAGACACAAGGTACTTTGGAAGTTTGCAGAACTTTTCATTATATAGTGATTAAGGTTTATTTACATCAAACTGGAAAACCCTGAATATGTTTATTAGCCCGACCAGGTCTCATAGAAGTGTTGCTTCTGACAAGAAGCAACGAGCAGACAAGGAAATGTTTGCTTTGCAGTCACAGTAGACCTGCACCTGCCCATGTATTTCACTTTGTTTGGAGGTGCTGACTAACTTTTGTCATTTGCATTTTTCATATTTAATATTTTCATGTTTGGATGTGAACTTTTAAGGACATTTAGAAGTTATAACCTGGTATCAAATATTCAGTTCAGCTAGGCTAGTGTCAGGACAGTGTTTAAAAAGTGACAGGCCGATATGCGCCACTTTGTTTGTCTTTTTCTTTTTCTTTTTTTTTTAACTGTAGAACGTAGTCTGCGGAGAAAGGGGAAGTAAAAAATTTCTACACATAGGAGCTAATATTTTTTTTGTTCTAGGAAATGATCTAAGCCTTTTTTAAAGCCATCTACTGTCCCTGCTGTGACCATCTCCTGTGGTGACTATTCCATAGATTCACAGTAAAGAAGGCTTGTCGCCTCTGCAGGTTGAACCTTTTTTTCTCCAGACTGAGGCCTCATGCACACGACCGTAAAAACTCCCGTTATTACGGGTCGTAATTACGACCCCTAATAACGGGCTCATAGACTTCTATTGGCGACGGGTGCCTTCCCGTTTTCTCACGGGAAGGTGCCCGTGCCGTTGAAAAAGATAGAACATGTCCTATTTCAGGCCATAATAACGGCACGGACAGTCCATAGAAGTCTATGGAGCTCTCGTAATGACGGGTGGATACAAGTGTGCACCCGTCATTACGGCAGCGTTGCTAAGCGACGTCAGTAAATAGTCACTGTCCAGGGAGCTGAAAGAGTTAACTGATCGGCAGTAACTCTTTCAGCACCCAGGACAGTGACTACCGATCAGTATAAACCTGTAAAAAATAAAAATAAAAGACGTTCATACTTACCGACAACTTCCTGCTTCCTCCAGTCCGGTCTCCCGCCCGTTGCCTTGGTGACGCGTCTCTCTTGACATCCGGCCCGACGTCCTGGATGACGTTTCAGGCCATGTGACCGCTGCAGCCAATCACAGGTCAATCACAGGCTGCAGCGGTCACATGGACTGCCGCGTCATCCAGGGATGTCGGGCTGGATGTGAAGAGAGGGACGCGTCACCAAGACAACGGCCGGGTAAGTATGAATTTCTTTAACTTTTATTACAGAAAAGGCTGTCCCTTCTCTCTATCCTGCACTGATAGAGAGAAGGGGCTGCCGATTAGTGCAGTGCTATTTTGCCGCCAAAAACGTGCTCGTAAATACGGGTGGAATACGTGTGACACCGGACCCATATTTACGAGCACGGGTTCGTAAATACTGGTGCAAAACGGGTGGAATACGTGTGACACCGGACCCGTATTTACGCCAGTATTTACGGGTGGGAAAAAATACGGTCGTGTGCATGAGGCCTGAGGGAGTGCCCCCTTGTTTTTTGAGGGGGTTTTACATGCAACAGGATTTGACCATATTTTTTGTATGTGCCAATAATATATTTATATAAGTTAATCATGTCCCCCCTTAGTTGTCTTTTGTCAAGGCTAAATAGGTTTAGTTCTTTTAATCTTTCCTCATAACTTAGATTCTACATGCCCCTTATTAGCTTCGTTGCTCTTCTTTGTATTTTTTCCAACTCCAGGGCATCCTTTCTATGAACTGGAGCCCTGAACTGAACTGCATACTCTAGATGAGGTTCTCACTAACGCTTTGTAAAGTGGTAATATTACATCCCTGTCCCGCGAGTCTATGCCTCTTTTAATACACGACAATATCTTGCTGGCCTTTGAAGCAGCTGATTGACATTGCATGCTGTTATTTAGTTTATGATTTAAAAGTACACCCAGATCCTTCTCAACAAGTGACTCCCCCAGTGTAGCTCCCCCTAGGACATATGATGCATGCAGGTTGTTGGTACCCAGATGCATAACTTTACATTTATCTACATTAAACTTCATTTACCAGGTGGACGTCCAAACACTTGTTCAATTCACGAACATCTTCCATAGACTGAACATTACTACATAGCTTGGTGTCATCTGCAAAAACAGAAATCGCACTATTAATCCCATCTTCTATATCATTAATAAATAAGTCGAATAATAGTGGTCCCAGCACTGAACCCTGTGGTACACCACTTATAACCGGGGACCATTCAGAGTAGGAATCATTGACCACAACTCTCTGGATACAATCCTTGGGCCAATTCTCAATCCAATTACAAACTATACTTTCTAAACCTATAGTCCTTAATTTACCCATTAGACGTCTATGAGGGACACTGTCAAATGCCTTTGCAAAGTCCAAAACACTATATCCACAGCGGCCCCTCTGTCTAGGCTTCTGCTCACCTCTTCATAAAAACAAATCAGGTTGGTTTGACAGCTTCTGTGCTTAGTAAAACCGTGCTGGGTGTCACTTATAATACGATTTATTGTCACATAATCCTGTATATAGTCCCTCAAACATTTTCCCCACAATGGATGTTAAGCTTACTGGTCTATAATTACCCGGGGAAGACCTAGAGCCCTTTTTGAAAATAGGCACCACATTTTCCCTGCACCAGTCCCTTGGCACTATACCAGTCACTAGAGAATCTCTAAATATTATGAAGAGGGGGACAGAAATAACTGAACTAAGCTCCTTAACCCTTTCACGACCAAGGACAAAAATGAACGTCATGGTCGGCTGCTAGTTCCCGCTCCAGGACGTTCATTTTCGTCAGTATTTAAAACGGTCACTCTGTGTAAACACAGAGTGACAGGCGCGCGCTGACAGCTGTCCTAGACAGCTGAGACATCAGTCTCGCCGAACAGTGGACCATCGCCGCTGCTTTCGGCAATTAACCCCTTAAGTGCGGCGACGGATTGCCGTCGCCACATTTAAGTGGTTTGAAGCACATCGGCAGCCCCCACGAAGTGATCGTGGGGGCTACCGATGCTTGTCACGGCAATCGGAGGTCAGACAATGACCTTCGGGTTGCCATGTACGGGAGCCTCGGAGGAACAGCCTCCGGCCGGTCCTCCGAGGCTTCCTGTCAGAGTGACAGTTACTTCACAATGACAGTTAAAGTACATTACACTACGTGTGCAGTGTAATGTACTCTAGCAGCGATCAAAGCTGCAAGTCTAAGTGTCCCCTAGTGGGACAAGTGAAAAAAGTAAAAAAAAGATAATAAAAATGTTTTAAAAATAGTGTAAAAATAAAAGTTATAAGTTATATAAACAAACAGTGCATTTTTTTCCTATAATAAGTCTTTCATTATAGGAAAAAAATGAACACGTTAAAAAAAGTACACATATTTGGTATCACCGCGTTCGTAACAACCCCAACTATCAAACTATAATGTTATTTTTCCCGCACGATGAACACGCCAAAAAAAATCAATAAAAAACTACACCAGAATCGCTATTTTTTGGTCACCACCCCTCCCAAAATAGAGAATAAAAAGTGATCAAAAAGTCGCATGTACCCGAAAATAATACCGATATAAAAACTACAACCCGTCCCGCAACAAACAAGCTCTTACACAGCTTTTTTGACTGAAAAATAAAAAAGTTACGGCTCTCAGAATATGGTGACACAGAAAATAAATTATTTTATAAAAAAGTTATTTTATTGCGCAAACGCTGCAAAACATAAAAAAAATATATACATATGGTATCGCCGTAATCATACCGACCCGCAGAATAAAATATAATGGTCATTTATAGTGCACGGTGAACGCCGCAAAAAAATAAACTAAAAAACATTGTCAGAATTGCTTGTTTTTGGTCACCCGGCTTGCAAAAAAATGTAATAAAAAGTGATCAAAAAAATCGCATGTACCCCAAAATGGTACCAATGAAAAGTACAGATTGTCCCGCAACAAATAAGCCCTCACAGGGCTCCGGTGGTGAAAAAATAAAAAAGTTCTGGCTTTCAGAATATGGCGATGCAAAATGTGCAGTGTTCCAAAAGTGGATAAGATCGGGCACCATTTATCAGTGCGACACCGGCCACATATCTATGAAATATTATTTATTTACCCCATTATTATACCCTCTTATTATGTCCTGATGTAGTCCGCACAGATTACACATACCCCCAAATTATAAACTGAAATACAAGCAAAACACCAAACAAAACTACTGCCAAGCAAAATCTGCGCTTGAAAAGCAAAATGGCGTTCCCTCCCTTCTGAGCCCTGCAGCGTGCCCAAGCAGCAGTTTGCGCCCACATATGGCGTCGCCATACCCGAGAGAACCCGCTTAACCTTTTATGAGGTATTTGTCTTCTGTGGCACAAACTGGGCACAACATATTATGCACTAAAATGGCGTATCAGTGGAAAATTGCAATTTTCACTTTGAATCATCCGCTGTGCATTAACCCCTTTGCGCACTATGACTTAATTGCCCATCATGGTGCGGCGGTTGATGTATGGAGCCGGCTCACGTGCTGAGCCCGCTCCATACGCTGCCGGTGTCAGCTGTGTATTACAGCTGACACCCAAGACTAATGGACAGGTACAGCGATCGCTCTGTTACAGAAGCCTGTAAGAATAACAATATACTGCAATACATTAGTATTGCAGTGTATTGTACCAGTGATCCAATGATCGCTGGCTCAAGTCCCCTAAGGGGATTGATTAATAAAATGTGTAGAAGAATTATAGTTATTAGTAGTGAGAATTAATATTTTTTAAAGTTTAAAAAAAAAAAACCTTTTCGCATTTTTCTTCTAAAGTAATGTAAAAAAATGAACAAAATTGGTATCGCTACGTCCGTAAAAGTTCGAACTATTACAATATACCATTATTTAATTTGCACAGTGCACACCTTAAAAAAAAAATTATAATTGAAACCGCCAAAATCGCTCTTATTTTTTGGTCACCTTCGCTCTAAAAAAAAAATGTAATACAACATTTGAATCACTTTTTATGTACCAAAAAATGGTACCAATAAAAACTGCAGCTCCTCCCGCAAGTAATAAGCCCTCACCCCGCTCTATAGATGAAAAAATAAAAAAATTATGGCTCTTGGAAAGCGGGGAGTGAAAATCTAAAATATGAAAGCAAAAAATGGATCAGTCCTGAAAGGGTTAATTCATTTCTAATGAAAAAAACTTATGACCACATGTGGGGTATTTCCGTACTCGGGAGAAATTGCTTTATAAAAAATGGTTGTTTTTTTCCTCCTTTATCCCTTGTGAAAATGAGAAAATTCAACATTTTAGTGGAAAAAATGTTGATATTAATTTTCGCGCCCTAATTCTAATAAACTCTGCAAAAGACCTGTGGGGTGTAAATGCTCACTATACCCCTAGAAAAACTCCTTGAAAGTTTTTCCAAAATGGGGTCACTTTTGGAGGGTTTCCACTGTTTTGGTCCCTCCAGTGCATTGCAAATGCGACATGGCACCGAAAACCATTCCAGCAAAATCATAAATACAAATGGCGCTCCTTCCCTTCTGAGCCCTGCTGTGTGTCCAAACAGCAGTTTATTACCACATATGGGGTATTGTCGTAATCGGGAGACATTGCTTTACAAATGTTGGGGTGCATTTTCTTCGTTATTCCTTGTAAATAATAAAAATTTCTATATTGTTTCAGAAAAAAAAGTACATTTTAATTTTTACAGACTAATTCCAATATATTTAGCGAAAAACCTGTGTGGTCAAAATGCTAACTATACCCCTAGATAAATACCTTAAGGGGTCTAGTTTTCGAAATGGGGTCGTTTATGGGGAGTTTCTATCGTTCTGGCAGCTCAAAGCTTCTCCTAATGTACAGTGGGGCCTAAAACATTTTCAAGCAAAATATGAGTCCTGAAAGCCTCCGGGTGCTCCCTTCCTTTGGGGCCCTTCCGTGTGTCCAAACAACGCATTAGGGCCACAATGTGGGTATTTTTGAAAACAGGAGAAACAGGGTGATAGATTTTGGGGTGTGTTTCTTCATTCTCATGGTCGCTTTACAAAGAAATTGGTCTTCAAACTGATACTTTTATGAAAAAAAGTGAATATTTTTTTTTTTCACCTGCTATGTATTAAATTTAGCAAAAAACTGTGGGGTCAAAATACTTACTATACCCCTAAGTAAATACCTTAAGGGGTCTAGTTTTCTAAACGGGGTCATTTGTGGGGATTTCCATCACTGTGAGACCTATGAGCCTCTGAAAACCTGGCTTGGTGCAGGAAAACAAAATGTACTTCAAAATTTATAAAATTATTATTCAATTTGTAAGTCCTCTAAATTGCTGAAAATTTATTTTATTTTTTCAAAAGTGCTGCCAAAATAGAGTAAAGAGATAGAAATATATATTTAATTAAAAAAATTGTACAGTATGTGTGTACATATGTGACAAATTGCAGTTAAAAATAGGGAAAAATTTTAATTTTTACAAAATTTCTTCCATTTTTCTATTTTTTTATTAATTTCCGCAAATTGTATGAGTCTACTTTTACCACTAAAATAAAGTACAACATGTGACGAAAAAACAATGTCAGAATTACTTGGATATTCAAAACTTTCACAGGGTTATTCTCTGATAAAGTCAGACATACCAGATTTGACAAATCTGGCTTGGTCATTAAGGTACAAACATGCCCGGTCATTAAGGGGTTAAAGAGGCTCTGTCACCACATTATAAGTGCCCTATCTCCTATATAAGAAGACGCTATAATGTAGGTGACAGTAATGATTTTTATTTAGAAAAACTATCTATTTTAAACCACTTTATGAGCGATTTTTAGCTTTATGCTAATGAGTTTCTTAATGCCCAAGTGGGCGTGTTTTACTTTAGACCAAGTGGGCTTTGTACAGAGGAGTGTATGACGCTGACCAATCACCGTCATGCACTCCTCTCCATTCATTTACACTGCACTAGCGATATAGTTATATCGCTATGTGCAGCCACATACACAAACACTAACATTACTGCAGTGTCCTGATAATGTATATACATCACTACCACCCAGGACGTGATGTTTATTCAGAATCCTGACACTTCTGAATCTTTTCTGTGAGATTCCAGCAAGGCAAGCGTAATCTCGTTTGAGATGACAGGTTACATTGTAATCTCACAAGATTACGTTTGCCTTGCTGTAAATCTCACAGAGACGCTACAGACATGTCAGGATTCTGAATAAACATCACGTCCAGGCTGGTAGTGATGTATATTCATTATCAGGACACTGCAGTAATGTTAGTGTTTGTGTATGTAGCTGCACATAACGATATAACTATATCGCTAGTGCAGTGTAAATGAATGGAGAGAAGTGTATGACGCTGATTGGTCCACATCATACACTCCTCTGTACAACGCCCACTTGGTCTAAAGTAAAAACACGCCCACTTGGGCATTAAGAAACTCATTAGCATAAAGCTAAAAATCGCTCATAAAGTGGTTTAAAATAGATAGTTTTTCTAAATAAAAAGCATTGCTGTCACCTACATTATAGCACCCATCTCCTTATATAGGAGATAGGGCACTTATAATATGGTGACAGAGCCTCTTTAAGAACTCTAGGGTGTAACCCATCTGGTCCTGGGGCCTTGTGTACATTTATTTTGTTTAATTTAGCTTGGACCATATCTACATTCAGCCAATTCGGTATATCAACTATTATATTATCAGCACTGGCACCAGCTACATCAGCTACTCTTTCTTCTGTTGTATATACAGAGCTGAAGAACCCATTTAGTAACTCTGCCTTCTCTTGATCCCCTTTGACCAACTCCCCATTACCACTATCTAGGGGTCCCACATGTTCAGACCTTGGCTTTTTTGCATTTATACACTTGAAGAATTTTTGGGGATTCGTTTTACTATCCTTGGCCACCTGCCTTTCATTTTGTATTTTTGCTTATTTTATTACCTTTTTACAGATTTTATTACGCTCTTTATAATTTGCAAAGGCTACAGCTGTACCCTCAGATTTGTATTTTTCAAATGCCCTTTTTTTTTAATGTATTGCCCTTTTTACAGAAGGTGTAAGCCATGTGGGGTTTAATTTTAGTCGTTTATACTTGTTATCTATGTTATCTATAGGAATAAATTTTGCACTATAATTACCCAAAGTAGATTTGAAAATCTCCCATTTTATCATTTGTACCATTATTTGACATTAGTTCTTCCCAGTCTATATCTTGAATTGCAGCCCTCATCCTGGGGAAATTGGGCTTCTTAAAATTAAGTGTTTTTGCCCTCCCAGCCTGTGTTTGTTTTTTACAGTATATATAAATTATAACTATATTATGATCACTGTTACCGAGGTTTTCACGAACATTGACGTTCCCAACAAGCTCTGCATTATTAGAAATTACCAAATCCAACAGTGCTTCACCTCTAGTCGGGTCTTCCACAAACTGGCCCATAAAATTTTCTTGCAACAGGTTGACAAAATATCTCCCCTTTGCAGTTGAAGCCGAACCAATTAATGTACCGGTAACTAAAATCTCCCATTATCACTACTGGTACAGTAGCCTGTGCAACCCGCTACATCTGTTTATATAGCTGAACTTCCATCTCCTCAGTTATATTGGGGGGTTTATAGATTACACCAAAAGTAATTTTTTCAGTGTTTACCTCCCTTTGTAACTCCACCCAGAAGGTTTCAACCTCCTCACAATCTCCACCCACTATTGTCTCTTTCACACTCACCTTCATATCACTTCTCACATACAGATATACACCACCGCCTTCATATCACTTCTCACATACAGACATACACCACCGCCTTCATATCACTTCTCACATACAGACATACACCACCACCTTTCCTATTCGCCCTGTCTTTCCGAAACAGTGTAAAACCCTGTAGATTTACAGCCCAGTCATGTGAAGAGTCTAGCCATGTTTCAGCAACACCAACTATATCTATATTTTCTTCCAGTACCAAGGCCCCTAGCTCTTCCATTTTTCTTGCTAGACTTCTGGCATTTGTGAATATACACTTTAACTTGCCTTTAAATGTTTCAATTTCAGTATCAGAAATGTGATTATTTGACATTTTTTGGGCATTTTGATTTTCATTTTCATTGCTGTTGCTGTTGCTGATCTCCTTATCCTGTTGCCTAGTCCTCTCCCCACAGTCTGTTTCTCCCCCCACCAATATAGTCTGACCCCTCTCTAACCTGACTACCCCTTTATTTTTTACATTGGCCTCCCTCCTCAGCCCTAGTTTAAATACTCCGCAACCCCAGCTAGAATTCTCTCCCCCAGCACAGCGGACCCCCTTCCATTTAGGTGCAAATCATCTTCAGAATACAGTTTGTACCCCAATGAAAAGTCAGCCCAGTGCTCTAGGAACCCAAAGCCTTCTCCTCTACACAAAGACTTGAACCATGCATTTAACTTCCTGAGCTCCAACTGTCCTTCCTGTGATGTGCATGGCACAGGGAGTATTCCTGAGAATACTACCTTGGAGGCCCTTCCCTTCAGCTCGTAGCCTAGTTCTTTAAAATTATTCTTAAGGCTCCTCCACCTACCATTTATTCTGTCGTTGGTACCTACATGGACCACAACAGCTGGATCATCACCAGCCCCTCCCAGCAATTTGTCCACCCGTTCCACCACATGCCGAACCCTGGCACCAGTGAGACAGCAAACCATACGGTTGAGGCGGTCTTGGCGAAAAAATGATTCTATCCGTCTTATATATGATTATAGAATCCCCTATAACTACCAATTGTCTTGTTTTACCTTACCTGCATTACCATCCCGCCGACTACTAGCTGGGCTGTTCGGGAGATCAGTATCCACTAGGGCTGCCATTTCTGAGACCGACACCCTCAGATCATCACCCAACTTGGCAATTTTGCTTGGAATATCAGAAACAGGATTGGCCTTCCTTTTCTTGGACCCCTTTCTACTGCCCCTAAGGCCTCATGCACACAAACGTATTTTTTCCTCCCATAAATACTGGCGTAATTACGGGTCCTTGGGCACACGTATTCGACCCGTATTGCACCAGTATTTACGGACCCGTGCTCGTTAATACGGGTCCGGTGTCACCAGTATTCCACCCGTATTTACGGGAACGTTTTCGCTGCAAAATTGCACTGCACTAATCGGCAGCCCTTCTCTCTATCAGTGCAGGGTATAATGAAGGGACAGCCCTTTCCGCAGTAAAAGAAATTCATACTTACCCGGCCGTTGTCTTGGTGACGCGTCCCTCTCTTGAGATCCAGTCTGACATCCCTGGATGACGCGGCAATCCATGTGACGCTGCAGCCAGTGATTGGCCTGTGATTGGCTGTAGCGGTCACATGGGATGAAACGTCATCCCGGGAGGCCGGACTGGAGGAGGAAGAAGTAGAAGAAGAAGAGTTCTGGGTAAGTTAACTTTTAATACTATTAACTCCAGCGGTAGTCACTGTCCCGAGTTACTACCGATCAGTTAACTCTTTCAGCACCCTGGACAGTGAATATCCCCTAACGTTGCCTCGCAACGCTCCCGTAATTACGGGTGCACACACGTAGCTACCCGTAATTACGGGAGCCCCATAGACTTCTATGGGCCTGCCCGTGCCGTTATTTTTGCCTGAAATAGGACATGTTCTATATTTTTCAACGGCACGGGCACCTTCCCGTAAGCTTACGGGAAGGTACCCGTAGCCAATAGAAGTCTATGGGCCCGTAATAACGGGCCGTAATTACGGCTCGTAATTACGGGCGTTTTTACGTTCATGTGCATGAGGCCTTACTACATTAACCCAGCTACTTGCCTGATCCTGCTGACCCATGTCTTCACCCTCCAGTTCTACCCCACTAACTGCGTGCTTCGTGAGCAGCATGCTCCGCTCAAGATTGTCTATTGTCCTCCAGTGTTGCATTCTGCTCCTCCAGATCTCTAATGCGAGCTTCCAGGTGACCAACATGCTCACATCTGCCACATATGTCAAACTGTGCACTGAAGAAAACCTTCAATCTTGCTATCCATTATCACAGTTACCAAAAAAAAAACTGTGAATAGTTGTTGTTAAAGTAAAAGAAAAGAAGAGTACTTACAGGTATTTTAATTTCTCTTTATAACTCCACTTATATTACAAGCCACTTAATTCACCAAGCTCAGAACAGGAAATGGATACCGTGCGATATACATTTTTTACAATGGGACTTAATGGGAGTCTCTGTCTGAAAAAGCTTACGATGCCCCGAAACATCATACGTTTGAGATTGTAAATAAAGTTGAACATTTCCGATATTTAACCCCTTCCCGACATTTGACGTGTCCATACGCCAAAGTCGGGTAGGGGAAGTATGGAACGGGTTCCATACTATGGCAGTGCCGGCTGTTTGTTACAGCTGACACTTCAGAGTAACGAGCGGCATCGCGATCTCGCGCGATCTCGCCTGTTTAACTCGTTAAATGCTGCGGTCAATAGCGACCGCAGCATTTAAATCGTTAGAAAGAGGGGGGTGACCCCCTCTAACAGCTCATCACGCCCCCCGCAACGCGATCGCGGGGGGGGGGCGATGGTTGCTATGGCTGCCTGGGGGCCCAATGAAGGCTCCCAGGTCCGCTATCTTTGTGCACCTATTAAGCTGGGCTTAATAGATGCCTGTCAGAATCACGATATACTGCAGTACATTAGTATTGCAGTATATCGTGCAAGCGATCTAACGATCGCTGGTTGAAGTCCCCTAGGGGGACTAATAAAAAAAAGTAAAAATGAGTTAAATCAAGTTTTTTTTTATGAAAACAAAAAATAAAGTTAAAAAAAAAACCCTTTTTCCATTTTCCCCCTATAACTGGTATCGCCGCGTCCGTAAAAGTCGGAACTATTACAATATATCATTATTTAACCCGCACGATGAACGCCGTAAAAAATAATAATTTGTAAATGGCAGAATGTCTATTTTTTGGTCACCTAATCTCCCACAAAAAATTAAATAAAAAGTGATCAAAACGTCGCATGTACACCAAAATGGTATTATTAAAAACTACAGCTTATCCTGCAAAAAATAAGCCCTCATACCACTTATGGCTCTCGGAATTTGGTGACACAAAATAAATTTTCTTTTTTACACTTAGGTTTTTACTTGTAAAAGTAGTAAAATATAGAAAAACTATATATATTTGGTATCCCTGTAATCGTATTGACCCACAGAATAAAGTTAACATGTTGTTTGTTTGTTTTTTAAAACATAATTTTTATTAACATTTTTCAAATTTTGTAGAAACCTTTCACAAAAGAAAATTTGCAACATCAATGAACAGCTCGCAACTGCGAGTATAACAGAAACAGAATAATTACATACATGCATGGCATATCGGCTTGCATCTGTTAAGCAATTAACATGACTTCCCCTATTCCCGATCACGATTTAGATCATTGAAGAATAGCATCGCCCCATTTATCCCTTATCTGCTACAAGACTGGAGTTGCAAGCCTCCTAAAGTTCCAGCCAGAAGCTGCGTATGATACCACACTGTGTGTCTAAAAGGCGTAACAATTTCCACCACCTCAGTCGCTGTACACTGCGTTTCTATAAATAGCTGCCATTTAGCGAACAACTTTTTGGCTCCCGTTTCTTTCCTTCTTTCTACCTCCACTCGTTCAAGGGCTAACAATTGTTTCAAGCGGGACACGATCATGTCGATGTCCGGTGTATCAGCTTCCAGCCATTTACATAAAAGGCATCTTAAAGCCACCAACAAAATTGTGTGCACCAGGGGGCGAGGAGATCTCGTTCCCCCAGCAACCTCTTCCTCTGGCGGTCGCGCCTGATGGAACAGCAGCGCTTGGGGCGTCATTGGAAGGTTTGCCTTCCAATGATCTAAAATATAGCTACGTACCATTACCCAGTAACGTTCAGTATGAGCACAGCCCCATACTCCGTGCCACAAATTCGTCAGGGGGGTATTGCATTTGGGACAGCTCGAACATGTTGTTTTAATTGCATAGTAAATTACGTAAAAACGGCGCACAAAAAAATGGAGGAATCGCTGTTTTTTTTCATTTTTCCATTTCCTAGTACATTATATGGCACAATAAATGGTACTACGAAAAACTACAACTCGTCCCGCAAAAATCAAGCCCTCCTAGGACTATATAGACGAAAAAATAAAGAAGTTATGGCTTTTGGAAGGTGGGGAGGAAAAAACGAAAACGAAAATCTGAAAAAGGGCTGCGGCTGGAAGGGGTTAAAGTAGGAGTGCGGTCCATTTTGGTTTTTCTTTCCAATTTCTTCTGTTCTCTACTTTTTCTTTGGATTTTTCATATATTCAATAGCACCAATTTGTCGTAGAAATATGGTCCTCTCTCCTGTGCCAGTAGTACTATAGAGTGATCTGAGAAACTGGGCCCCTAGGCATTAAAGGTCACGGGACCCATCCCAAAGTCAGCGATGATGCTTTTATTTTGCAGTAGTAATAGTAATAATATAAATGATAATAATAAAGGTTTTTTTAGTGTACATTAAAAATGGCATAACTTTTTTCTTATGCCTTCCTGAGGCAGAACTACTGACAGATTATGATGAACACGTCCCCATCTGACTTCTGTCAGGTAGGTGTTGTCATGAAGAGCTTTAGCAATATAGTAAATGTATTAATGCAAATCTGTGGATCATTTTCAAAAGAGGGACACTTTAGTAGCAAAGAGTCATAGAGGGATTGTCCTCCGAAAACAGGGACACTTGAGAGGTATGAATGATTGTGTAATATGCAGATGACAAGATGTACAGACATGGTCAGAATAGGAACAGGCTCACTACTTTATTATGCTTTCCAGCTATCCCAGTATTGTAGGGTTTAAACTGTGAAGGTGCTCATTGGTAATAAACGTGCTTTATAACATACTGCTTAAAATAATACAAAAAATTGTATTGCATAACATCACGATAATACATGATCAAATATGTACACGTAATGTCAGCATTTCTGCCTATGAATGGCATGAATATATCAACTTTCCCATGAGAATCCTACTAAAAACAGCACTGTATCCCCAAGAAAACATCCGCAGCAACAAACAGCCTGAACAAGTTCCCTGCACAGCGTGGGAACCTCATATCTGTCTTCCTGATGGATAAAAATAGAATACCAGGATGCTGACCACAGCATGATTTTGCTCTGGGTATTATTAAAGGGAAAATACTCCCTAAACTGGAAAGACAATTATAAAACAAAGCCTATTTAACTTCATATTTAGCACTGAGTTTGTATTTAACTTCATATTTAGCACTGAGTTTGATGCAATGAACTTAACAATATCCGAGAACACCATTTAAAGGAAACCTGTCATTTCCATTATGCTGCCGTAACTGAGGAATCGCTGATCTGATGCATGACCCGGTCGGTCACTTATTTTAATGTGAAGCCGTTTTGGAGAACTTAAATTTTAATCTTTAGGGCACGTTCAGACGTGGCAGAATTTTTCCGCTGCAAATGTTGGTGCAGAATAGTGGCAATTACGCAACAAATCTCCACCAACATTTGCATATTTGACAGGTAATTAATACGTTGCAGAAAGCACAGCGGCCACAGATTTCAGTTTTTGCATTGCAAAGGCAAATCCGCAGTGAAATTCTGCTTCTTCTCCGCAACGTCATGAGCATGCTGCGGAGGGAAAATTCTGCACGGCAGCCTAATTTCCGCACAGTTATTTTCTGCAACGTCTGAACTAACTTTCCTAAAAATGTATAGAAACAAATGTAAAAAACGGCTGCTGCAGAATTCCACTGCAGAATGTCCGCAGCGGAATTCAACAGCAATTCCGCCACGTGTGAATGTGCCCTTACAGTGTGCTGTTAGGCCCCATGCACACGACCGTAAAAATAGTCCGTAATTGCGTTCCAATTACAGACCCATTCACTTCTATTTTCCACTGACACCTTCCCGTTTATTTAGGATTTATTTAAGGTGTCCAGGTCATAGAAGTGTACTGCAAAAGATAGGACATGTCCTATCTTTTGCTTTTTACGGGCCGTGCTCCCATTACTACATGACCATGCAAGTGTGCATGACTAGCATCAGCTCTAGGCAAACCTGGGCAGGTACCAGGGCCCACTTGGCTTGGGGGGCCCACTGTCTAAGGCCCCATGCACACGACCGTAAAAAACCTCAGTTTTTGCGGACCGTAAAAAACCTCCGTTTTTGCGGACCCATTCACTTTCATTGAACGCGGACACCTTTCCGTAGGGCTACGGAAGGGTGTCCGTGCCGTGGAAATGTTCCTGGAATTATGGAACATGTCCGTTATTTTGCATTTTGCGGGCCGTGCTCCCATACTTTGAATCTGTCAGTCGGCGGCCGGCCGTGCCCGCAATCGCGGGCCGTGATTGCGGGCACGGTCGTGTGCATGGGGCCTAAGTACAGTGGCTAAACTGACATGGTGAGTGCATTACAAAGTCAAGGAAAATGTTAAGATTTGCCTAGACTACAGTACCTGGAGCGCCCCCTTCCCCACCACGCATCATTGCTTCGGTGACTCTGTTACCGTGATCCAGAAGTTATGTCGACACCATTTATCTGGTGACTCTTCCTCCAGCACTTAGGGCAATTCTTAATGGGGCGTGTTCAGGGGTGTAGCTAGGGGGGGGCAAGCGGGTCATGTGCCCCGGGCGCAGTTCAGAGGGGGGCGCCAGCGCCCCCTCCTCCTGCACTATAATTGTACCTGTGTCGCAAGGACACCGGTACAATTAGAAGCAATGAATGACCGGCCATTCAGCGCCTTTCCACGAATGAAGCGACTGGTACCTTTTGTACCAGTGACGCTTCCGTCGATGAAAGGCGCTGACTGACTGGCAGGGAAAGTCATCCTGCCCAGCCAATCAGCGCCTTTCATAGACGCTGTGTTCAACCCCCAGGAGACCTGCGCAGAAGAGAGCAGGTCTCCATGGCTGCCGGATGGCGTGGGAGCGGGAATAAGGTGAGTTTGAAATTTTTTTTTTTTGTTATTTTAAATTGTAATAGAAGTGTGGCTGTATCTGCGGGGGCGACTTTGTCTACACGGGGGGGACTTTATCTACGGGGGGTGTCTATCTACAGGGGGACTATATCTACAGGGCTGGGCTATATACAGGGGGACTATATATACAGGGGGACTATATCTACAGGGGGACTATATCTACAGGGCTGGGCTATATACAGGGGGACTATATCTACAGGGGGGCTATATACTGGAGTGGGCTGTCTATAGAGCACCATATACAGGGGTGGGCTATATAGTATATAGCCCCCTGTAGATATAGCCCACACCTGTATATGGTGCTCCATAGATAGCCCACCCCAGTATATAGCCCCCCCTGTAGATATAGTCGCCCTGTATATAGCCCAGCCCTGTAGATATAGCCCCCTGTAGATATATTCCCCCTGTATATAGCCCACCCCTGTATATAGCCCACCCCTGTAGATATAGCCCCCCTGTGTATAGCCCCCCTCTGTAGATATAGCCCCCCTGTGTATAGCCCACCCCTGTGTATATATAGCCCCCCTGTGTATATCCCAGCCCTGTAGATATAGCCCAGCCCTGTAGATATGGTCCCCCTGTAGATAGCCCACCCCTGTATATAGTCCCCCTGTAGATATAGTCCCCCTGTAGATATAGCCCACCCCTGTATATAATCCCCCTGTAGATATAGCCCACCCCTGTATATAGTATCCCACAAATAGCTCCCCCCTATAGTGCTCCACAGAAAGCCCACCCCTGTATATAGCCCCCTTGTACATATAGTCCACCCCTGTATATAGTGCTCCACAGATAGCCCACCCTTGTATATAGTATATACAGGGGTGGGCTATCTGTGGAGCACTATATACAGGGGTGGACTATCTAGTGGAGCACTATATACAGGGGTGGACTATATGTACAAGGGGGGGCTATATACAGGGGTGGGCTATCTGTGAAACACTATATACAGGGGTGGACTATATGTGGAGCACTATATACAGGGGTGGGCTATATCTACAGGGGGGCTACATACATGGTTGGGCTATCTGTAGAGCTCTATATACAGGGGTGGGCTATATCTACAGGGGGCTATATACAGGGGTGGGCTATCTTTAGAGCACTATAGGGGGAGTTATTTGTGGGATACTATATACAGGGGTGGTCTATATGGGGGCACTATCTACAGGGGGCTCTATGGCAGACACAATCTACAGGGGTCACGGTGTGTGTGGGACACTGTGTATGGTGCTATTATAATTAGAGGTGCCGTGTATGGCGCTATTATATTTAGGGGCGTAGTGTGTGGTATAATGATAACTTTATCTTTATTTATAGGTGTAGAAATGTTGGTAAAGTGAGAAGCTGAAGACATGTGAGCGGTAAACTGCAGAAATGGTCTGTGACCGGGAGAATTCATCATAGAGGTCTGGACCGGATGGAGAAAAAGAACTAGAATCTGAGACGTCACCGGTGAGTCACTTAATGTAAATGTTTATTCTGCCTGTAATCAGTAATGTAGTCACTGTATGATCTGCAGCGAGATGATGGGTGATATGATTATGATAGGATTTATTTTTTGTGAAACGGCATCTCCCAGCATATCCTTACCATTGTTCGGGCCATGCTGGGAGCTGTAGTTTTACGCCGTACACACCTATACAGCAGGGGTTGCACTAAATTGAGCTGTATTTGTGCTGGTGTTGTATATATGTAGTGAGCTTGGTTCTGGTGTTGTGTATAGAACCATATTGCTTGTGAAATGTACAAATAATTTTATGCTCGCGTTACATAAAAAGAAATGACACGTCGATTGGTAGAGAAAACAAACACGGCGAGGGGGAAGGAGATGTTGGGGGGGGGGGGCGCCAAACTGAATCTTTGCCCCGGGTGCTGGAGAACCTAGCTACGCCTCTGGGCGTGTTAGTTGCTGCCCTCCTCACTCTCTGTTACCACTGGAAGAGGTGCCAGGTCAACCAAAATGGAGTAGTCTTTGGATGTTGAAAGCAGAGCCACCAGAGCAATTACACCAGAACTGGTTGGATACAACTTTTACTTTTATCAAATGGAGTTAAACTGCTCGAGTACCTGAAGTGCCGCAACATTCGAATGTAAAGCCCCCTGCACACGCTGCAGATTTTGTAGCAGAAATTTCTGCGACTGAACATTTGGTCTGTTCATCTGAATGGGCTTATTTCAGCTGTGTATGGATTTCTTCAGCATGTGCAGGGGGCCATAAATGTGAAAAGTATTGGGGATCATAGCTGTTTGTTTACAGCGTTTTATAGATGTCATCTGTTTACATTGCCACGTCCATGTACTTCGATGTAAGGACAAGCTACAAACACTGCTCTATATGCACTTGTCCTTAGAGACAGCTGTAAAGATGTTCCAAAGAAAAGAAACCTTGATCCCCCCTCAGTCACAGTCCCTTAAATCAGTACTTGGAAATCAAATTGTGTCTGTGTGAGACTAAGGGCGGATTTACACGAACGTGTAATACGTCCGTGCAACGCGCGTGTTTTTCATGCGCGTCGCACGGACCTATGCTAGTCTATGGGGCAGTGCAGACTGTCAGTGATTTTTGCGCAGCGTGAGTCCGCTGTGTAAAACTCACGACAGGTCCTATATTTCTGCGTTTTTTGCACATCACGCACCCATTGAAGTCAATGGGTGCGTGAAAATCACGCGCACCACACGGAAGCACTTCCGTGGGACGCATGTGATTCACGCAACAGTAGTCAAAACTATGAATGAAAACAGAAAAGCACCACGTGCTTTTCTGTTTACAAACATCCAAACGGAGTGTCATAATGATGGCGGCTGCGCGAAAATCACGCAGCCGCACATCCTATATGATGACACACGCAGCTGTTAAGTGCCTTTTGCGCACGCAAAATGCCGCGTTTTTTGCGTGCGCAAAACGCACACGCTCGTGTAAATCCGCCCTTATGCTGTGAGAGGGAAGAGGGAGCTGCGAGGGGGGGTCACCTCATTGGCACAGAGCACACAGCACAACTTCATCAGCACTGCATCACTTTAAACCGAGCTCACCCACCGAGGCTGGGATCACACAATGAGTTTTTAGTTGTTTTTTTTTTGTGTGTTTTTTTTCGTTTTGCTGATTATCTACCATTGAGAGACATGGGAGTTCATCTACCTAAACAATGTGAACCTAGCCGTAGCAAATATAAAGAGAGAACTGAGGGATTGCAGCTGTTTGGACATTGTGTGTTTGTTTATACATGCATGTTCATACAGCTGCATCTATGGACTGTATTGTTCAAGTTTGTTTTACTTATGCATTTCCACTCACAGGCTCACAAGACTTAAAGGGGTATCCCAAGAATTGACAATTATGACCTATCCACAGGATGGGTCATAACTGTCTGATCACTGGGAACCCCACTGATCGCGAGAACAGGAGTCCCAAACCCCATGTTCCTCCTCAGTGTTCGGCCACAGCGAAAGGACATTGAATGGCGCTAAGACCGCAACAAATAGCAAATGTTGCAATTTTTTCAGCGGAAAAGCTGCATTTCCGCCACAAAAATCACAAATCAGAAAAAACACCCTTTTTTTGTCTAAAATTAATAAAAACTTTAATACTTAGCACCGGGCGTTGCCATAGCGACGCGTCCCTCTGTTCTTTATACAGCCCGGCCTCCTGTGATGACGTACAATCTCATGTGATTGCCGCAGACGATTATCACAGGCTGCAGCGCTCACATGGACTACAGCATTATCCCAAGAGGCCGGGCTGCACGGAGAACAGAGGGACCAGTCGCTATGACAACGGCCGATGGTAAGTCGTAACCTTTTTTTTTTTCTAGCACTTTTTCCGCAGCGGAGATTCTGACCGAAAGTCTACACCACAATTTGGTGCAGTTTTTCGGGCAGCGTATTCACCCTGTGTGAACATACCCTAATACATTTCTCTACAGATAACTGTGCCTGGCACATAGCTGAAACAGTAGCAATGGAACTCTAGTTAGTGAAGATGTTTTGGAAAGTATAGGAAATCATTCTCGCACGAACTACATTATATACTGATTTTCGTGTAAGACATGAGAGGGTATTAAAAAAATGAAGATAAGTGAAAGCATTTCCACATTCATGCACGTGTGTGTAGAGCGCTCTGTAACGTGAGGCACTGTCATTGCTCAACATGTGTGAGGCGAAAAATAATTCAGACATGTAGCTGTAAGGCTGTGTTCACACAACGAGGCCACAATGCATTTCTTTGTAACGGCAAAAAAAAAAGACATTTGACCATGACGTGTGAAACCAGCCAAGGTTAACTACACGCATCCACCGACATTCTAACATAACATTGACCACATTGACCTGTCACCCTATCAAATCTCAATGACAACACAGTTGTCACCACCATAGCCACGCCCCTTTGTATTTCTGTCCGAGTAGGCGTGGCCTGAAGGTTTCGGAACGCAAAACAACAACAGAAAAGCGGAAGCGCAGCAGCAAAGCGAGGCTAGCAACTCGCGGGTAAGCGAGAATGGGCGTCGCAGCTTGTCCAATCCAACGTTAAAGCACGCTTGACGTTATTGAGGGGGTGTGGTCTGGGAAGGTTCTGGAGCGTAGGGGTCGGGGGCGGAGCGAGTTCAGTAACCGAGCAGAGTTGTTGAGGAGCGAAGGAGTGTGCGGCTGTTGGGACCTCAGCAACGGGAAATATCGGGGGCCGGATGCGGTTTATGTGCGTAACCAGGAGAAAGAAGACGCGCAATTATCTACCAGAGACTCGAATAACTAGTCTAGTACCCGAGCGCAGGAAGGGTAAAAGCAAAGCGGAAGGAGTCCGGGCCCAAACACAGAGCGCAATCCATACACGGCAGGACACGGCGCGGGGACAATGATAGACCCGCAGGACAGGTGAGGGGGGAAGGTGTGTGTGGTCCTATGTGCTTGTCTGGCTGCAGCCCAATAATCACTTCCCGTAGAAAAGGTTTACTAGGGTCTGGTCAGGACCAGTGACTTCAGGTAACTGTCTTATTCCTGTCACTAGTCAGGATGGCGGCTTCTAGAACCTAAGATGTGGGTGTTACATAATGGTGCGCAGCCTGGTCTTACTAGGTGCTGGGTAATCAGTTCACCCACACTGAGGTAAAGAGGGGAAAATCTGGTGGTAGCCTCCAATGGGGGACCCGTGCCAGAAAACTGCCCAGGAGAGGAATAAACCCTTGAGATATATGTATATATCACACAACTTTATGATCAGTTATCTATACTAACAAGTATTTTTACTCCAAGGAGGAGCAGAAGGCATAAGGGACATGTTTACATGTTGGCAGAAGTACAGAAGTGTAACTTGACAGTTTGGTGGATTTGTGTTTTCCTGGGTGTGTTGCTCTACAGCAGACTGCAGAATTGTATTTCACCACGTACCGCAGAGGAGCTGGATATGAGACATCTAATCACCTGTCATATGACCGCTGACATGCCGCAAGTCTGACATTACCTTCCATGGAATCGTTCCTATGGGCCACACTGTGAAATGGTTGTTTACTGAGCTGATTAACCTTACTTCTCAGAAGTGTGTGTGTGTGTGTGTGTGTGTGTGTGTGTGTGTGTGTGTGTGTATATATACACCAGCACATCCAGTAGTTTGTGTTCAAAAAAGACATAATTGCTCGTACTCGCGTTTTACGGCCGTAATTTGGAGCTGTTCTTCATTGGAGTCCATGAAAAACTGCTCCAATTACGTCCCAAGAAATGTCCTGCACTTCTTTTGACAGCGACGTGTAAAATGACCGGTCGTCGGCACAGTACATCGTAACGCCCATTGAAAGTAATGGGCAGATGTTTGCCGACGTATTGGAGCCATTTTTTCAGACTTAATTCGAGGCGTAAAATGCCTCCATTACGTCTGAAAATAGGTCGTGTGAACCCAGCCTGAGGCTTCATTCACATCTGCGTCAGGGTTCCGGCAGACCTTTCCCTCAGGGGAACCCATAAACGGAAACCATAGCGTTACGTTTGCATTACCATTGATTTCAATGGTAACGCATCCGTTGCTAATGGTTTCCGTTTGTTTCCGTTCTGTAAAGTTTGAGGTTTTAGTGTAGTCAACTGCGCTATTGATTCCGCCGGAATAACGTAGACAAATGGAAACTATTAGTAACGGAAGCATTACCATTGAAATCAATAGTTATGCTAACAAAAAGCTATGGGTTCCGTTCATGGGTTCGTCTGACGGAACCCACAAATGGAACCCCGACGCAGATATGAATGAAGCCTAAGTTCACATGAACTTAGATGTGATTGGTATTAGCTGGATTATTTAATAAATGATTTGGAAAGTTGTTTAAAAACCCCAGAATCGGCTCAGAGAACCCTTATAACAAAGAGTCAATCCCTGTAAATATTGTCTAAAGAAACAATACAGAAAGGTGGCACATCCTCTATAATCGGACAACCTCCTTTGCAATACCACTGGGAGCCAAACACCCTGGGAAAAAAATAAGCCACAAATAAAATAGTTTTCAAATGTGGTGACTAAAATTTGCTTTCGAGAGAGCAGCACCCAAGAGAAGTATGCAATATCCTCTTTCTGTTCTTCCTCTTTATAAAGATCTGTCGCAATGTAAGAAAATATAACTGAAAATCTGGTGAAAGTTTTCCTTTACTGTAGTCACTTCAGTCATTATTTCTTTCAATAATGCTCCACAGCAGCAAATTCATTGTAAAATGCCTGTGAGATCTACAGCCATCGGAGCTCCAATATGTGTCATGTGGTAGACTTGAAAGTCTATAAAAAGGGACTAACGTAGAATTTACAGGCTAATAACTTAGTGACACCGCTTTGAGACCACCACCCAAAATTGTATTAAAGGGGTTTTCCAGTCCCTGAAAACCCTCAGTATAGGCCATCAATAGCGGATCGCTCGGGGTCCGACTCGTACCAACGCTGCTTCCCCTTAATTTCTACTTGCTCACTGTGAATCTTCGACACACGTAGCGGTGATTCACAGTATTGCAGCCTCCTCCCATTCACAGTGAGCGAGTAGAAATCAAGGGGCAGCAGCGCTCGTACAAGTGCTCCACACCCTTCAAAACAGCAGAATACCTTGTCATTGGTTCAGTTTGTCACACAAAGAGGAAAGACAAATGCTACTAGCGTCGCACATCCAAAACAATTTAAGTTACTTAATTATAATATACATGAAAAAGTACAAACCATGAGCACAGCAGTACTCAAAAGGGGAAAAACATCTACAATTAAAATCAGGGGGAAAAAAAAGAGCAAGTGTCCTTGGCCTGAATAAATGCCAAAGGGACCCCCACTATTGCCCTATTAGAATTTAAACAGGAGAAATGTCACTTAAAAGAATGGACACCTGGAAAAATCTGCATTTAAATGACTGAATATGCAATATCAACTCTAGAATGCAAAGACAATGCAAATAAATAGACACTGTGCAAGATAGGAAAATGTGATTACCACACCATGCTGGTGGGAATAAAGCCCTTCAAAACAGCTGATGTCCCGGGAGTCAGACCCCGAGCGATCAGCTATCGATGGCCTATTCTGAGGATAGGCCATACAACCCCTTTAAATTAGAATACCATGTCATTTGATCAGTTTGTGTCTCACAGACATTCTATCCAACGTAGTTCTCGGTCAGTGGATTAGCCGGAGTCTTAGGGCTCGTCCACGTTCTGCGGAATACCGGTGTTTTTCGGTCCGCTGTTTCGGACGGGAAAAATGCAGCAGGATACAGTAGCAGCAAAGTAGATGAGCTTTAACAAATCTCATCCACACGCTGCGTAAAAATTCCGAGCAGAAATTGACATGTGGTGCATGTTTTTCGGACCGCAGCATGTCAATTCCTGCTTTGGAAAGTGGACAGAATTGCTGCGTTTTTTAAAGGAGATGTCGCCATCTCCCAGCATTGAGAAAAACGCATCAAATTACACACCATTTTCTGCCATGAAAACGACAGGAAATGGTGCATTTTTGCCCATGTGGAATGTCTGCGTTTTTCAACGGAATTGCTGCAGAAATTTTCTACAGCAATTCTGTGTGTAAGCAATTCAATTCCTCCACAAACCAGGGCATCGTTAGCGATCGCACAGGATATACAATTATACTTTCGCATTTGGTTGTCTGCAAGGCAAGATTCATAAGAAAGAGTGTAAACTCTGACGTGAAAAATTGACTTTTTTTTCGTCCGAGTTGCACCCGTGGGGTCCTGTTTTCTTGGATCCCCCATAGAATAAAGACCTAGATTACAAAAACAGCCGTCACACATCCGAATTTCTTCCGTTTTCACGGATCCCTCGATAGATTAAAGTCTGAGGGATCAGTGAAAACGAGACCCACACGGGTGCAACCCGCACGTGAAAAACAGCCGTTTTTCATGTCCGAGGTTGCACTCGTTCGTGTGAATCTGGCCAAGACTGTAGAAAGCTCAATTCTGTGCAACAGAATTAGTGACGTTAATTTAAAGAGCATCTATTACTAAAATGTTTCTTTTTTTCTAATCATTTGGGCATCCTTCCTCAATGGGTTATTTCAACTGGATAACCCCCTTTGGGAATGAAGCCACCCCAGCGATCTTGCTGATATTGTTGGGGTTGCAGGTGGCCACACATCTCTCCTGCAAGAAATCTAGTTTTACTAGGTGCCCATTCAATTCAATGGGAGATGACATAGACTGTTTTTAGTCCTTAACCCCTTCCTGAGATCCGCCGTAAATATACGGCGCAATCGGGAAGGGCTCAGCTGTCACCCTGAGGTATCGGCCAGGACCGGATCTAGCATCCGATCCGGCCGATTAACCCCTCAGATGCTGTGTTCAATAGAGATCACAGCATGTGCAGAGTTTTTAGTCACCAGCACCCCAGCAACGTGATTGCTGGGTTGCCGGTAGGTGCAAAGGCGATCGGAGGCCTAAGGGTATGTTCACACGCAGAGTCCAAATAAAGCCCCTGATTTTCAGACGTTTTTTGGAGCGGTTTTCAATAGTCTATGAGAAAACGGCTCCAAAAACGTCCCAAGAAGTGTCCTGCACTCCTTTTGACGAGCCATCATTTTACGCGCCGTCTTTTGACAGCGTAAAATGACAGCTCGTCCGCACAGAACATCGTAAGACCCATTGCAAGCAATGGGCAGATATTTGCCGACGTATTGGAGCCGTCTTTTCAGGCGTAATTCGAGGCGTAAAACTCCTCCATTATGTCTGCAAAGAGGTCGTGTGCACATTCCCTTATACTTACCTCTCGGTCTGCCAGCAACGGAAGCCTCCCATGCCCTGCTCGGCGGCGGGGCCTAGAAAGGCTTCCGATACCATCGGCAAGATGGCGCCGGCTCAGCTTCCGGCTTAGAAGCTGACCTGGCGTCATCAGTAGTGGGTGTCTGCTGTATGTTACAGCGGACACCCCGATGTATCGGCAGGAACCGGCGCTAGCTCTGATTCCTGTCATTAACCCCTTCGATCCAGTGATCCAATGCGTATGCTGCATCAAAGTGGTTTGTAGCAAATCGGCAGCCTGCCATGCGATGGCAAGGCTGGCGACTGCTACTATTGCAACAGGAGGCCTAACAATGGCCTCCTGTCTGCCATTACGGAAGCTGATTAGGCCCTGACCGGAGCCTGATCGGCTTGCTGTCTGTGAATAACTGACAGTTCTAATTCATTGCACTACATAGGTAGTGCAATGTCTTAGAACATCAATCAAACAGTTGGACCTTCAAGTCCCCTAGTGGGACTAAAGAAAAGTGTAAAAATAAAAGTTGTAAAAAATAAAATAAAAGTTTCAAGTAATAACCTAAAACACGATCTCCCTTTTTCCCTTATCGAGTCATTTATTATTGTAAAAAGAATAATAAATACATACATATTTGGTATCGCCGCGTCCGTAACGACCTGAACTATAAAAATGTTGTTTGTCCCTCGCAGTGAACGCCGTAAAAAACAACCTAAAAAATGCCAGAATTGCTTTTTTTTTTGGGTAACTTTGTCTTACAAAAATTGAAATAAAAAGTCGCACGTATCCAAAAATGGTACCTATAAAAACTATTACTCGTCTCGCAAAAAACAAGCCCTGATACAGCTCCGTCGACAAAAAAATTAAACCGTTATGGTTCTCACAACTTGGTGGCAGAAAAAATACATTATTTTTACAAAAGTAATTTTATTGTGCAAAAAGTTGTAAAACATAAAGTGCTATAAATTAGGTATCGCCGGAATCGGACTGACCCGCAGAATGAAGGGAACATGTAATTTATAACGCATGGTGAATGCTGTATAAAAAACTAAAACTATGGCAGAATTGCTGTTTTTTTTTTGTTTTGTTTTTATTTACCTTGCCTCCCAAACAAAAGGATAACAAGTGATCAAAAAGTTGCATGTACCCCAAAGTGGTACCAATAAGAACTACAGCTTATCCCACCAAAAAACAGCCCTCATACCACTACGTCTATGAAAAAATTAGTTAAGGCTCCAATAAGTCAGGAAAGAAAAATATGCAGTTGTGCTGGCTCGAGGGGAACATTTCTTCTGTTTCAAGAGGCGAATTATCAAGGCACTAAAATTAGGGAACCAGGAAGGGAAGGACCCAAACATATCTGCTTGAAGCGAGGGTGCCCGTATTATACCAGGACTACACTTCCCAGCAAAATTCCCCAAACTGCAAAGGTGCGAAATGTGGACCAAATGGGAGATAAGTAAGGACACCATTTATCAGTGCGACACCGGCCTGTGCGGAAAGGATTGCTTTACAGCGTAACACACATCTATGGATTATTTTATTGTTTACCCCATTATTATACCACCTGACACTGCCCCTGATACTCTGCACAGCTTACATGTACCCCCACATTATAAACTGAAACACCAGTAAAACTCCAAACAAAACTACAACCAAACAAAATCCACGCTCCAAAAGCTAAATGGCGCTCCTTCCCTTATGAGCCCTACTGTGTGCCCAAACAGCATTTTATGACCACATATGGGGTATTGACGTACTCTGGAGAAATTACTTTACAAATGTTGTGGTTCTTTTTTTTTTTCTTTTATTTATTGAGAAAATGAAAAATTGAGCTAAAACTACGTCTTATTGAAGAAAAAGGATTTTTGTTTGTTTTCACTGCCCAATCCTAATAAAATGCTCACTACACCTGTAGATGAAATCCTCAAGGGGTGTAGTTTCCAAAATGGGGTCACTTGTGGGGGTTTCCACTGTTTTGTCCCCTCAGGGCCTTTGCAAATGCGACATGGCCTCTGCAAACCATTCCTGCTAAATTTGAGCTCCAAAAGCCAAATGGCGCTCTTTCCCTTCTAAGCCCTGCTGTGTGTCCAAACAGCCATTTAGGACTACATGTGGGGTGTTGTTTTAATTGGGAGAAATTGCTTTACAAATGTTGTAGTGCTTTTTCTCCTTTAGTCCTTGTGAAAATGAGAAAAAATTACCTAAACCTACATTTTCTTTGAAAGAATGTAGATTTTAAATTTTCACCGCCTACTTCCAATAATTTCTGCAATAAACCTGTGGGGTCAAAATGCTCACTATACCCCTAGATAATTTCCTTGAGGGGTATAGTTTCCCAAATGGGGTCACTTTTGGGGGGATTTCCACTGTTTTGGCACCGCAAGAGCCCTTGAGACCTGACAAGGTGCCTAAAATATTTTCTACTAAAAAGGAGGCCCAAAATCCTCCAGGTGCTCCTTTTGCTTCTGAGGCCGCTGCTTCAGTCCATTACCACACTAGGACCACATGTGGGATATTTCTAAAAACTGCAGACTCTGGGCAATAAATATTGAGTTGCGTTTCTCTGGTAAAAATCTGTTACAAAAAAAATGGATATAAAATTTTATTTTGTAAATGTCACCTCTACTTTGCTTTAATTCCTGTGAAATGTCTAAAGGGTTAAGAAACTTTCTAAATGCGGTTTTGAATACTTTGAGGGGTGAAGTTTTTAAAATGGGTGATTTATGGGGACTTTCTAAAAAAAATAAAGCCCTCAAAGCCACTTCACAACTGAACTCGCCCCTGTAAAAATAGCCTTTTTGAAATTTTCTTGAAAATGTGAGAAATTGCAGCTGAAGTTCTAAGCCTTGTAACGTCCTAGAAAAATAAAACTATATTCAAAATACTATGCCAATCTAAAGCAGACATATGGGGGATGTTAATTAGCAACAATTTTGTGTTATAACTGCCTGTCTTACAAGCAGATACATTTAAATTTAGAAAAATGCAAATTTTTCACAATTTTGGTGTTTTTCACAATTCAATACTGAACATATCGAGCAAATTTTGCCAGTAACTTAAAGTCCAATGTGTCACGAGAAAACAATCTCAGAATTGCTTGGATAGGTAAAAGCATTCCGGAGTTATTACCACATAAAGTGAAACATGTCAGTTTTGATAAATGAGGCTCTGTCAGGAAGGTCAAAAGTGGCCAAAGAGGGAAGGGGTTAAAACAAGAGCTACTCTTTCTTGGTGTTTTTTTTCAGTGCTGCTTTCACTAATATGGTGGGTCCCTTCTTTTGATGTTTATATGTTCTAATACGGTATATGAACAGGAATTGTCCATTTGGGACAACCTATTTGAATACACATCATTTGTCCGCTTCCTCTATGTGCTGCTTTTGTCGTGACCACTGAGTAAGGCCTTATTCACATGAACGTGTCCGTTTTGTGCGCGTAAAAAAACTCAGCGTTTTTCCTGCGTTGCAGTTCCATGTGACATCAGTGTATAGTGCTGGTCAGCGGTTTTACGCGCGTATGTCATGCATTTTTTACATTGGCAAAATAAACTGAAGGAGGTGGTTTTCTTATCATTCCTTGATCTACTGTTGCGCAAATCACGCACAGCACACGGATGTTCGTCCGTGTGCTGTCTGTGATTTTCACGCACCCTTTGACTTCAATGAGTGCGTGATGTGCATAAAACGCACAAGTATAGGACATGTAGTGAGTTTCATGCTGCGTGAAAAACGCAATGTTTGAATGGCCCCATTTACTTATAGGTCCGTGTGATGTGCGTTATTTTCACGCGCGTAACACGGACGTGAAATACGCTCGTGTGAATTAGGCCTTACAATGTATGGGATTGGTCAGAGCCCTCACTGAAGCACCAGCCTTTAGACACATTGAGAGATAATCAAACCCTTTAGACCATGTTCACATCATTATTTTAGGCACATTGAAACGCTTATATTGCGCTACAAAGTACACGCGAAAAATATTTCAATGGGGAAATACACTGTAGTTTGAGGTGCAGAATTTAAAAAGTCTCATAAAATAGAAGTGATGTCACTTAAAGCGTTTTACAAGTTGATTTTTTTTTTTTTTCCTGCTGACACTTTAAAAACTGTTTTGAAAATGACTCAAAATGTGCTTCAAAAACACTTGCAAAAATGTATCGAAAATCCGCTCCAAAAATGCCTTTTTCAGAGGCTGTCTTCTCTTGTAAGCTGCCTCAGCCTGAACATGTGCCGTGTGAACATGGCGTTAGACTTGAGCAAACGTTCCTGAAAAGTAGCTCAAGGGAACACTAAGGTGTAAGACATTCCAAAATTGAATCCTCCCATTTTGTAATATACAATTGACCAAAGAAGGTAACAGATGCTTTTTTACATTTGGTGAAACGCTTATTCCATGTGTGGATTAGGAGTTGAATGTTCTTGTAATAAGTGGCTCTTGTGTAGCCCCTAAAGGGATTGTCAGGTGACGTGATCCTTCTGACCTAATGACAGTAAAGATGTGTAAGGACACCCTGCATGGAATTTTTACATGGTAAACCTGAAACTTCATGTGCTGATATCACTTTCTTTGCACAGTTGCAGGGCTCCTGACCTGTATATTGTTTCTGATACAGATCCTTTAGTAGTTCTTGTATGTTTCTTTAATTAGTTTGCTGGTTATTCTAGCTTCATTCTGAAGAAATAATTCATCACTTATTTGCTCTTTGAACGTTTTTTTCTTTCTTTTTGGTGTCTATTGATACATCTATGTACCCATATAAGAGTAGTTTATGAAAAGTGCACACAAATTATCATATGACTCTTAAAACAATGATACTTTAGGGGATTGTTTGCATATCAAGAATGACTTTCTGTCTATGACCAGCTTTACTGATGTTTCACATCTCAAGAACAGCGTGGACCTCTTCCAGCTTAATTTAACCCCTTAATGACCGGGCCATTTTGCACGTTAATGACCAAGGATTATTTTTTGTTTTTTTCACGGTTGCATTCCAAGAGTCGTAACTTTTTTTTTATTCCGTCGACATAGCCGTATAAGGGCTTGTTTTTTGCGGGACGAGTTGTATTTTGTAATTGTACCATTTTTAGATGCTTATAAAATATTGATTAACTTTTATTAACTTTATTTTAGGAGAGAATTGAAAATAAGCAGCTATTCCAGCATTGATTTTCACGTTATAAATTTACGCCGTTTACTATGCAGCGTAAATAACATGCTAACTTTATTCTATGGGTCGGCACGATTACGGGGATACCAAATATGTAGAGGTTTTATATGTTTTTCCTACGTTTGCACAATAAAAACCCTTTTAGAAAAAAAATTACTTGTTTTTGCATCGCCGCATTCCAAGAGCCGTAACGTTTTTATTTTTCAGTCGATGTGGTCATATGTGGGCTTGATATTTGCGGGACAATGTGTAGTTTTCATTAGTACTATTTTGGGGTACATAGGACTTATAGATTAACTTTTATTTTATTTTTTATGGGGGGAATGGGAGAAAAGAGAGAATTTTGCCGTTGTTTTTTGCGTTTTCTTTGGACGCCGTTCATCCGGCGTTTTAATTAATGTGTTCATTTTATTGGTCAAGTCGTTACGATCGCGGGGATACCATATATGTGTATGTGTGATTTGTTTTGACAGTTTTACTAAATAAAACCACTTTTTGGACCAAAAAAGTAGTTTTATTTGACTTTGACTGTAATTTTTTTTTTTTTTTTTTCACAAACTTTATTTAACTGATTGTCATTTTTTTTTAAAGTCCCATCAGGACACTTCACTATGCGATCTGTTAATCGCATATATAATGCTTTGGTATACTTAGTATACCGAAGCATTATTGCCTGTCAGTGTAAAACTGACAGGCAAATTATTAGGTCATTCCTCTGGCATGGCCTAACAGGCAGATGCTGAAGACAGACCCGGGGGTCTTTGTTAGACCCCCGGCTCTCATGGAAACCCGACGGCGACCCGCGATTTGTTTGCGGGGGCGCCGATCGGGTGACAGAGGGAGCTCCCTCCCTCTGTCAAACACATTAGATGCCGCTGTCACTATTGACAGCGGCATTTAATGGGTTAAACTGCCGGAATCGGCGCGCGCTTCGATTCTGGCAGTTGCAGCAGGAGCCAGGCTGTGTATAACAGCCGTGCTCCTGCTGCTGATCGCGTGGGTACACTGGCAGTACCCGCGCCATCACAGGACGGATATATCCGTCCTCCTCCGCGAACTAGCAGCTGCTGAGGACGGATATATCCGTCCTTCGGCGTTAAGGAGTTAAACATGTAGAATGATTTTCAGCGTGGCGATTACCCCTATAATTGACTTCTACCCTTTACTAATGGTAACTATAGTCCTTGTTTAGAAGACCCGTCCACCTAACTCTTATTTCAAAGGGGTAAAAGTTGTGATGGATCCTTGTTAACAAGCTTGTAGGGGTCAGATTGCTTTATACTCTTGATATCTGGGTCGCTAATCGTTTTCCTAATCTTCCTTGGACAGTAATCCGTATTGTTTGGATTAGCTTGTGACCTTCCCAGTGCACCAGACATATAACATTTCCCTGATTGAATGGAATGCTGAGCAGGAAGAAAAGAATAACTGGCATTGGTATTTCCTTGGCATTTGACAGTTCTGGGTATTTTCTGAATGAAAATTCTGGATGGGATAAAACTAGTTGCAGGATTTTTAAGTTTGGCAAAAATATTCTCAAATCATTGTGCCACTAAAAAAAAAATTACGGGCACGTAGTGGATATTTTCCACTGCATTTTGCCACAAATTTGGCAGCCTTGTTCAGAAAATGGTCGTTTTTAACGGTTATGTGAATAGAGCCTAATCTCCCTACTACATTTACATTTATGCGCATTGAGGACTATTTACTAGCTAGCCGATAATGCAAGCTCAGGGGTGGCATACGACGACACATTATAGCCGCATTCCCACTATGCTGCATAGAATTGTTTCTTCAGTGGGGATAACTGAAAACCCATACAGCAGCTGTAACAGGATAAATAGTTGTTGCAAAGTCAGCAAAACTGAAGGGTGAGGTGATGTGGCAGGCATTTGTTTTTGTGTAAACAGGGACTTGCAGGGCCCTATGTGCAAGCTGTAAATGAAAGCCACATTCTTGTGAATAAGGCCCCATGCACACCACTGTAGTTTTCATCCATAATTATGGACCAGGTAATTAAGGCCTCATGCGCACAACCGTAGTGGTGTGCACGGCCATGATTTGCGGCTCGGACAGCTGCGGAGTGTCACCCGCGGGCTGCCTGCAAATTGCAGGCCGTGCACATGGCCGCATGCATTAATTTCTATGCGCCTGGACCGCAAAATACTGCCGTAATAACACATGTCCTATCTTTTTGCAGTCCAGTCTCCTGGAAACCACGTGTGTGTGTGTGTGTTATATAAGGCCCTGTTCACATCAGTGTCGGGTTCCTTTTGGTTTTTTCCGTTCATCCATTCTGTCAGAGTAACAGATGAACGAAAACTATAGCTTGCGTTTGCATTACCATTGCTTTCGATGGTAATGATTCCGTTGCAGTCGGTTTCCGCCTGTTTCCGTTTTTTCCACAAACCATAGCATAGCTGATTCATCTGTTCCTCTGACAGAATAGATGATCAGAATCCCTTAGGGTTTGTCCACACGTAATTGATTGCTGCAGAAAAGTTTTGCAGTATTTACGCATCAACTAGCCGTCAATCCACGGTGGAAAATCCGCACCATTTCATGCATTTTTTTACGGCGGAAAATAGTGCAGATTTTTGCTGCGGTTTTATGGTGTGTTTTTTCTAAGGGCTGTGTGATGGTAATATATATATATTCTTCCTGTGATGTAATTTCCCCCCCCCCCCCTATAAGAAATTCTGCAGCGTTTCCGCAGCAAATTGCGCAGTACATCAGAAACGCAGGAAATCAGCCCACTTTACGCAGCAATAATTGACATGCTTTTAAACTAAGATTACGCACCGCAGGTAAATTTCTGGACTGAATTTTTCTGCAGCGTGTGGATGACATTTGCTTCTACTGTATTTTCCATCCAATTCCGGACGGAAAATACGCAGCAATTCCATTACGTGTAGACAAGTACTTCGCCAGAGCCGAGAGTCACTGAACAAAGGAAGAAGGAAGACTTGGCAAGATCATGTATTACATTGTCTTCTGAGTAAAAAATAAAGAGAAATTCTGACTATGTGAATATTGATGGCAATTGTTAATTTATTATTTTTTTCTTCACTAGTTTGCATGGATGAAGCCATCTTTCTGAATCCGTATTTCACTTAACCAATAGCAGAAATTATTTAAAGTAGTTATATACCAGTTGGAGCTTGAGGGCGGGTCAGGCTTATTTTTCTAATGAACAGTGAATTCCATATTCTAAGAACCACACTAGATCAGCAGTTGCAAAATGATATTTTCCAGTGTTGCAGTTAGGGATGTCACGATACCAGAATTTGTACTTCTATACCGATCCTTCGTTTAGTATTGCGATTTCGATACCAAAACGATACTTTGCCAATAGTAATAAAAAAAAAAGTTCTTTCGTTTTCTGATGTGAGGCGCGAGGTGTGATGAATTTTGAATGTGCCTCACATTAATAGTAATTAACCCCATCATGTTTCTCAGTCATAATGGGTTCATGTGTGAGGTACATGATGGGGTTAATTACTATTACTGTGAGGCACATGGAGGTTAAATTCATCACACCTTGTGCCTCACAATAAGTGAAAGAAACCAGTTTTTATTTTAATTTTTTACAGCGTATGCCTCATAAATGATGCAAAAATCTTGTTGCGCAGGTTATTACGGCCGCACCAATACTGAATGTGTATATTTATGTATTGAGACTTATTTTAATGTTTATTGCAAAAAAGGTGTATGTGTATTTTTTTTAAATTTAACATTACTTTGTTTTTACTTTTATTTTTAAATTTTAATGTACTGGTATATATCTATATTACACTACATTAGCCTGTGTACTGATAGTACACAGGCAGTTGTTAGGACATACCTAAGTATCCCCCTAACAGGAAATATGGTAGGACAGCCCTGGGTTCCTTCAATAGACCCTGGGCTGTCTGCCCATATATGGGATGTCCCTCAATCGTGTCACAAGGATTCCTGTGATGCGATCCAAGGGGCATTCCCCCCCCCCTTCTCACTTCCTCTTGAATGCTGCGTACAGCTCTCTGATCTCCGCCATTATCGAGAGGGGCTGCAGCTGTGTAATACAGCCATTGCCCCGCTCCTAACATTAGGTGCGCACGCGGTCAGCCTGAGGTGATGCGGCCGGCGCTGCACTAATGAGCGGCGGTTCAGGCACTGAGGAGAGAACATGGGGGTGTTTTGCACAGCGCCTGCCATTTTCTGTCTTCAGTGCCACCGCTCATTAGTGCAGCGCTGGCCGCATCGCATCATCCTGACCGCGCGCACTTGTCAGCACTTGGGAGCGGGGCAGTGGCTGAATTACTCAGCCAAAGCCCCGCTCTCATACATTCATGTGTTACCACACAGCTCCGTATCGAAATACATGAAATAACGGTATTGAACCGTTTGGGGATGCAAAGTATCGAAGTGTTGATATCTGAATTGTTATAGTGTAACTCTTGGCACAAGTAGGAATTCCCAGCATTTGGTCTGTTATGCCCCAAATGTTTTGCTTACCAAGTGTACCTAACCTTTCAGGTGACTTTTCAAAATAGGCTACTATAATGTCTAAATGAGGAATTACTCTTTCTGGACATTTTCTGACTTGTATATGGTATTTCTTAGTTTTCCCATCTGCAGACTTTCTCAGTCTTTCCTGTGCTAGTGGGTGGAGCCTGACTGCTATCATGTTTGCCATGCATTGCACACACAGAGAAGAGAACATCCTGCGCCCCTATCTCTTTGTAGCACACCCTCAAACAGCAGCAACATGGAAATTATACAGAAGTAATGAGCAGTGTAGCTGTGAATCCAGCACTGGGGTCTATGGGTATGTTCACATCCGTTTTTGGGCCGTAAGCACCCGAAAAACGGCCGAAAAATCGGAAGCAGAATGCCTTCAAACATCTGCCCATTGATTGCAATGGGAAAAACGGCCGCGTAAAAGAAGTGCAGGTCATTTCTTGGGATGTTTTTGGAGCCATTTTTCATTGACAGAAAACCGCTCCAAAAACAGCCTTAAAAAAACAGTGAAAATCACGAGTGGCTTAAAAAAAAAAAAGTCTGAATCAGGAGCTGTTTCCCTTTAAAACAGCTCTGTATTTTCAGATGTTTTTGACTCGGTGTGTGAACATACCCTAATACTAGCTAGACGCTGCTGCAGCTTTGTGTGCCTCTCTGTCTCTTCCACTCTGCTCTTTTCTCCCCCTCCCATCTCCTTAGACTTCTATGGGTAGCATATAACCTCATCCCTCAGTGATTTAATAACCCGTATCCTCTCTCAAAACAGGTTTTAGTAGTTAATTGAGTGAATGATCAGTGCATGGGGGGGGGGTATTTTTCTCTAACATACATTACAAAGTTTCTTATTCGCTTGTGCTATTGATTTATTCAAAGATCGTTGAAAGGTTAGCGATAATTGAATGGTGCTATTACAGAGATCCTCTTATGCCCTTTACTACGTCAAAGCTAAAAATGAGCATTGCTGCTCTGTGCTATTCAGGAGTCGATATAAAAGAAATACTACAACTGTTAAACTTGTGCCCAATGAATGCTGTTGCCTTTACATAGTAAGGCGAGCTAATATTTCACTAGCCCCTACATAATACTTGTAGCAATTGAGTTGGCTTTGCTATATTTATGAGTATGCTAATGTTTCTTCCAATAGGCCATTGTGCAATGTAATAGTCTTTTTATTTGGTGTTTGAGTATGTGATACTTTAAATATGTCAAGGTTTTGTTATACCTATTGTGTGTCATTATCATTAACCCTTTTTTTTTTTTTGCTTCTATTTTGCAGTAGTATTTTACCTTTGAGTAGCAATCCTCAGCTTCAGTGCTGCAGGCACCTCATTCCCGGGCCTCTGTGGTGCTCCTGATGCCCCTCACCCACTGTCGAAGATCCCCGGTGGGCGAGGGGACGGCAGGGATCCTGCACTCCCAGCTGTGATTTATAAGGTAAAAATTATTCTCAAGTTTCTAGCATAATAAACTCCTCCATTAAGGCCTTGTTCACATCCGCGTCGTGTTCCGTTCATGGGTTCGTTAGACCTTTCCGTTGGAGGGACCTATAAATGGAAAAACCAACGGAAGCCATAGCTTCTGTTTACATTACCATTGATTTCAATGGTAATGCTTCTGTTGCAAATGGTTTCCGTTTTTTAGCGAAAACAATAGCTTAGTCAATTAATTATCCGGGCACTTTGCGTTTTCTCAGACCGGCTTCCCCCTATGGTAAACTGTATAATAGAAAATCATGCTTTCTACGGTGCAACACTTTTCAACTTTTCTGCTATATTAAAGCCCTTTTACACAAGCTGAAGATCGGACGAACGAGTACTCGTACGAACGCTCTTTTCTGATCGTTGGCCCATGTGAACAGTCAGCAGATGAACGAGCAAACACTCATTCACCGGCTGATTGGATCTTTTATGCCACCATAAAAATGATCGTTTGTCGGCAGCACATCTCACCGTGTGAACAGGGGATGTACTTCCGGGGATATGAAGACCGTACGGGGACGAACGATTGCATTGACAGATCACCCCCCCATATAGCGCTGATCATTGCACCGTGTAAATGGAGCAAATGAGTGCCAATCGCATTATCCTCATTTAGTGCTCGTTACCAGATGTAATCTACCTGTGTAAAACCAGCTTTAGGCTGGGAGTCCACACGGCATTTTTGAGCCACAAAAAAAAATGCATTGGATAAAACGCATGTTGGTTTTCAAATGGGGTCACTTTTGCCGGGTTTGCACTATTTTGGCCCCTCATTGGCTTTGCAAATGTCACATGGGGCCGCAAACCATTCCAGCAAAACTTGAGCTCCAAAAGTCAAATGGCGCTCCATCCTTTCTAACTTCCGCCATGTGTCCAAATAGCAGTTTATTACCACATATGGGGTATTGCTGTGCTCAGAAGAGTTTGCTTTACAAATATTGGGGTGTTTTTTCTCCTTTATCTGTTGTAAAAATGAAAAAATCGGAGCTAAAACGACATTTTATTAGAAAAAATTTAGATTTTCAATTTCACGGCATAATTCCCATAGATTCAGCAAAAACCGTGTAGGGTCAAAATGCTAACTATTCCCCTAGAAAAATTCCTTGAGGGGTGTGGTTTCCAAAAATGGGGTCACTTTTGGGGAGTTTCCACTGTTTTGGTCCCTCCAGGGCTTTGCAAACACGACATGGCACCGAAAACCATTCCAGCAAAATCTGCTCTCCAAATGGCCCTCGTTCCCTTCTGAGCCCTGCCGTGGGTCCAAACAGCAGTTTATTACCACATGTGGGGTATTGCCGTAATCGGGAGATATTGCTTTACAAATGTTGGGGTGCTTTTTCTCCTTTATTCCTTGTAAAAACTAAAACATTGTATGTTTTTTCAGAAAAAAAGTAGATTTTCATTTTCACAGACCAGTTCCAATAAATTTAGCAAAAAACCTGTGGGCTAAAAATGCTAACTATACCTCTTGAAAAATTCCTTGAGGGGTGTAGTTTCCAAAATGGTGTCACTTTTGGGGGGTTTCCATGGTTTTGTCACCACAAGACCTCTTCAAACCTGACCAGGTGCCTAAAATATATTCCAATAAAATAGAGGCCCCAAAATCCACCAGGTGCTCCTTTGCTTCGGAGGCCTGTGTTTCAGTCCATTACCACACATGGGCCACATGTGGGATATTTCTAAAAACTGCAGAATCTGGGCAATAAATATTTATTTGCGTTTCTCTCGTAAAACCTTCTGTGTTACAGAAAAAACTGTATTACAAATGAGTTTCATAAAAAAATAATTTAATTTGTAAATTTCACCTCTACTTTGCTTTATTTCCTGTGAAATGCCTAAAGGGTTAAAATACTTTCTGAATGCTATTTTTAATACTTTGAGGGGTGAAGTTTTTAAAATGGGGTGATTTATGGGGACTTTCTAATATATAAGGCCCTCAAAGCCATTTCAGAACTGAACTGGTCCATGAAAAAATAGCATTTTGACATTTTCTTGAAAATATGAGAAATTGCTGCTAAAGTTCTAAGCCTTGTAACGTCCTAGAAAAATAAAAGGACGTTCAAAAAATGATGCAAACATAAAGTATACATGTGGGAAATGTTAACTAGTAAATATTTTGTGTGGCATTACTATCTGTTTTACAAGCAGATGCATTACAATTTCGAAAAATGCAGATTTTTGCAAATTTTCTCTAAATTTTGGTGTTTTTTACAAATAAATATTGAGTTTAACGACATTTTTCCACTATCATAAAGTACAACATGTCACGAGAAAATAATCTCAGAATCGCTTGGATAGGTAAAAGCATTCCGGAGTTATTACCACATAAAGTGACACATGTCAGATTTGCAAAAATCGGCTGTGTCCACAAGGCCAAAACCCCCTTAGGCACTAAGGGGTTAAATGGTGCCATTAAAAACTACAACTCACCCCGCTAAAACAAGCCCTCATACGGTCATGCCCAAAAAATAAAGTTATGATTTCTGGACGGCAGGAGGAAAAAAGTGAAAATGAAAAAACAATAAAGGCTGCGGCACTAAGCGGTTAAGTACTTTCACACTATAGGATTTAAAATAGTTGCTTCATCTGGAATGTGACAAATGCACCTGATATACAAAACTAGGAATGTCCCTCATTATAATATTTCCAGGCTTCAACCTAAGCTCTGTGTCAAATCTTTCTGTAAATGCTAATTTGTCTGAAACAAATTATTAGAAAAGAAACCTGTTTAGACACTTAGGCCTCATGCACACTTCCATCACCATTTTCACGGCCGTTTCTCAGGGGTCCGTTATGGTATCCATGTGGTTTCCGTGTACTCAGTGTCCGTTACTTGTTTCAAACGGACGTTGTGCTTCCGTTTGGCTTCCGTGTTTCCGTTAAAACAAAAAAAAAAACTGAAGATATTAAACTTGTCACATGTCCCAGTCTGTGAACTTTGGCACGCCCTGCCGTTGCTAGGGCAACGGATCCGTCAAAAACGGTCGGCACACGGAAGCCTTCCGTGTGCCGTCCGGTTTTTTTGATGGACCCATTGACTTCTATGGGCCCCACAGTCACGGAATCACTGACCAAAGTAGGACATGCTCTACTTTTGACGGAACGGAACAACGGATCCGTCAACATAACAAGTGTGCATGGGCCCATTGAAATGAATGGGTTCAGGGTGCTATCAGTGACAAATACGGATAGCACCCTGAAGATAAAAACTAAAGTGGGCATGAGGCCTTAACGTATTTGAATATGTAATAGAATAATTGCGGTCAAACTTGGCAACTCAAGAAAAGGATATTGATTCACCTGATAATCCGTTCACTGTTTGCTTTTGTGATCCGTTTTGCTATGTTCCTGTGCTCTTTCTGATTACTGTTTTTAAAAAGATTCATGCAGTCCCTATGAGACTGGTTAGGGCCTGTTCACATCAGTGTTTTGCTTTCTGTTCATCTCATGAACGGTTTGCAGTACCATTGATATCAATGGTATTTTTTCGGTTTCAGCTTGCATCTGTTCTGCTAGGTTTCCGTTTGTCACGGAAACAGTAGCGTTGTATTCTGCGCTATTTCCGTGAATAAAATATCCTCCCACAAATTAGCCCCATTGAATAGGGTTAATCCACGTCCGGTTCGGTGGCAGTTCAAACTGCAACTACAAAAATCTGGTCAGCCTAGTTTGTTTTTGCCGCGGATTCGCTTGCAAATCAACTTCGGGTTTTTCAGGCTTTGGAATATATTTACCCTCCTGTATGTGTTAAAATAATGAAAAAATCTAGTCCTATTTTATCTCCTGCGTCAATGGTCCCCTGCTAATCTTTCTTTATACTGCTGCGACGACAACCACCGGTTCCTGTGTGATATAGCCCTAAAATTTGATTCACAAAATGCAATTTGATTACTCAACCACTTACCCATGAACACGTTGTCCATCTTCAAGTAGCCCAATTATTTTAACATTCTTTTGTTAGGTTTAGTTAATGCACGTTCACTTCAATTTGTGGCTCTGCTCACATCTGTGCTGGAGGCTTGACGCAGCATCACTGTCAGATTTGTTGCACTTTTAATAGGGCCTGTTGATCATTACGTCACATTGGGCAGCAATAGTCCAGCATGCAGTGTTATGATCAAAATGATGGAACCCTTGTCATCTCCATGTATAAGTAGTGCTCCCTCTGTCCGTTGTCTGAATAACTAAACCATAGCAACTGTGGCATCTAAGCCATTAGATAGAGGGGAGTTCCGATGTGTGATGGCCCCCATGTCTGCCGTCTTGGTCCTCCTAATGTGAAAGCTATACGCTTGTGAAACTAAAAAATTGTATTTTTTTTTTTAATATGTATAAAATGCAAACTTTTTTTTCCCCATTTTATATTATGGCTGCGTCTGTAACAATCCAAACTATTACAATGTAACGTTATTTATCCCACACGGTGAACGGCGTGAAACAAAAAAAAAACCGCCAGAATTGCTGTTTTTTTGGTCACCTCCCCAAAAAAAAGGAATTGGGTGGCCAAAAAGTCATATGTACCCCAAAATGGTACCAATAAAAACTACCAATTCTCTTGGGGGAAAAAAATTAAAAACCGCAAACTAGCAGCGGCAGGAAGACTGCCAGTGTTTGACTTGTTTTATCTATTGCTTGATGCAGGACGAGAAGCTTACAGTTTCTCAGGATCTCCCGGGGAATGATGGGAAGCCCCACCTTGTCCATTTCCAATATAAGCTCACTGAGGTGAAACATTCCTCATGGAAGGCCATGCTGTCAAATCAGAGCCTCTTCGTGGAAATACCTGAGGGCATCTTAGCTGATGGAAGCAAAGAGGGGTATGCAAAAATATGTTTGTAACGTAATGGATCATATTTTTATATGCCGCTTGTGCTTTGATTCTCAAATTATTGTAAATGTGTTTATGTGCAAAATTGGTAAAAAAAAAAAAATCTATGTAATAGAATGATCTACATTTTTGTGTTGATTTTATTTCTTGCTAGACGGGGCATAAGAATAACCTTTTGACTTCCATTGACCAAGAGCATTAAGTACATGTTTTCCCATGCCCACTCTAAATTGCCACCCCTAAGGAATAATGTTACGGCTCCACATGCCCCCATATGGTGCCTCTGAAATGCATGTACTGCAGAGATATATCCACAGAGTGAGAACGGACTGCCACTTTTAAAGCCTTCGTTATAACGTCACCGGTGCATTATACCTTCACTGCTGTTTTTGTTCACACTGGTGGTGCTCTCCATTTATCCTAAGTAACCTATCATGGCATTCACCTATTCTTTATTATACCGTAGCATAAACAGCGGTACGGTGAGGTAGAGCAAAATTGGTCTACAGCTGTTTCACGACCTCAACGTCTGACAACTCTGTATACAGAAATAGATATAACGTGCATAATGAAGTACATGATACACATTCACTGTTGGTTTGTTTCCATTTGGTTTGTATCTGATATACCTATTCTGTCTGCTCATAGGTTGCTGGCTCTACTTGAGTTTGCAGAAGAAAAGATGGACGTTAGATATGTCTTTATCTGCTTCAGAAAGAGTCGAGAGGACAGAGGTATGTGAATATAAGGTCACCTGTCAACTTAAAATGGCCATAAACCGTCTGACCATAAAGATCGTGCCTATAGTTGTCACTTATGGTACAAAAACAATCCATTCATTTTATATTTTGAGATATCTGATAAGATAATACATAAACACTATTTGCATGGAATATCATTCCTGTTGCTGATATGTTTCATTGTACATTCCCTAATTACCAGCATCCCCATAAGGAAGAATAACACTGGTTGGATCCAGATGACCTCCTGCTCTCTATGGATAACTTTAGTCAATACGAAGGACTAATAATAGTTTGCTAAAATTGTCAATTTTGACTTCCAAGATCTAGTTAACTGTGAGCTATGGTATCGCATCTAAACTTATACCTTGTTGCATATGGGTGTTGCAAATAATTGACAAGGCATCTATAAATACCCAAAGGATTAGATGGCTTACCTCAGTAAATCTCAAGTGTAATTTAACCAAAGAAGCATGAGCAGGTTTATCTGGACACACAGGGGTCAAAACCTGCTTTTCTGCCTTCAAATCGTCAGCAAAAAAAAAAAATATGAAACTAGATGCCGAGGTATATGGGTGTCTTCAGACCTGTAAATGGAGAATATAGGCCAACCTGTATCAAAGCAGTTGCACCTTTTCTGGTGCATTGTAATTCACGATATTGTCAGCCTTGGCTTATTCTTGGGAAGAGCTGCAACATACCGTATTTATGAAGTGCAACTTTTTCAAAACTCAACAGTGTGATTTCACCACACTGACGCTTGGTGTAGAGAAAGTGCCATGCTTTTAGTCAGTGTGACAGTTTTTTATTGTAAACTCGTGTATATATATTTTTGTATATTGCAAAATGTCACTACCGTTTAACTTAGACACTGACTAAAATGATGCCACATTTGATACATGTGGGCCGTAGTCATTAGCAAATCCATTGGTCACTTGTTTTTAGGGATGAACGATGCATCGAAACTTCGATACCGTGCACCCCCAAATGGTACAATACCCTTATTTCATGTATTTCGATACTTAGCTGTGCGGCCGCACAGCTAAGTATAGTAACACATGAATGTATGAGAGCGGGGCTGCGGCTGTGTGATACAGCCATTGCCCCGCTCCTGAGTCCTGACATGTGCGCGCTGTCCGGATGATGCACTGCACTTATGATTGCCGGCAATGAAGACAGAACATGGCGGGCGCACTGTAAAACACCCCCATGTTCTGTCTTCAGTGCCTGAACCGCCTCACCTCCTGCTGACTGCGTGCGCACTTAATGTCAGGAGCGGGGCAATGGCCGTATTACACAGCCGCAGCCCCGCTCTATAATGGCGGAGGTCAGAGAAACCTCTGATCTCCGCCGTTATTCCCCTGAATGCTGCGATCAAAGTGGACTGCAGCATTCAGGGGAAAATGAGAAGGGGGGATGCCCCTTGGATCGCATCACAGGAATCCCTGTGACGCGATTGAGAGACATCCCATATATGGGCAGACAGCCCAGGGTCCATTGAAGGAACCCAGGGCTGTCTTACCATATTTTCTATTGTTAGGACATACGTATGTCCTAACAACTGTCTGTGTACTATCCGTTCACCGGCTAATGTACTGGCATATAGATATTTGCCAGTACATTAAAGTAATATTAAATTTAAAAAAATACACACACACACCTTTTTTACAATAAACATTAAAATAAGTCAATACATAAAATATACACATTCGGTATTGGCGAGGCCGTAATAACCTGCACAACAATTTTCTTGCGTCCTTTATGATGTGTACGCTGGAAAAAAAAGTTAATCGGCTTTCTTTCACTTATTGTGGGGCACGAGGTGTGATGAATTTAACCTCCATGTGCCTCACATTAATAGTAATTAACCCCATCATGTACCCTACACATTAACCATTATGACTGAGAAACATGATGGGGTTAATTACTATCGTGAGGCACATTAAAAATTGATCACACATCAGAAAATGGAAGAACTTTTTTTTATTTTTTTTTATTACTTTTGGCAAAGTATTGAAGTGGTATCGAAATCGCAATACTACACAAAGTCCAAATTCTGATATCATGACATCCCTACTTGTGTTACAAAGGTGGCACATCACTGGGACATATAAACATGCCTTTGTTTTGACTACGTATATATAAGACTCTGTTCACATTAAGTTTGAGCAATTCACCAGATGTATACCTACAATAGAAGGCTCAAAGTTTTATCTCTGGTGGAAGGCTGCAATATATGCATATAAAGTGGCATACATCGCCAAAAAGGTCCAATTTAATTTTTTTTGGTATGTATCCTATTGAAGACATGAAAACTTTGAAGGCACACATATGGAATTAAGTGGGAAAACACAAAAATGAAACAAACCAGAATTAGTTTTTTATTTTACATCCTTTACAGTAGCCTTCTTTTGCATTGACAGCTTTGCACACTCTTGGCATTCTCTAAATCCGCTTCATGAGGTAGTGACCTGGAATTAGTGCTGGGTGATTTTGCAATAAAATGTATTTTATTTATGTTTTCAACCCTCGATTTGAATCTCTTTTCTTATTTTTAGGAGTAATTAAGGAATTACTGTGCATGCATTTTCCTTATCTAAATAAAATACCAATACACAATTATTTTACATAATAGAATTGCAGGCACCATAATTCCTTAATTACTCCTACTACTGCGCATGCTAAAAGGAAAGTGCCTGCTCTTTGTATATGAGACAGTCTCTCCTCTGTATATCTGACCGGAGAGACAGTCTAATTTATATAGGGAAGAGAGAGAAACTCTGCATATGAGACCATTTCTCTCCACTATGTGACAGGAGACTTTACATTAGACCGCCCCTATCTCAGTCGGGGGGAAGCTGATTTTAAACCGGTCGAGGGTCAGGAGGGTGTGAGTCCAGAGAGACTGCTGGTGCTGGATTTGCTGCTTTAGCAGCTTCTTCCCCTCCCCCATAATGAGAAGCCGCTGCCGTCGGGTCGAGGCTAATATCTGTTTCACGATTCTGATTAAAATAAGAATTGTGCTTCAATGAAGGGACGAATTAATTTGATCGCCCAGCCCTACCTGGAATGGCATTTAAAGAGGCTCTGTCACCACATTATAAGTGCCCTGTCTCCTATATAAGGAGATGGGCGCTGTAATGTAGGTGACAGTAATGCTTTTTATTTAAAAAAACGATCTTTTATCACAAAGTTAGGAGCGATTTAAGTTTATGCTAATGAGCTTTCTTAATACCCAAGTGGGCGTACTTTTACTTTCGACCAAGTGGGCGTTGTACAGAGGAGTGCATGACGCTGACCAATCAGCATCATGCACTCCTCTCCATTCATTTACACTGCACTAGCGATCGTTATTTCATTATGTGCAGCCTCATACACAAGCCCTAACATTACTACAGTGTCCTGATAATGAATACACATGACCATCCAGCCTGGACGTCATGTGTACTCAGAATCCTGACACTTCTGAAATTTTATTTTTATTTTTTTTTGTGAGATTCCGGCAAGTGAAACCAAATCTCGTTTAGCTCCGTGTTCTCGCGAGATTTCATATCCGTTGCTGGAATCTCACAGAAAAGATTCAGAAGTGTCAGGATTCTGAGTACACATGACGTCCAGGCTGGATGGTCATGTGTATTCATTATCAGGACACTGTAGTAATGTTAGGGCTTGTGTGTGAGGCTGCACATAGTGATATATCTATATCGCTAGTGCAGTGTCAATGAATGGAGAGGAGTGCATGATGCTGATTGGTCAGCGTCATGCACTCCTCTGTACAACGCCCACTTGGTCGAAAGTAAAAGTACGCCCACTTGGGCATTAAGAAAGCTCATTAGCATAAACTTAAATCGCTCCTAACTTTGTGATAAAAGATCGTTTTTTTAAATAAAAAGCATTACTGTCACCTACATTACAGCGCCCATCTCCTTATATAGGAGACAGGGCACTTATAATGTGGTGACAGAGCCTCTTTAATTCACATGTATGCCTTGTCAAGAGTTCATTATTTGTCTTAAACACATTATGAAGGCAAGAAATTCAATCAGTTGTGATGTGCAGAGGTAGGATTGGTACACACTTCTATACAGTGTTTAGCCCAATTCAGCTACTGTTCTAATCCACATTATGGCAAGAACCATTTTACTATGGTAAAGAGCGACAACAGTCAATTACCATAAGATATGAATGAAGGTCAGCCAATCTGTAAGATTTCAGAACTTTGAAGGCATCTTCAAGTTCAGTCATGAAAACCGCTATGATAAAACTGTCTCTCATGAGGACTCCCCCAGGAAAGGAAGACCAGGAGTTACCAGTTCATTAGTGTTACCAGCCTCAGAAATCGTGAATTACCAGTACCTCCGATTAGATCCCACATAAATGCTTCAGAGATCAAGTACCAGACATTTATCAACTGTTCAGAGGCGACTGTGAGAAAACGGCCTTTATGTTCGAATTGCTGCAAATAAGCCACTACTGAGGAACAAGAGAATTGCATGGGCAAAAAAACACAAGGAATGGACATTAGATCAGTGGAAATCTGTACTTTGGTCTGATGGCTCAAAATTTGCGACTTTTGGTTCCAACTGCCATGTCTTTGTGAGACGCAGGAAAGGTGAGAAGATGGTTTCTACATGTGTGGTTCCCATTGAAGCATGGAGTAGGATGTAGGGGTGCTTTGTTGGTGATATATTAAAAATTCAAGGAACACTTAACCAGCATGGTATTCTGCAACGACATGCTATTCCATCTGGTTTGCGCTTCGTGGGACCATTTTTATTTATTTTTCTACAGGACGATGACTCCAAACAGACCTCCACGCTATGTAAGGGCTGTTTGACAAAGAAGGAGAGTGCTGTGTTATGACATGAACTCCACTATCACCCAACCTAAACCTAGTTGAGATGGTTTGGGAGGAGTTGGATTGCTTAGTGAAGGAAAAACAGCCAACAAATGCTCAGCACCTCTGGAAACTCCTTCAAGACTGTTGGCTACTTTAGAATATGTTACATTCTTCAGTTTCTTTACCACTTTTTTTGTTAGCGCTTCATTTCATGTGTTCCTTTAAAAAGTTTTCATGTCTTCAATATGATTCTACAATGTAGAAAAGAAAAAAAAAACCCATGGAATGAAAGTGTCCAAACTTTTGATATGTATTTATAGTGGGTATAAAAAGTCTACACACCCCTCTTAAAATGTTTTTTTGTCATGTCTAAATCTTGGACTGACTTTTTTTTTTTTTTTTTTTTTGTCATTTCAGAACTTTTTCCACCTTTAATGTGACCTATAATCTGTACAATTGTATTTGAAAAACGAACTGAAATCTTTTAGGGTGGAAAAATAAAGGACAAAAATAATGTGGTTGCATAAATATGCAAACCCTTAAACTAATACTTTGTTGAATTACCCTTGGACTTCTACCCAAAAAGACTGAATGCTGTCATAAAGTCAATCAGCATGACATATATTAGCAATTGTTGCCCACTCTTCCTTGCAAAGGCGCTCCAAATCTGTAAGATTGCGAGGGCATCTCCTGATTACAGCTCTTTTCAGGTCACCCTGCAGATTTTCTATGGGATTCGGGTCTGGCTCTGGCTGGGCCATTCCAAAACGATCTTCTGGTGAAGCTATTCCTTTGTTGATTTGGAGGTATGCTTTGGGTCGTTGTCGTGTTGAAAGGTGAAATTTATCTTCCGCTTTTTAGCAGAGGCCTGCAGGTTTTGTGCCAATATTGACTGATATTTGGAACTGTTCATAATTCTCTCCACTTTGAATAAAGCCACAGCTGCAGAAAAACAGCCCCAAAGCATAATGCTGCCTCCACCGTGCTTCACTGTGGGTATGGTGTTCTTTTGGTGATGTGCAGTGTTGGCTTTGCACCAAACATACCTTTTGGAATTATGGCCAAAATGTTCAACCTTGGTCTCATAAGACCATAACATGTTTTCCCACATGCTTTTGGCAGACTTGATGTAGGTTTTTGCAAAACGTAGCCGGGCTTGGAAGTTTTTCTTTGTTAGAAAAGGCTTCTGTCTTTCCACCCTAACCCACAGCCCCGACATATGAAGAATACAGGAGATTGTTGCCATATGCACTACACAACCAGTACCTGCCAGAAAGTCCTGCCGCTCCTTTAATGTTGCAGTAGGCCTCTTGGCAGCCTCCCGGACCAGTCTTTTCATCAAGTTTTGAGGGATGTCCAGTTCCTGGTGATGCAACTGTTGTGCCATATGTAATCCACTTCTTGGTGACCGTTTTCACTGTGTTCCATTGTATATCTAATGCCTTTGAAATTCTTTGGTACCCTTCTCCTAACTGATGCCTTTCAACAATCAGATCCTTTTGATGTGTTGTAAGGTCTTTACAGACCATGGCTATTGCTGTCACATGCAACAAAGAAAATGTCAGGAAAATCCTAATAGAACAGCTGAACTTTATATGGGGTTACTCAGAATCCCTTTAAATAATGGCAGCTGTGTACTGACTACTACCTACTATTTAACATGAGTTTAAATGTGATTGGCTAATTCTGATCTACAATGTCGTTGCATATTTTTATTTTTACCCTCTAAATTTCAGTTTTTCTGAATTTTTCAATGGAATTTTACAGAGTAGGGGTCAAGTTAAAGGTGTGGTGGTCTTTTCCTCTTCAATTTATTGTTTGAATATTTAGTTGATGGTCAATATATTCTCTTTTCCTTTTCTCACATTTTTCTCTCCCTTTCTTCTCATAGGTCCACTCCTCAAGACATTCAGTTTCCTGGGCTTTGAGATTGTGCGCCCTGGGCACCCCTGTGTTCCTGCACGTCCAGAAGTTCTGTTTATGGTGTACACTCTTGACCAGAGCTCATCGGATGAGGAATGATATACAGAGGACATGTAGTTCTTGTAGCCCAGTTTTTTGTTTTTCTTGTGTGTGTCCAAGTAGCAGTTGGGAACTTCTTGCACTTTTTCCCTGGGCATGGGAGGAGAGGCGCGCATGGTCATGCGATGGACTGATATTTTTATTTTTTTGGCCTTTCAGTTTTATGAATACGATTTTGTTGACTTTCTGCAATTTTTTTGTTCAAAAGCATCAACTTCAAGCACCTTGCAGTCTGTGATCACAAACATGTACTCAGAATGTAGTTGATGCTGCATATGAAACAAATAGTTATCTTAAATGCCAATTTGTTGTTGGTGTGTTCTTAAAAAACAAAACACAAATCAAGACCATCTATACACATTAGCTGAATGCTCATTCGTCTGATGAGTGAATCGTGTGTGTTTTTTAATAAATTTTTTTTATTTTAATGGGGAGAGGGGAAATACCGTGGCCAGACACCTTAGGCCATGTTTACACGGTGAATCTTCCATTCTGATTCAGAATCAAAATCAGTGCTGAAATCACCTCACTTTTCCCTCCCATTGCTTTCAATGGGATTCAGTGCCGCAGTTCACAAATTTAGTGGTGCTGAAAAAAAAAAAAAATATTCTCCGGGCATGGGTTCTGCACCACTAATTCCAATTCAAGCAATGGGAAGCTGAAAAGTGCAAAAAGCAGTGCCCAAAATGGCTGCCATTTGAAAACCTGCCTCCAAAATCAGCCTGGGGGAAAAAAGGCAGATTTTTAGAGGCAGAAACAGCAATGGTTTAGTCAGCTTATAAAAAAAACTCTGAACATACCCTGACACTTATCAAATTTTTTTTTTTGATAAATGTTTCTATAAATTAAGCGAGTAAAGATCCAACCTAACAGACAAAAAACATATGTAAGTTGATGCAACCTGAACTGCATGGGCTGTTGGAGGGGACCACCCCCTTCTTTCGAACAGCTTGGATGTCGCGGTCAATAAGTGGTTAAACGGGCAGAATCAAAGTGACAGCTGCTCAGTATGGAGTGGTCAGCCCATGAGCCCGCTCCATACTTCCCCTTGATAGCTGCCATGTATAAGTATGTGGCATTTGGAGGCCAAGTCAACCACTTTAACTCTGTCATGTTCCTCAAACCATTCCTGAACAATGTTTGCAGCGTAGCAAAGCACATTATCCTGCTGAAAGAGGCCACTGCTATGCGGGCATACTGCTGCCATGAAGTGTGTAACAATGTTATGCTAGGTGGTACGTCTCAAAAGCATATCCAAATGAATGGCAGGACCCAAGGTTTCCTAGTAGAACATTGCCCAGAGTATTACCCTGCCGCCATCGGCTTGGCTTCCCATAATGTATCCTGATGTCTCTTTGCTGGCTAAGTGACGTGCAAATAGCTGGGTGTTTACATGAATTAAAATAAAACACAATTCATCAGACCAGGCTACCTTCTGTCATTCCTCCATGATCCAGTTCTAATTCTCACGTGCCCATTGAAGGTGCTTTTGGAAGTGAACTGGGGTCAGCATAGACACTGACTAGTCTGCAGCTATGTAGCACCAAACGCAGCAAGCTGCGATGCTCTGTGTGTTCTGACACCTTTTTATATTAGAACCAGCATTGATGCTACAGTAGTTTTTATGTGGGGGTTGGACCAGACCAGCTAACCTTCGCTTCCCACATGCATCATTGAGCATTGGTCCTCCCAATTTGGCCCTTGTCCAAGTGGCTAAGATCCTTACATTTACCCATTTTTCTGGCTTCCATCACATCTTCAATAACGGACTGCCTAATATACAGTATCTCACCCCATTGCAGGAGCTATTGTCATGAGATAATGTTACTTCACATGTCAGGGTTCACTACAACCTGGTCAGCGGTTTCCCAGAACACCGCAGAAAAACCTATGACTTACAGCAGAGGTAGGAAACTGATTTTAACCTGCTTAACGCCTTCCTGCAACTTGACTTTAAACTGCACGTCCAGGCGAGCTGTTACTTGGTACACCTTGACGTGCAGTTACGTCTGGACTTTAACTGTGCAGGGTGTCTGCCCTGCTCTCCCTGTTGTCGATCAGCGGTCCATCACTAATGATTTTGGCAATTAACCCCTTAGATGCGGTGATCCATCACGATTGCTGCATTTAGGGGATTTGTAGCCCATTGGCAACCCCCATAATGCAATTTTGGGGGTTGGCTTGGCAACCGGAGCTCAGACAATGGCGTCTGCCATGTACGGAAGCCTGAGGACCAGCCTCTTATTATGTCCATGTCAAACTGACAGAATACATTACACTACCTAGGTAGTATGATGTATTCTAGCAGCAATCCGTGCTGCAAGTCTTCAAGTCCCCTAGTGGGACAAAAAAAATAAGTTAATTAAAATGTTTTATAAAAGTTGTTACAAAAACAAAAAATCCTTTTTTTCCAAGAAGTCTATTATTGTAGGAACAAAAAATGAAACCGCTAGACAGTACATATTTGGTATCACCGTGTTCATAATGACCCTAACTATAAAACTATTTTTTTTTTTCATGCACACCGCAAAAAAATACTGTATTTTTTCAGACTAGAAGATGCACCCAGGTTTTAAACTAACTAAAATAGGGAAAAATGTAATATTTTACTACTTTAAAAAAAAAAAAAACCTATTGGTTAAAAAAAAAAAATTTGTTTGGTTTCGTCCCGCAAAAATTAAGCCCTCATAGGACCATATCGACTGAAAAATGAAAAAGTTATGGCTTTTGGAATGTGGGGGAGGAAAAAATGAAAATCTGAAAATTGTTTACGACGGGAAGGGGTAATGGTCTTTTTACACTATAGTAAGTTATGTCGAATATGCCATACCTTACTGATCGCTGTGGGTCCAACCTCTGACATCTGCATTTTTTCCCTACATGATGCCAATCCTGACTATAACATGAACTGCCAGGACCGTCATCAAGGAAGTACAGCCACTACTGCCGTGAGGATCCTGGCTTCAAAAATTAAGAAAGGGGTCCCGACACCCACTGATATTTGAAATATCATTAAACTTAATACAGCCCAAATGGTCTCCTATTCCCTTCCTTCCTAAGTTAATGGTGTTATCCCAGACTTTGACATAAAATAGGCTGCTGGATATATTAAAAATATAGAAAAAGTAACAATTCTCCCCTATTAAATCCGCTGCTGCTCCAGTGCCGATGTACCAGTGGTGCCTGCTGGTCTTTGTTTACTTGTCCTGCTGGGATGATGGGCCATGCAGGAACGTGACCACTGCAGTCAAGCAATGGGCTCATCGGTGACTTGCCGTACACGCTATTCTTACCGCTGAGACCATTCAGAACTCAGCACTACTACGGCTGGGGACTTGACAGGTGAGCATTATTAATTTTTTTTTAACATATCCTGCAACCTATTTCATTTGTTAAAGTCTCGGACAACCCATTTTAGTTTAAAAAGAGGGAACTTAGCTGTGGACTGTGACTCCCCTCCTTATCAGCAACATGACTTGCATGCTGCATCTGGGAGAACCAAGGCAGAAAGAACGTGGTAGCAGAAACTCGCCTGAAGATTGGGCAGAGGCAACAGTGGCCAGTGAGCAGCAGGTGCAGTAAGAAGAACTCCAGTCAGACTGAGCGAGAGAGTTTGGGCTGTCTTCTCTCCTAAACTGTGGGAGGTATGGATGTTAGAGAGTGCTTGAAGTTGCTACTTCTGTGTTCTGTATATGATTCTCCATAGAGCTCAGATGCTCAATTGAAATACAGTAACACTTCGCTGATTATTAAAGGTAGTAGTATGTTTCTAACCTGCTTATTCTGCAGCATGTTAATTGTATTTGCGTAAACGCTGCTTATTTGTTGCAGGAATTCCCCATTGAATTCAATGGAGAGCTAAATCCAGCAACAAATAGCAGTTGTTGCATTTTTTGCGGGGGGTTCACAGCGATCCCGCTGCAAAAAACACAAGTCAGAAAAAAAAAGTCTCAGACTTACCCAGAAGTCTGTGATCCTTCCTCCAGCACGGCCTCCTGGGATGACTCTTCATCCCATGTGACCGCTGCTGCAGCCAATCACAGGCTGCAGCGGTCTTCTGGTGGCTGGTGTGTCACGATCTGTGGGTATTGTAGATCCTCTGGGCTGTACCGCCTTGACGGTATGGCAGCTGGCCAACAGGATACAAGTCAAAGTCTATAGTTCGTATAGACAGTTGTAGGATAGGCTTGGATGGGACCGTGGCAGCAGGCAGACACCAGGCGTGGTGTAACAAGACAGGCGTAGTATACAGCGCAACACGACTCCAACTCTACACGGCACTGGAACAAGATAGCACGGGTTACAGGCAGGGCCGGCTCCAGGTTTATGTGGGCCCTTGGGCAACAGACTTAGTGGGCTCCTTTGCGGGGGAACTCACGGCGGCAGGAAAATGCCAAAAATCATCACTTTGTGCCCCCATATAGACGTTAGGCCCTGTTTATGCCCCCATATAGAATTTAGGCCCCCAGTTTGTACCCCCATACATTTAGTGCCATCTGTAGATAGTGCCACACAGCCCCCAGAGCCATAGTCCCGGGCAGTGCACTACTAGGCCCCCACCCCAACACCACTAGGCCCCTGCGCATGCCTGTGCCCAGCTGCCTTGCCTGACAGACCCCATGAATGCCCCCACAGTATAATGACCCCCCCCCCCCCCACACCGTATAATGCCCCCATAGCTGACCACCACAGTATAATGCGCCCCATAGCTTCCCCCCACACAGTATAATGCCCTCCATAGCTGACCACCACAGTACAATGCCCCCATAGCTGCTCCCACAGTATAAATCCACCACATAGTATAATGCTCCTCATAGCTGCTCCACACAGTATAATACCCCAATAGCTGCCCATACAGTATAATACCCCCATAGCTGCCCCCCACAGTATAATGCCCCACCACAGTATAATGTCCCTATAGCTGCCACACACAGCATAATGCCCCCCATAGCTTTCCCATACAGCATAATGCCCCCATAGCTGCCCCATACAGTATAATGCCCCCATAGCTGCCCACTCATAGTATATTTCCCCCATAGCTGCCCCACACAGTATAATGCCCCTATAGCTGCCTCCCACAGTATAATGCCCTCCATAGCTGCCCCATACAGTATAATTCCCTCCATAGCTGCCACATACAGTATAATGTCCCATGGAGTATAATGCCCCCCCTATAGCTGCCCCATACAGTATAATGCCCCCCATAGCTGTCCCATACAGTATAAGGCCCCCATACAGTATAATGCCCCCTCAGCAGCTACAATATGACCCCCCTCCCATACCTAGTATAATGCCCCCATATGTAGCTAATAGAAAAATAACATAATTACTTACCTACCCCCGTTCCCGCGATGCGTGGAGGATACTTTTCCTCCTCTGCACTGTCCTGTGAGTGACTCGTCGCAATGACGTTACTACATTGCGCCTGCCTGCGCCGAGCTTCTCACGGCACAGTGAATGCTGGAGCGAAGCTCCAGAATTTAACCCAACTAAATCTGCGTCCTGCGGACGCAGGCTCAGTTGGGAGTGGGACCAGCACGGTCAGCGCTGCGTGGCAACGGGCTTAGGGGCCCGGTCACAGTTGCTAGCTACGCCAGGCTGGGACACTGCTCTGGTCCTGACATCACTGTCCATATATGGACAGCGATGTCAGGGGTTTTCCCAGAGACAGAGTTCCGGAGCAGAACCGCTAGCGCTCTTCCTGGGACTCCTCTCCTTCTTACATCACTGTCCATATATAACGATGGCAGCGTCCGCACCCGGTGGCCGAGTGGGCCCCCCCAAGTGGAGTGGGCCTCGGCACTTGCCCAGGTTTGCCGGGTGCTAACGCCTGGCCCTGGTAGCAGGAACGGGAACACTGGAACTGGAAAACACTCAAGAGACCATTTGCAGAGACAGATACGGGTAGGTACAAACAACGCTCAGGCAATGCAGGAAGGGGCAGCGCCCTTATAGTCCAGGAGGATCTGGGAGCAATCAGCGCAAATCTAAAACATGTGTGCGCTCTGGTTCATTGAGGTTGGGAATGAGCGTGCACCCTAGTGGTCACTGCAGGACAGGACGGCCGTATGTGCTGGCATCTCTGGGAAGGACAACGTCCGCAGGAAGATTGGAGTCTGCGACCGCGGACGTTACATGGTTACATGGTGCTGCAGTTTTCCGCAGCGGACATTCTGGGCAAAAAACTGCACCACAGTTTGGTGCGTTTTTTTGCCCGGAATTTCCTGCGGCGCACAGGATCTATTCGCTGAGATACGCTGTTTTACGCAGCATATCTGTCCTGTGTGAACATGGCCTAACAAGTACAAACCTGGTGAGATATTTAATATTTGTGCTAATTTGATAATAATGCCAATCAAATGGATTGCAATTCAAAACTACCAACTAAATCCGACCTGGCATGTTGCATCTGTAACCGGTGTCTTTAGGGGTTTATGGGGCTAAATGCTGCATTCGCTGGATTTTCCTACTATAAAGTCTCTGTTTGTGAGGTTATTGATAAAATAACCAATAGAGTCCCCTTCGTTTGATGGACATTTCTCAAGACGTTAGACTGGCAATAGGAATCTCTGCTTAAGTCAGGTCTCCCGTCACTTCTCCCCTGCATCATACACAACGAATACAATGCTGAATATGTGTTTGCATCTACCACAATGATCTCATTAATAAATGAAGTCCAAAAGCATGTGCAAAGGATACAAAACATCTATGTAATCTCATTGATTCACTAAGTCCAAAAACATGCACAGAGGATACAAAGTATCCAAACGGGTGTAACCAGGGAGTATCGGGCAATGTGTCGAAGGAGGCTATAGCTCATAGACACTCTGGGTCTCTGGATAGCAGAGAGGTTACATCAGGGCCACAGAGCCTTGGGGGATACCAACAGATAGGGGTCGAGACAAGGAGGTGGTGCGTGAGTGGGAGACTTGGTGAGGTATGAGGAGATCCAGGAGAGGGCCAAGTTTGTGATGCCAAGGGACAAGAGAATTTGTAACATGAGGGAGTGGTCAATGGCAGCGGATAGGTCTAGAAGGAAGAGTACAGAGTAATGTTGTGAGGCTTTGGCAGTTAACAGATCATTAGTGACTTTGTTTTAGGCCCTATTAGTAGGGTAGTGGGGTTGAAAGCCTAACCATAGATGACTGAAAAGAGAGGTGGATGAGAGGTGGGAGTACAGTTTAAGGTGGACATGTTATTCATGGAGTTTTGAGGCAAATAGGTGCAGTCAGATGGGGCAATAGCTGGACAAAGAGGCAGGTCGAGAGATGGCTACTTAAGGATGGGTTTGATGGTTGCATGTTTAGATAAAAAAAAGGGTAGACACCAGTGGTTAGCAATAGGTTGAAGTGATGTGTAAAGGCTGGAATGAACACATTACTTAGGTTGGGGAAAAAATTGGGTCAAGTGCACATGTAGTTAAGGTGATTTGGATAGTAAGGTAGAAAGCTTTTCATCAGTAATTGTGGAGAAGAGGTTATGGAGGAAGAGCACTGAGAAGATGTGGAGGGGGTTTGCGAGGACTATGGATTGAAGTTTTCTATAATGCTGTCGATCTTGTGTTTGAAGTGTGTGGCAAAATCCTGATCTGAGATAAAAGATGTGGGAGAGGTCTCCGGAGGACGGAGTAGGGAGTTAACAGTGTTAAATAATTTTTTGGGGTTGTGGGACAGAGAAGATATGACAGTAGAGAAGTAATCTTGTCCAGCAAATCTAAGTGCAGATTTGAATTTGAGAAGTGCAGATTTTTATGTTGCAAAGTCATATAAACTGAATATATAAAGCAAAAACCTTTACTCACCATTGGACGTTGTGTGCTGCATCGCATATAACGTGATATAACCTTTTATGCGGCATGGACCAGAATGCCTGATGTGGCAGCCTGAGCGATCGTTACGCCACTGTATGAAAACAGGCTAAGACTTTGCACTCGCACAAATAGATGTGAATATAATTACTATGGTATTTTGCCGTCGGGGCCCGTTCACAGATTAAGCGTACTTGCATTCACACTAAGGGTCCTTTTACATCGGCCAATTTTGGCCATAAAACAGGCACCGATCAGCGAGACAGCTCGTTGATCGGCGCTTATTTGCTTCTTTTAAAAGTCTAGAATTTTTAGGCTAGGTTAATTTTACCAGTGAGAGATAGATTATATATTAAAAAAAAAAAGAAAAGAAAATCACATAGTCAAAATTATTTGTATTTTATTTGCATTGTGCACAGAGAAATAAGTATTTGATCCCCTACCAACCATTAAGAGTTCAACCTCCTCCAGACAAGTTACACGCTCCAAATCAACTTGGTGCCTGCATTAAAGACAGCTGTCTTAAATGGTCACCTGTATAAAAGACTCCTGTCCACAGACTCAATTAATCAGTCTGACTCTAACCTCTACAACATGGGCAAGACCAAAGAGCTTTCTAAGGATGTCAGGGACAAGATCATAGACCTGCACAAGGCTGGAATGGGCTACAAAACCATAAGTAAGACGCTGGGTGAGAAGGAGACAACTGTTGGTGCAATAGTAAGAAAATGGAAGACATACAAAATGACTGTCAATCGACATCGATCTGGGGCTCCATGCAAAATCTCACCTTGTGGGGTATCCTTGATCCAGAGGAATGTGAGAGCTCAGCCGAAAACTACACGGGGGGAACTTGTTAATGATCTCAAGGCAGCTGGGACCACAGTCACCAAGAAAACCATTGGTAACACATTACGCCGTAATGGATTAAAATCCTGCAGTGCCCGCAAGGTCCCCCTGCTCAAGAAGGCACATGTACAGGCCCATCTGAAGTTTGCAAATGAACATCTGGATGATTCTGAGAGTGATTGGGAGAAGGTGCTGTGTTCAGATGAGACTAAAATTGAGCTCTTTGGCATTAACTCAACTCGCCGTTTTTGGAGGAAGAGAAATGCTGCCTATGACCCAAAGAACACCGTACCCACTGTCAAGCATGGAGGTGGAAACATGTTTTGGGGGTGTTTCTCTGTGCTAAGGGCACAGGACTACTTCACCGCATCAATGGGAGAATGGATGGAGCCATGTACTGTCAAATCCTGAGTGACAACCTCCTTCCCTCCACCAGGACATTAAAAATGGCTCGTGGCTGGGTCTTCCAGCATGACAATTACCCGAAACATACAGCCAAGGCAACAAAGGAGTGGCTCAAAAAGAAGCACATTAAGGTCATGGAGTGGCCTAGCCAGTCTCCAGACCTTAATCCCATCGAAAACTTATGGAGGGAGCTGAAGATCCGAGTTGCCAAGCGACAGCCTCGAAATCTTAATGATTTACAGATGATCTGCAAAGAGGAGTGGGCCAAAATTCCATCTAACATGTGTGCAAACCTCATCATCAACTACTAAAAATGTCTGACTGCTGTGCGTGCCAACAAGGGTTTTGCCACCAAGTATTAAGTCTTGTTTGCCAAAGGGATCAAATACTTATTTCTCTGTGCACAATGCAAATAAATATATATAATTTTGACAATGTGATTTTTTTTTATTTTTTTTTTTATATATAATCTATCTCTCACTGGTAAAATTAACCTAGCCTAAAAATTCTAGACTGTTCATGTCTTTGACAGTGGGCAAACTTACAAAATCAGCAAGGGATCAAATACTTATTTCCTCCACTGTACGTCCCGCGACATGATCGCAGCCACCGATGGTTTCTATGGCCACTTCACCTCCCAAAAAATGGAATAAAAAAAGATCAAAAAGTCGCATGTACCTAAAAATGGAACTGTTTGAAACTACAGTTCGTTACGCAAAAAATAAGTCCTCACACAGCTTTTCTAGTGGAAAATTAAAAAAAATTATGGCTCTTAGAATATGGCAATGTGAAAAGTAAATGATTTTTTATAAAAAGTATTTTATTGTGCAAACGCCATAAGACATAAAAAAAACTATAAACATGTGGTATCGCCGTAATCGTATCACCCCGCAGAATAAATTGAATATGTCGTTTATAGCGCACGGTGAACGCTGTAAAAAAAGGAATGTTTTTTATTCACCACACCTCTTAAAAAAATAGAATAAAAACTGATCTAAAAGTCGCAGCACCCCATGAAAACTATAATGAATTCCTCATAGGGTCTAGTTTTCAAAATGGGGTCACATTTAAGGGGTTTCCCCCTGTACTGGTACCTCAGAAGCTCTGCAAATGCAACATGGCGCACAGAAACCAATCCAGCAAAATCTACATGCCAGATAGTGCTCTTGCCTTTCTGAGCCCTGCCGTTTGTCCAACAAGCAGTTTATTATCACATATGGGGCATTGCCGTAATCGGGAGAAATTGTTTTTCAAATGTTTGGGTGCTTTTTCTCCTTTATTCTTTGTAAAAATAAAGAATGTGTACATTTTATCGGAAAAATATGAGAATTTCAATTGCACAGACTAATTCCACAAAATGCTTCACAAAAACTGTGGGGACTAAATGCTCACTATACCCCTCAATAAATTCCTTGAGGTGTGTAGTTTGCCAAATGGGGTCTTTTTTGGGGTGTTTCCACTGTTTTGGCAGCACAAAACCTCTTAAAACCTGACATGGTGCCTAAAATACATTCTAATAAAAAGGAGGCCTCATAATCCTCTAGCTGCTCCTTTGCTTCTGAGGCCGGCGCTTCAGTCCATTATCACACTAGGTCCACATGTGGGATATTTCTGAAAACTGCAGAATCTGGGTAATAAATATTGAGTTGCGTTTCTCAGGTAAAACCTTTTGTTTTACAGAAAAATATTGAATAAAAAAAATTTGTAAATTTCACCTCTACTTTGCTTTAAATTCCTGTGAAACGCCTAAAGGGTTAGGAAACTTTGTAAATACTGTTTTGAATACTTTGAGGGGGACTAGTTTTTAAAATGGTGTTTTATGGGGGTTTCTAATATATAAGGCACTCAAATCCACTTCAGAACTGTACTGGTACCTAAAAAGAAAAGGCTTTTGAAATTTTATTAAAAATATGAGAAATTGCTGCTTATGTTCTAAGCCTTGTAACGTCCTAGAAAAATAAAATGTTCAAAAAATGATGCAAACATAAAGTAGACATATAGGAAATGTTAATTAGTATTATTTTGTGTGGTATTACTATCGGTCTTACAAGCAGATACATTTAAATTCAGAAAAATGCAAATTTTTCAACATTTTCTCAAAACTTTGGTGTTTTTCACAATTAAACACTAAATATATCGACCACATTTTACCACTAACATAAAGTCCAATGTGTCACAAGAAAACAATCTCAGAATCGCTTGGCTAGGTCTAAGCATTTCAGAGTTAGGGTATGTTCACACGGCGGGGGTCCGTAACGGCTGAAATTACGGGGATGTTTCAGCCTGAAAACATCCCTGTAATTTCAGCCGTACCGGCATGTGCAGGCGCTTGAACGCCGCGTCACTTACGGCCGTAATTAGCGCTGCTATTCATTGGAGTCAATGAATAGCGGCTCCAATTACGGCCAAAGAAGTGACAGGTCACTTCTTCTACGCGGGCGTCTATTTACGCGCCGTCATTTGACAGCGGCGCGTAAATATACGCCTCGTGTGAACAGACAAACGTCTGCCCATTGCTTTCAATGGGCAGATGTTTGTCAGCGCTATTGAGGCGCTATTTTCAGACGTAATTCGGGGCAAAAACGCCCGAATTACGTCCGTAAATAGGCCGTGTGAACATACCCTTACTGTCACACAAAGTAACACATGTCAGATTTGAAAAAAGGCTCATGGGCTCTGAGCCTTAAGGCCCAAACTAGGCTGTGTCATTAAGGGGTTAAAGCGTTGAATCATTGTTTGTGGTTGTCGGACAGGATAGATATGACAAGTGAAGTTGTCTTGTTTAGCTGAAGTGAGTCTAGATTTGAAGTCGAGAAGTGCAACTTTGTAAGTTACAAAGCCTTCCTCGGAGCGGGTTTACTTCCAATGTCACTCTGCAACTCTTGAAGCGTGCCTTAGCTTATTTTTTTCATTTTTTTTGTCAAATTGGCTTGCCAATTGTCCCTAGCGATCTCTAAATAAAGATCAGTATCCTTGCTATAATCTATCCCCGTAATGTTGGATCCATTGTCAGAGAATTTATTATTAAATAAGGCAAATCGCTAAATATCCATTGGCTTCTTCCTGCATAAGCTTCCTAAATTGGCCTTCCTTGGGCCCAACTGGACCTTTTGTATACCCTCCATGCATACATTTAACATGGCGACATACAGATGTGCCTTCACTGGTTTTAATAGAATTTATATGCCATGAAATCCTCTGTCTCAATTCATGTATTGTCTTGCCGATTTATCGTTTAAAACATACACATGTGATAACAAAGACCACCCCCAGTTCTTCTACAATTGATCTTAGGGTTCAATTGTGAATAAATATAATTCATGAATCTCCCGTTTCCCGTTTTGGGCTATTTAGTGAAGTCAAAAGAGCCTTGACACCTTGTCAGAGCCCCTGCCACCTTCTGTTGTAAAGGGTCTGACTCCCGGAACACCCACCGATCAGCTGAATGAAGAGTGCGCGGCGTTCCACAAGTGGCACTTACTCTTGAATGCTTACCCACTGACAGTGTTGTACATACAGCTGTGGCCGTGCCTGGTACTGCAGCTCAGTTCCATTCAAATGATAGCACTGTGCAGGGTAAACAGTGAAGGTCCTCTTCATTCAGCTGTGACAGGGGTGCCAGGAGTTAGACCCCCACCAATAAAATATCGATGTTCTTTCCTGACGATAGGCCATGAATATTATCACGGAAATGCCCTACTGTTATGTGCATGTGTAAGGGTATGTGCACACACACTAATTACGTCCGTAATTGACGGACGTATTTTGGCCGCAAGTACCGGACCGAACACAGTGCAGGGAGCCGGGCTCCTAGCATCATAGATATGTACGATGCTAGGAGTACCTGCCTCGCTGCAGGACAACTGTCCCGTACTGAAAACATGATTACAGTACGGGACAGTTGTCCTGCAGCGAGGCAGGGACTCCTAGCATCGTACATAAGTATGATGCTAGGAGCCCGGCTCCCTGCACTGAGTTCAGTCCGGTACTTGCGGCCGAAATACGTCCGTCAATTACGGACGTATTTAGTGTGTGTGCACATACCCTAATACATTTTTCCCTGTAACACAGAAGGTTTTACCAGAGAAACACAACTCAATATTTATTGCCCGGATTCTGCAGTTTTTAGAAATACCCCATATGTGGCCCTAGTGCCCTAATGGACCGAAACACAGGTCTCAGAAGCAAAGGAGCACCTAGAGGATTTTGGGGCCTCCTTTTTATTAGAAAATATTTTCGGCACCATGTCAGGTTTGAAAAGGTCTTGTGGTGCCAAAACATAGGAAAAACCCTCAAAAAGACACCATTTTGGAAACTACACCCCAAGAAATTAATGTGCCAAACAGTGGAAACCCCCCAAAAGTGACCCCATTTGGCAAACTACACCCCTTATGGAATTTATCTAGGGGTATAGTGAGCATTTTGACCCCACAGATTTTTTGCAGAATTAATTGGAAGTAGGTGAAAATGAAAATCTACATTTTTTCCCATAAAATGTAGATTTAGCTTAGATTTTTTTTTTCATTTTCACAAGGGCTAAAGGAGAAAAAGCACCCCAATATTTGTGAAGCAATTTTTCCTGAGCACGGCAATACCCCATATGTGTACATAAATTGCTATTCATACCCATGGCATGGCTTAGAAGGGAAAGAGCGTTATTTGGCTTTTGGAGCTCAAATTTTGCTGGAATGGTTTGCGGCGCCATGTCACATTTGCAAAGCCCCTGCGGGACCAAATCAGTGGAAACCCCCCAAAAGTGACACCATTTTGGAAACTACACCCCTGAAGGAATTTATTGATGGCTATAGTGTGCATTTTGATCCCACAGGTTTTTTTGCAGAATTTTGTGAAATTATGCAGTGAAATTGAAAATTTATTTTTTTCTGATAAAACGTGGACATTTTTTAATTTTTACAAGAAGTAAAGAAGAAAATGCACCCCAATATTTGAAAAGCAATTTCTCCTGATTACGGCAACACCCCATATGTGGTAATAAACTGCTGTTTGGATACATGGCAGGGCTCAGAAAGGCAGGAGCGCTATTTGGCATGCAGATCTTGCTGATTTGATTTTTGTGCGCCATGTCGCATTTGCAAAACCCTGAGGTACCAGAGTACAGTGGAAGCCCCCAAGAAGTGACCCAATTTTAGATACTACACCCCTCAAGGCATTTATCATTTGCCTGGACAAATGACAGGGCTCAGAATTGAAGAGCACCACAAGCTTTTGAGACCTATTTTGGTGATTTTCACAGCATTGGCCCACAGTTGCAGGCTCCGAGGTCAAATAGTAAAATAAACCCCCATGTATTGACCCCTATTTGGGAAACTACACCCTGTAGGGCATAGTAAGGGATGTAGTGAGCATTTTTAACGCACATGTTTTTTCATTAGAAATTAATGCGTAGTGGATGGTGCAAAAACGGTGTAAAAATTGCAATTTTCCGCTGATATGCCATTTTAGTGCACAATATGCTGTGCCCAGTTGGTGCCACTGAAATCAAATACCTCATAAACTGTTAAGCGGGTTCTCCCAGGTATGGCGATGCCATATATATGGACATAAACTGCTGTTCGGGCACACTAGGGCTGAGAAGGGAGGGAGCGCCATTTTGCTTTTGGAGCACAGATTTTGCTTGGTAGTAGTTCTGTTTGGGGTTATACTGGTATTTCAGTTTATAATGTGGGGGCATATGTAGTCTGCATCATGGGCAGAGTACATCAGGGCATAATAAGAGGGTATAATAATGCGGTAAATAAATAATAATTCATGGATGTGTGGCCAGTGTCGCACTGATAAATGGTGCCCAATCTTATCCACTTTTGGAACACACTGCACATTTTGCGTCACCATATTCTGAGAGACAGAATTTCTTTATTTTTTCACCACCGGAGCTGTGTGAGGGCTTATTTGTTGCGGTACAATCTGTAGTTTTCATTGGTTCAATTTTAGGGTACATGCGTTTTTGATCACTTTTTATTAAATTTTTTGGCAAGCAATTCTGACAATGTTTTTTATTCTTTGTTTGTTTTTTTTAACAGTGTTCACCGTGGGCTATAAGTGACATATTCACTTTATTCTGTGGCTCGATACGATTATGGTGATACCATATGTATATACTTGTTTTATGTTTTGCAGCTTTTGCACACTTTTGCATCACTTTTTTTGAATTTTTATTGGTCCTATTTTCGGGCACATGCGACTTTTCGATCACTTTTCATTGTATGTTTTGTGAGGGGTGGTGAACCAAAAATTGCGATTCTTGCATTGTTTTTTTGTTGTTTTTTTTGCAGTGTTCACCGTTTTTTGACGCGGAAACCGCGTTAGAAAACGCGCCAAAAAACATCCGAAAATGCCTCCCATTGATTTCAATGGAAGGTGGAGGTTTTTTTTTGAAAGTGAAGCGACATGCCCTATCTTCGGGCGTTTACATCTCTGACCTCCCATTGACATCAATGGGAAGCAGAGAAAGCGTTTTTTGCTGCGTTTTTTACCGTGGCGCTCAATGGGCAGGGATTGGAGCCATCTTGTTTCTGGGGGCAGAAGCCTTTTAGTCCCCACTCCCGAGCAGGACCTAACAGGCTTCCGTACTTGGCAGATAGGAGGCCATTGTTAGGCCTCCAGTCTGCCAAAGCAACTATCGGAAACCCCGTGATTACATTGCTGGGTTCTGATCTGCTGGTAAACCCTGTAGATGCAGCGCTCGCTTTTGAGCGCTACATTTAAGGGGTTAATCGGCCGGATCAGAGGCTAGCTCCAGTCCTGGCCATGCAGCAGGATGTCAGATGTAATATACAGCCGACACCTGCTGGCGATGGTGAGGGCTCAGCTCCTGAGCCTGCACCATCAACATCACGCACTATTAGGGTATGTTCACACGCAGTGACCAAAAACGTCTGAAAATACGTAGCTGTTTTAAGGAGAAAACAGCTCCTGAGTTTCAGACGTTTTTGTAGCAACTCGTGTTTTTCGCTGCATATTTTACGGACGTTATTGGAGCTGTTTTTCATTTGACTCAATGAAAAACGGCTCCAAAAACGTCCCAAGAAGTGACATGCACTTCTTTTTTCGCGGGCGTCTTTTTACGCGCCGTCTTTTGACAGCGACGCGTGAAATAACACCTCGTGGGAACAGAACATCGTAAAACCCATTGAAAGCAATGGGCAGATGTTTGTAGGTGTAATGGAGCCGTTTTTTCAGGCGTAATTCGAGGCGTAAAACACCCAAATTACATCTGAAAACACTGCATGTGAACATACCCTTACGTTGACCTTGACGACAGCAATGTAATAGTACGTGACATGTTGCCAAGGGTTTAAAGAATTTATTTTTTTAACATAAAAATTGTCCAAAAGCTAGACATACACCTATTGTTTACACCAAAAATGGCGTATAGATATACAATAGCTGGCATGATACACTATATGGACAAAAGTATTGGGACACATGTCTTGATCATTCAATGTTGGTGTTCCATTCAGTCCCATTGCCACAGGTGTATAAATCGAGCACCTAGCCATGCTATCTGCCTTTACAAACACTTGTGAAAGAATGGATCGTTCTAAAGAACTCACTGAATTCTAGCATGGTACTGTAATAGGATGCCACCGTTACACCAAGTCAGTTAGTGAAATTTCTTCCCTCCTAGATATTCCACGATCAACTTTGAGTGGTATTATTACAAAGTGGCAACGCAACACCTCAGCCACAAAGGGGAAGACCACTTAAAGTTACAGATTGGAGCGCATAGTGCATAAAAGTCACCAACACTTTGTGGGAACAATTTAAGGTTCGGACATTTTTCGTTCCAACATGACTGAGCCCCACTGCACAAAGCAAGGTCCATAAAGGCATGGTAGGGTGAGTTTAGTGTGGAAGAACTTGAGTGATTGTGCAGATCTGTGACCTCAACCCTATCAAACACCTTTGGGATGAACTAGAACAGAGATTGCGAGCCAGGTCCTCTCGTCCAACATCATTGTCTGACCACAAATGCTCATCTGAATGAATGGGCAAAGATTCTCACAGACACCCTCAAATCTTGTAGAAAGCCTCCCAAGAAGAGTGGAAGCTGTTTTAGCTGCAAAGGGGGACCAAGTCCCTATTAATGCCTATGGATTTAGAATCGGATGTCATAAAAGCTCCTGTATATATATATATATATATATATATATATATATATATATATATTGACTCCCCTCCAGATCAAGCTGCAATAAAATCAATAGTCATGTGACATTTTATGCTAAGATCATTGTAAAAAGCCTCACCCCAACTCTAGAGAAAAGCCTGTGGCAAAACTGCAAGTATTAATGTCGTTTTGGTGTGACTGTTTTCTATCAATAAAGTAGTCCTAATAATATTAGCACTGCTGGCTGTACTGCATGTAAAGTCAATAGGAAAAAATCACCAGAAATGAGACTAACAGCTTAACAGCTCCGTATGATGCGCAGCTGCGTGATTTTCGCGCAGCCGCCATCATTATGACACTCTGTTTGGATGTTTGTAAACAGAAAAGCACGTGGTGCTTCTCTGTTTACATTCATAGTTTTACTGCTGTTGCGTGAATCACGCGCGTCCCACGGAAGTGCTTCCGTGTGCTGCGCGTGATTTTCACGCACCCATTGACTTCAATGGGTGCGTGATGCACGAAATACGCACAAAGAACGGACAAGTCATCAGTTTTACGCAGCGGACTCACGCTGCGCAAAAATCACTGGCAGTCCGCACTGCCCCATAGACTAATATAGGTCCGTGTGAGGCGCGTGAAAATCACGCGCGTTGTACGGACTTATATCACGTTCGTCTGAATAAGCCCTAAGGCTGAGTTCACACGTTGCGGATTTGTCGCAGATTTTGTTGCGGTTTTGACGCCGATCTCACCCTTTTGCATTGCAAAGTGTAAAATCTGTGCTGAAAATCAGCGTGAAATCCGCGACGTGTGACCTAATAGGGCAACTTGCGTTTTTAAAATACCGCACAACCTAGTTTCCTATTGCAAAGTGTGAAAAAGACTGAAGAGTGGGAATTTAGCCATAAAACCAGGTGGCATTACTGCATAAATGAACTTGTCATGTAAATAAGGCTTCGTTCACATCTGCGTCAGGGCTCCGTTCCGACGAAGCTTTCCATCGGAACGGAGCCCTGACTGACAGAAACTGAAGTCAAAGATTTCCGTTTCCATCACCATTGATTTCATTGGTGACGCATCCGGTGCCAATAGTTTCAGTTTGTCTCCATTGTGCAAGGGTTCCGTCGTTTTGACGGAATCAATAGCGTAGTTGACTGCACAACGGAGACAAACTGAAACCATTGGCAACGGATCCGTCACCATTGAAATCAACGGTGATGGAAACGGAAACCTTTGATTTCAGTTCGGCAGTCAGGGCTCCATTCCGGCGGAAAGCTCCGACGGAATGTCGCCATGACGCAGATGTGAACGAAGCCTAAGACTATATGTCCCCCATACTGACAAAGCTTGTATCCAAATAGGAACCAGACACTTATTGACTTATTTTTAAAGCAAGCTCGTTCATATATGGAGATTTTAAAAGCCTTTTTTTTCATTTTTGCATATTTAGTGTATAAAGTACCCTGAATATATTCGCATTCACCGTACAGGAAGTGTTACGTGAGGTAACTGTGAAGAATTGCCTATCACAGAGTGGCACTGACGGGGTTAACAAGGGGGGAAGATTTAGGAGGAATCGCCTCCTCTGGTGACGTCAGCAGCGGCTGTATACTGCCAGGCGCTGTCCGCAAACACAGTGCTGAGCCATGTCCGCCAGTCCGGGGTACAACGAGGAAAAGGGGGGCAGCCTGGGCGAGCCCGAATATGGACAGGACCCAGCCAGCGGGGGCATCTTCAGTAGCGACTACAAGAGGTACCACATAGACGCTGCAGCCAGCCATAGCCGGGAAAGGGGTAGCGGGAAACACATACAAACTGCAGTATATAATAGCTATTTATTACACTGCATGTGGCATCATGTAACGACTACACAAGTGCAGCGGTGTATAATATTACGGAATAGCCGGATCACACATATACACGGGTGGCTTGTGATGCTGCTGCGGGAAGGGGGATGGGGTTATCTCCTCACAGGAGCAGAGAGGAGGAGGTGGAAGCTCCATACATCCCATGGCTCGGGCCTACAGATGGCACAAAGGTGCCACACATAGATTTGGCTTCTGGACGCTCCATATCGTCAGGACTCATGAATATTCCTGAAGGGATTCCACACTGTTCTATCATGTTGTGTCCTTCTATGGAGGCTGTGGTATTTACTATTGTATATTTTGTAACAAACCTGCATCCTTTACAAGTCCTCATTTGGGAGTAAACAATGTAACAGTGATATTACAGTGATATTATGGGCGATACACAGTGCAGTTACTACATTGTGGCCCCTGGGATCTCACATGTGAGGCGGAAATCCAACAAATTCGACTTTCAGTGCTGAAAGAAATAGTGGTTTGATGCTATATTGCCTTAAAAACCATGGGTTCACCGGTGAACTCCAATTTACTAACCATTTGGTTTCTTAGGACTAAACTTCAAAGCTCAATAAAAAGTTTATAAAACTGAATGTACATCGTTCTTGGGGTACTCAAAATTGGAAATAAATCAGCGTAGGAGTATCTACTCGGATGCCAGGCAAAGTACCTGCTATGGGGCACATCTGCCAACAGGCCCCTCACCCACCCTGTGATAATTTACAAGTATTGATCACTGTTTATGATGGAAGGAGAGAGTGAAGGAGGACTAGAAAATTGAGGCAAATCACTCGAAAACTAAACAAAGGAGGTTAAGAAACAGGACAGAGTGGAGACCAAATGGTTTCTTGGGTGGTCTATGATTTTTCATGGTGACACTCATATATACTAGTCCTCAATGAATTAGAATATCATCAAAAAGTTAATTTATTTCAGTAATTCAATTCAAAAAGTATAACTCATATTATATAGATTCATTACACACACAGTGATCTATTTCCAGCATATTTTTCTTTTAATGTTGATGATTATGGCTAACAGTTAACCCCTTCAGGACGCAGCCTATTTTTTAAAATCTGACATGTGTCACTTTATGTGGTGATAACTTGGGAATGCTTTTACCTATCCAAGCGATTCTGAGACTGTTTTCTCGTGACATATTGTACTTTATGATAGTGGAAAAATGTGGTCGATAAATTCAATATTTATTAGTGAAAAACACCAAAATGTAGAGAAAATTTTAAAAAATTAGCATTTTTCTAAATTTGAATGTATATGCTTGTAAAACATATAGTAATACCACACAAAATAGTGACTAGTTAACATTTTCCATACGTCTACTTTGTTTGCATCATTTTTTGAACGTCCTTTTATTTTTCTAGGATGTTACAAGGCTTAGAACTTTAGCAGAAATTTCTCACATTTTCAAGAAAATTTCAAAAGGCTATTTATACAGGGGGCAGTTCAGTTCTGAAGTGATTTTGAGGGCCTTATATATTAGAATCCCCCAATAAATCACCCCATTTTAAAAACTGCACGCCTCAAAGTATTCAAAACAGCATTTAGAAAGTTTCTTAACCCTTTAGGCGTTTCACAGGAATTAAAGCAAAGTAGAGGGGAAATTTACAAATTTCATTTTTTTTGCCGAAATTAATTATTTTTTTTGGGCTGAAATTCATTTCTTTACTGTAACACAGAAGGTTTTTCTAGAGAAACACAACTCAATATTTATTGCCCAGATTCTGCAGTTTTTAGAAATATCCCACATGTTGCCCTAGTGTGGTAATGGACCAAAACACAGGCCTCAGCAGCAAAGGAGCACCTAGTGGATTTTGGGGTCTGCTTTTTTTAGATTATATTTTAGGCACCATGTCAGGTTTGTAGAGGTTTTGTGGTGCCAACACAGTGAAACTCCCCAAAAGTGACCCCATTTTGGAAACTACACCCCTCAAGGAATCTAGGGGTATAGTTAGCATTTTGACCCAAGAGGTATTTTGCTATATTTATTGGTGTTATCTGTGAAAATTAAAATGGAATAAAGAAGAAAATGCACCCCAACATTTGTAAAGCACCTTCTGCCGATTACGGAAATACCCCATATGTGGTAATAAACTGCTGTTTGGACCCACAGCAGGGCTCAGAAGGGAAGGAGCGCCTTTTGGATTTTGGAGCACAGATTTTGCTGGAATGGTTTTCAGTGCCATGTCGCGTTTACAACGCCCTGGAGGGACGGGAATGATTATTGGTGCCATCATTGCTACTATCAGTTAATGAACATTTCTGGCAGCAGCCAGAAGGTCCTTACCATACACCACATCTTCGGCTTCGTACACAGTAACATGGGATGGAGACGGCAGGGGAAGTTGAAAATTAGTTTGTACAGTACAGAGAACTGTACATTTTTGCATCAGTTTATATTATGTCAGAAAATACATTAACCCCTTCAAGACCAAGGCCTTCAGATTCCTGAATGTCCAGAGTAAAATTTTGGAATGACACTTGGTTATGACACATATTTTATTTAAATTATTTTTAAACCTTGACTAAATATTTTTTTTACGCACAGGTAGGACTTTAACCCCTTAAGGACCGAGCCATTTTTAACTTTTTCGTTTTCGTTTTTCACTCCCCGCATTCCAAGAGCCATAACTTTTTATTTTTCCATCAATAGGGTGATGTGAGGGCTTATTATTTCTGGGAGAAGATGTAGTTTCTAATGGTTTTCAATTTAAAGTACCATATAATGTACTAGGAAACTGAAAAAAAAAATCTTTGTGGGCTGAAATTGGAAAAAGCATGTATTCCTACATTGTTTATTTGGTTTTCGTTTTTACGGCTTTCACCGTGCGGTACAAACGACAACTGAACCTTATTCTGCGGGTCAATACGACTACGGCGATACCAAATTTATATAGTTTTTTTTTAAATATTACTACTTTTAAAAACCTTTTTGTTAAAAAAAATAATTGTTTTGTTTCACCACATTCTGAGAGCCAAAATGTTTTATTTTTCCGTGGATTAAGCGGTGTGAGGGCTTATTTTTTGCGGGACGAATTGTAGTTTTTATTGGTACCATTTTTTAGTACGTACTTTTTGATCACTTTTTATTACATTTTTTTTTGCGAGCTAAAGTGAGCAAAAAAAGCAATTTTCGCGGATTGCATTTTTTGTTTTTACTGCGTTCTCCGTGCGCGTTAAATAATGGTATATTGTAATAGTTCAGACTTTTACGGATGCAGTGATATCGATTTTGTTTATTTTTTACATCCCTTTAGAGGAAAAATGGGAAGAGGGTTTTTTTTGAACTTTTCATCTTTTTTTTCACTACTAATGTGCAGCATGTAATGGTCAGGGATGCACAAATCCTGGGGCACTTTACATTTTTTTCCTATACTCCTCCGTTATTTAAATATCGGTTCCGTTATATTTGGCGCCCGATATTTAAATAGCCCCCTGAACTGTCAATGCAGCGTGTAATTGGCAAGCGGGCATGTAACTTATCGCTGTGACACTGTCCAATCAGCTACTGACAGTGTCACAACAAGAGCTGGAGAGAGGAGAGCCTGTGTGCACGCTAGCATGCGCAGCGCCGCCGCCACCACAGAACCGAAGAGAAGAAGAAGAATGTGTATGAGTATCGTCAGCAGCTGCGTCGGAGCTGTGTGCGCATGCGTGCCGCTGCTGACGATACTCCCGCTGCCACGGAACAGAAGAAGAAGAATTCACATTCTTCTTCTCCTCTTCTGTTCAGTGGTGGCGGAGCTGTGCGCACACGCGCTCCTCTCCAGCTCTTGCTGTGACACTGTCCGCAACTGATTGGACAGTGTAACAGCGATAAGCGATAGGAACACGCCCCCTTGCCAGTTACACGCCCCATTGACTGTTCAGGGGGTTATTTAAATATCGGGCACCAAATATAACGGCACAGATATCTAAATAACGGAGGAGGGTAGGAAAAAATGTAAAGTGCCTCAGGATTTCTGCAGCCCTGCCTATTACATGGTGCACTCACTTGCAGATGTATGGGCAGGTGAAAGGTTCTCTTTAAAGAGGACCTGTCATGTCCTCTAATAAGTAAAACCAGCTGGATAGCTTACCAGCTGCTGCAGAGGTCAGCACAGCGCTGGTTTTCTATTCTTGATAGCCGCCCGTGTTCCCCTCCAATTGTTCCCGTTAGTTTCGGTGAACTGTAAGAATAGGCTGTCAAGTGGGTGCACCCCAGCGTCAGTGTCTATGATTGTCTGTGACTGAGATTAAGGGCTTATTCAGACGAACGTGATATACGTCCGTGCAACGCGCGTGATTTTCACGCGCCTCGCAAGGACCTATATTAGTCTATGGGGCAGTGCAGACTGTCAGTGATTTTTGCGCAGCGTTAGTCCGCTGCGTAAATCTCACGACATGTCTGTTCTTTGTGTGTATTTCGCGCATCACTTCCGTGTGACGCGCGTGATTCGTGCAACAGCTGTAAAACTATGAATGTAAACAGAAAAGCACCACGTGCTTTTCTGTTTACAAACATCCAAACGGAGTGTCATAATGATGGCGGCTGCCGGAAAATCACGCAGCCGCGCATCATATGGGGCTGACACACGGAGCTAAGTGCCTTTTTCGCATGCAAAACGCCACATTTTTTGCGTGCGCAAAACGCACACGCTCGTGTGAATCCGGCCTAACACTGAGCGCTGGGGATCGCCCACTTGACAGTCTACTCTTAGGGCTCATTCACACTAGCGTGAATCTCGTCCGTTTGCAGTGCGTCTTCACACATACAGCATGTCCGCTTCGTGAAACTCACTGCATGTCCTTTATTGGTGCGTTTTCACGCACCTAGCCACCCATTCAAGCCAATGGTTGTGTGAAAACCACAGACATCACATATGGGCTGTCCATGTTTTACGCATCAATTACATTGGAAAAAAAAGTGCTTGCGACTGTGTGAAAAACACACTGCAAAGCAAACTGATGCATGTGAATATAGCCTTACAGGTTCCCAATACTAACGGGACTGATTGAAGGGGAACACAGGCAGCTAGCGGGAAAAGAAAGCCAGCGCTGCACTTATCTCTGCGGTGTCTGGTAAGCTATCCAGCTAGTTTTATATGTCAGAGGATATCACAGGTCCTAATATGGTACCAAAACACAACCAGTATCTTTTACATTTGTTTCTTTTTATATAGGAAAAAATGGTCAAAAATAGGGGGAAAAATGCAAATGTAAGTTCTTTTTTCATTTTAAAATGATATATAAATACCTTAAACAATTTTTTTTTATAGCACAGTAAAATCCTCTCACTCTCCCAGCTATAGCGGTTTCAAATATGTGTACTTTGCCCAGCATAAATATTTGCTATAACACCCAAGAACAAAGGTTTATTCAAACTTGTCCCCAACCGTTAGCTAGTATATGAGATCAAAGTGTTTGTGTACAAGAAAATATATTGTAACGCAGACAAAAATAAGTGACGGTTAATTATTTGTGTGGATTGGGGTAACATATTTTGGGTGATATCCATGTACATGAATGCAAGATTCCCATGTAAAATGCTTCCATGCTATATAGAGGAAGTTCCTGAAGCAAATCATTACGGATATAGCAAGTTAACACCTAGGCTACACCAGGTTATTGACATCATATTTTTATTGTTTTTACTAAGAATATAATAATGAATTCATCTAGTTCAGGCACATAAAAAAAAATTGTTTGGAGCAGATTTAATGATTATATTCATAATTTCATGTCTTGCTGTTCCATAATATAAGGTTATTGAATTTGTGCCCTTTATAAGCAGGAGAGATCCAATAATAATCCTTTAGTTTTGCTGCCGGCATGAAGGCAATGAGAATCACAGCTTCCCCCTTGAGGGTATGTTCACACGAGGTCATTACGTCCGTAATTGACGGACGTATTTCGGCCGCAAGTACCGGACCGAACACAGTGCAGGGAGCCGGGCTCCTAGCATCATAGTTATGTACAACGCTAGGAGTCCCTGCCTCTCCGTGGAACTGCTGTCCCGTACTGAAAACATGATTACAGTACGGGACAGTTGTCCGGCAGCGAGGCAGGGACTCCTAGCGTCGTACGTAACTATGATGCTAGGAGCCCGGCTCCCTGCACTCTGTTCGGTCCGGTACTTGCGGCCGAAATACGTCCGTCAATTACGGACGTAATGACCTCGTGTGAACATACCCTAAGGGTATGTTCACACACACTATTTACGGACGTAATTCGGGCGTTTTAGCCCCGAATTACGTCCGAAAATGTGCCTCAATAGCGTCGGCAAACATCTGCCCATTCATTTGAATGGGTCTTACGATGTTCTGTTCAGATGGTCATTTTTTTTACTCCCCGCTGTCAAAAGGCGGGGCGTAAAAAAGACGCCTGCGTCAAAAAAGTGTCATGTCACTTCTTCAGACGTAAATGGAGCCGTTTTCCATGGACTCCATGGAAAACCAGCTCCAGTTACGTCCGTATAGGACGCGGCGTTCAAGCACCTGCACATGCCGTTACGACTGAAATGACGGGGCTGTTTTCTCCTGGAAACAGCCCCGTAATTTCGGCCGTTACGGACGCTGCCTTAGGGTATGTTCACACTTAGCATATTCGCTGCGGATTTTCAGTCCGGATTACAGTAGCAGCAAAGTGGATGAGATTTTGATAAATCTCATCTACACGCTGCAGAGAAATAATGCTCAGAATACAGGCATAAATTGATCTGCGGCGCAGATTATACATTTGAAAGCATGTACATTTTTTGCTGGGATTTCACTGCACATTTGTTGCAGAATTTTCCCTTTGGCTGGGTTCACACTACCTATTTTCAGACGTAAACGAGGCGTATTATGCCTTGTTTTACGTCTGAAAATAGGGCTACAATACGTCGGCAAACATCTGCCCATTCATTTGAATGGGTTTGCCGACGTACTGTGCAGACGACCTGTCATTTACGCGTCGTCGTTTGACAGCTGTCAAACGACGACGCGTAAAAATACAGCCCCGTCAAAAGAAGTGCAGGACACTTCTTTGGACGTTTTTGGAGCTGTTTTCTCATAGACTCCAATGAAAACAGCTCCAAAAACGGACGTAAAAAACGCTGCGAAAACGCCGCGAAAAACGCGAGTTGCTCAAAAAACGTCTGAAAATCAGGGGCTGTTTTCCCTTGAAAACAGCTCTGTATTTTCAGACGTTTTTGGTCACTACGTGTGCACATACCCTTTCAGTTCAATGGGACAGTAAAATTTTGCAACAAATACCATTGTTTGTGGAATTTATGTGATTATGCTGCGTATTCACAGTAAATTCTGCATGAAATTTATTTTTAATAAAAACTATACTTACCTCTTTCCATAGATTCTCTTCCGGCTGCTCTGTGTCCAAGCGGTCTTCTGTGATGATGTTTCTTCACATGTGACCCCTGCAGTGGTCACATGTGAAGAAACGTAATCACAGGAAACTGCTTGGACACAGAGCAGCCGGAAGAGCAGGAATGCGTTGCAATAGCAACGCCCAGAGTGGTAAGTATAAGTGTTATTTTTCTGGTGTCCGTTTTCCACAGTGGAAAATTACACCAAATATACACTACCAAATTAAGAGCACCATTCAGTGCAAATATTCATTCGGATTTCCTGCATGTTCTCGATCATATATATGCCCTGTGTGTACATACCCTAACCGTAACAACCCATACAATAAATGTGACAACTGATTTGGTGAGACAAATTATGTTTTTAATTACACATGTCTAAATATCACCCATAATATAATAAAATGTTAATGTATATGTACCCAAAAAGTTCTAAAAAATAAAGCCTCACACAACTAGCTACATAAAGATAAAAATAGTTTTGACTGCTGGAATACTGAGAGGGCAACAAAATGTGGTTCTTAGGTCTAAAATTGATTGCGTCTTTAAAGTGTATCTATCATTTCCACTCCAAAATGTAAAAAGAACTCCCATGTTGTTATAATTCTGGCGCAATACATACTTCTTGCGTGTTCTACCTATTTAGCTGTTCTTTACAACTTTTTATTGATCTCCTTGCACCGTTTGGAGCCTGGAAACGGCTGGCGAGAAATGTCTCAGGCTTCTGCCAGTACGTTGTGTACGGACGGCGGTTCCCTCAGTTCCCATAATGCTTTGCGGTTGGACCGAGAGTACAGACTGTAATGACAGCAAGTGAATTCATATACATTGATAGCGGGTCTGTATACAGCTTTTCCATGGAGATGGCCAACAGAGGGTTCCTTTACTAGTAGAATGCTACTTAGTAACACGGGATACAGAGTAAAAAAACAGTTACCGAGTCAGAATTTTTAAATATTCTATATTAATAAGTGATCGTTCTATAAATAAGTTCTTTAAGGGATTTAATAAAATATTATGTAACTATACAACTATTTATGACGTTTCTGAAATGCTATGTCCACCTTTGCAACCATTTTTTTGTATAGCTTTAATGCATTTAAAATAAAAATATAATAAAATTAAAGTTAAAATATATATTGTGGCCATCATAAAGTAACAAATCCTTCAGGGGGAGTAACTTTATTCTGCATTCACATTTTACTCATAGGTTGCAGGAGAGCACGAGGAAGGGTCTTGGGAAAAAAAATCCAGTTAGAAATTCTTTCAGCCACCACAAGGGGGAACTCACTACATATGAATTTATTATTGAGTTTAAAGAAAACTGTAAAAATATGCAGAGAAGGAAATCAAGGGATTTGGAGATTTAAAAAAACACAAAAATAAAATAGAAAAAAAAACAGAGCCGAGACCTTTATAAGATTTGTAAAATTATTTATTCAATTAAATTATAGGTACACTTTCCTTCCCGAGACAAGCACTGCGTTTTGCAGCGTCCGTCAGACGTATATGTCGGAAAGATTACCGAAATATACCTACGACATGGAGCGTCAACACTGTTTTGGCCTCCTTTGGGTGAATGGGGGCCTTGGGATATGCACCAGGATCTTTTCTTGCGCTTACGGCAAACTGACATTGCAAATTCAGTGTGAAAGTAGCCGATGCCATGCACCATCCTAAACAATATAATAATATTATATAATGATATAATTACGAAAGAATGGTTAAAGAGAACCTGTCATTGACATTTTGGCCTCCGTCAGTCTGGTATACTATTAAGGATGGAATAGCACAGAAGACTACGCTATTCCATCCTAAGAGATCCCGCAAAAAAAGTATACAGAATGCTATACATTTTTATAACATGGGAATCTATGGGTGACGGATTACACTGTATGGCTTTCGTCACAGGTGTACGTTAAATGTATACATTGGGAGCTATCGAGGGGTAGCGCTCTGCCTGGCGACTCCGGCATTGTAAAGCTTCTCCAGGGCGGAAGTTTTGGGCCAGAGCGTTTCTGATGCTTTGGCTGGGGACCCCGACATTGTGAGCTCCTGTTCTTATATGGACAGTAACATCAATAGCTTCCCCAGGGTTGAAATTCCTGGCCAGTGCGCTTCCAATGCAATTGAAGCTCCTGACATCACTGTCCATACATCACTGTCCAGATAGTGCTCTGCCAGGGGAGTTTGGGTGAATTATCCCACAGTATGGCCGTACAGTGGGATATGTTGGAGCCTTTCATTGGAGGTATATACGTTGACGCATACATACCTCTGACGGAAGTCAATATGCTAATGTGAAGGGAGCCTAAATTCTATCTATATTTAATCTGTTACTAGAGATACTAAAAGTTAAAGCAAAATGTAGCTGTTAGGGTATGTTCACACGGCCTATTTACGGACGTAAATCGGGCGTTTTTGCCCCGAATTACGCCCGAAAATAGCGCCTCAATAGCGCTGACAAACATCTGCCCATTGAAAGCAATGGGCTGACGTTTGTCTGTTCACACGAGGCGTATATTTACGCGCCGCTGTCAAATGACGGCGCGTAAATAGACGCCCGCGTCAAAGAAGTGACCTGTCACTTCTTTGGCCGTAATTGGAGCCGTTATTCATTCACTCCAATGAATAGCAGCGCCAATTACGGCCGTAATTGACGCGGCGTTCAAGCGCCTGCACATGCCGTTACGGCTGAAATTACGGGGATGTTTTCAGGCTGAAACATAACCGTAATTTCAGCCGTAACGGACGCCCTCGTGTGAACATACCCTTAGGGTATGTGCACACGTAGTGACCAAAAACGTCTGAAAATACAGAGCTGTTTTCAAGGGAAAACAGCCCCTGATTTTCAGACGTTTTTTGAGCAACTCGCGTTTTTCGCTGCGTTTTTCGCGGCGTTTTTTACGTCCGTTTTTGGAGCTGTGTCTATGAGAAAACAGTCTATGAGAAAACAGCTCCAAAAACAGCTCCAAAAACGTCCAAAGAAGTGTCCTGCACTTCTTTTGACGAGGCTGTATTTTTACGCGTCGTCGTTTGACAGCTGTCAAACGACGACGCATAAATGACAGGTCGTCTGCACAGTACGTCGGCAAACCCATTCAAATGAATGGGCAGATGTTTGCCGACGTATTGTAGCCCTATTTTCAGATGTAAAACGAGGCATAATACGCCTCGTTTACGTCTGAAAATAGGTCGTGTGAACCCAGCCTTAGGGGGGATTCACACGAGCGTGATTTGGCAGCGTGTAGGCCGCGTGGTTTTCGCGCGGCACGCAATGCCCTATAGAAGTCTATGGGGCAGTACACACAGTCCGTGTATTTTGCGCAGCGTTTGTTCGCTGCGCAAAATACGCGACAGGTTCAATAACTCTGCGTATTTCACGCATCACGCACCCATTGAAGTCAATGGGTGCGTGAAAACCAGGCAGGTCGCACGGAAGCTCTTCCGTGCGAACCGACTGAAACAGCGCACGAGCTGTCAAAAGGATGAATGGAAACAGAAAAGCACCACGTGCTTTTCTGTTTCCAAGCATCCAAACGGAGTGTATTTGCGAGGAGCGAACCCTGACAACCGAAGCTAACTTCACCGGGTTCGGCCAAACTCGTTTTGGCCGAACTCGGCAAAAAAATTTCCGGTCCGCGACGTCGGGAGACATTCACTGTGCATGGTGCTGAAAGAGTTAAACTGTTTCAGCACCATGGACAGTGACTTGCGATCCCAAAATACATGAACCTGTAAAAAAACCTCTAACTTACCGATTACTCCTGTCTCCTTCCTGCAGTCCGACCTCCCGGGATGACACTTCAGTTCAAGTGACAGCTCCAGCCAATCACAGGCCAAGCACAGGCTGCAGCCAATCACAGGCTGCAGCGGTCACTTGGACTGCCGCGTCATCCAGGGAGGTGGGGCCCGATGTCAAGAGAGGCGCGTCACCAAGGACGCGTCACCAAGGCAACGGCTGGGAAGTTCTCGGTAAGGCCTCATTCACACGGCAGGGTTTCCCGGCCGGGTGCCGGCCGTTCATAAATTGGCCGGCACCCGGCTGCATTAGGAATAATAGACCCCTAATGGGGCTATTCACACGACCGATTTTTTGACGGCCGGGAAAACCGCCCGTCAAAAAATAGGACATGCTCTATTTTCGCCCGGGTACCCGGCCGCCCGGCTCCCATAGAAGTCTATAGGGCCGGGTAATACCCGGCCATCACCGGGATGTGTCCCGAGTGACGGCCGGGTTTTCCAGCTCTTGCGCTCTATCTCCTCCTCCTCACAGCGCAGAGTGCATGTGAGGAGGAGGAGTTGATGCCATTCTGACGAATGGCATCGCTGTACACGGTGTGGCAGGGCCGGGGTGTACAGCAGGTGGAAGGGAGCGCTGCGCTGGCTCCCTTCTCCTGCTTGTTTTAAAAGCGCCCTGGCCCGGCGACACCTTTGATGGCGCCGCTAGCAGCTGCAGCAGCTGCTGCTGCTGCTACTACTGTAGAGACGCCACTATAGCAGAGCGGGGAGGTATCTCCCCGCTCTGCTATGTGCTAGCCGCACTTTAGCTCCTTGAAGGAGCGGAATCCCCGTGTGTTCGGGGATTCCGCTCCTGGACAGAGCGCTTGATGTCTCTGTCCATATCTGGGCAGTGACATCAGGGGAAACTCCTGAAGCGGAATCCCCGAACACATGGGGATTCCCCTTCAGGAGTTGTCGCTGATGTCACTGTCCGGATCTGCCCGGCCCGGCACGGATGCATAACTTTATGCAAACCGGCCGGGCAGAATGGCCGATTTTACCGGCCGGCACTCGGGCTCGGACGCGACCCGGTCGTGTGAATCCCGCCTAAGTAGGAACTTTATCTTTTTTTTTACAGGTTTTTCGCTGTTGTGTTCGGCATTCACTGTCGAGGGTGCTGAAAGATTTAGCTCTTTCAGCACCTTGGACAGTGACGGGCGTCGACAAGCCTCATCTCTATGATGCCGGCTGCGCGAAAATCACGCAGCCGCACATCAGACACGCATGACACACGCAGCTGTCAAATGGTTTTTGCGCTCGCAAAACGCTGCGTTGTTTTCGCGTTCAAAAACGCAACGTTCGTGTGAATCTGCCCTTAGATTGATTAAATATAAGACCTGTACAGATAAATAGGACTTTGTGTCGAACAGGCTACACATAAAATGTTTAAAGATTCACAAAGATTTCAGAGACAAATAATAAGGAAATAGTTTCCGATAAATTATTGAGCACTATGGGGGGAATTTATTAAAAGGGTTTGTGCAACCTTAGTGGCAGAAAAAAAGCTGCAAATTTTGGCACATGCATGTGTTGTGCAATTTTTCCTTTACTTTTACCCTTTTAGGGCAAGGCCCCACATGGCGGAATTGCTCTGGAATTCCGCTGCGGACACTCCGCAGCGTTAATCCGCAGCGGACCCGTTTCTCCATTGCCTTCCACTACTTTTTAGTAGGGTTCGTTTAGACGATGCGGAAAATCCCGCTTGGAGCATAGGCTGCGGTGCGGAATTTGGTGTCCGCAGCATACAATGGATGTTACGGACCTGTGGCGGACTGGTTGCGGACTCATTGCGGAAGTTCTCCATTGACTTCAATGGAGATTAAAAATTCCGCAATGAAGTCCGCAGATGTAATGTACATGGTTATGTGTGCTGCGGAGCGTATTGGTTTTTTAACATGACATTTCTTCATTCTGGCTGGACCTATGTGTATTTCTAGGTCTACAGCCAGACTGAGGAAGTCAATGGGGCTCCCATAATTACGGGTGACTATGTGTGTGCACCCATAATTACGGGTGACTACGTGTGTGTGCACCCATAATTACGGATGACTACGTGTGTGCACCCGTAATTACGGGAGCGTTGCTAGGCGACGTCAGTAAATAGTCACTGTCCATGGTGCTGCAAGAGTTAAGCGATCGGCAGTAACTGTTTCTGCACCCTGGACAGTGACTACCGATCACAATATACAGCAACCTGTAAAAAAAAATAGAAGTTCATACTTACCGAGAACTCCCTGCTTCTTCCTCCAGTCCGGCTTCCCAGGATGACGTTTCAGTCTAAGTGACGGCTGCAGCCAATCACAGGCTGCAGCGGTCACATGGACTGCCGCGTCATCCAGGGAGGTCGAGCTGGATGCCGAAAGAGGGACGCGTCACCAAGACAACGGCCGGTAAGTATGAATTTCTTTTACTTTCACTAGGGAAAGTGCTGTCCCTTCTCTCTATCCTGCACTGATAGAGAGAAGGGAAGTACTGTCACCTCAATACGCAACGGCCAGTCCGCATAATTTTACTGCACATTTTGGGCAGATCCGCAACAGAATCTGCAACGCATATTCTGTGTGGCATTGATGCGGACAGTTGCGGAAGAAATACGCCACGTGGGGCCATGCCCTTACGCTGCTCTTGCTCTTTTAAAAAAGTAATCGGGGCTTAGCTTAAAGGGTTAGGCAGGCGTAGATTCAGCTTTGTGGCGCATGGACAGCCCAAGAGGCGAAATTTATGAAGAGGCGTGCGGTATTCCCAAAATCATAAATTATCACCTATCCACATGATAGATACTTTCCTGATTGCTGGGAGACCCACTGATGGGCCCCGAACCCCCAGATCCTGCTTACTGTACTCCCCACAGTGAAGAGGAACTTGAATGAAGCGGCGGTCGACCATGTTCCCACTGCTCCATTCGCTGTCTATGAGAATGACGGAAACATTCCGTTATTCCCATAGACTTTGAATGGAGCGGTAGCGCACATGCTTGACCGCTGCTCAATTCAATGTCCTCCTCTCTGCGGTGAGGAGGATCTGGGGGTTCGGGACCCCTGTTCTCACGATTGGTCCCAGCAGTGGGCAGCTTCGATCAGAAAATAGCACCTATCCTGTGAATAGGTGATCATTTCTGATTTTGGGAATATCCTTTTAATAAACTTGTCGCATCTTACTCCAGCAGTCTTCAGTCTAAGACTGGCATAGAGAAACGCCAGTCTCAGGCTTCGTTCACATCTGCCTCAGGGTCCCGTTCTGACGTTCCGTCCGAGCTTCCAGTCAGAACGGGACCCTGACTGAAACAAACGGAAACCATAGGTTTCCGTTTGCATCACCATTGATTTCAATGGTGAGAGATCCGGTGCCAATGGTTTCCGTTTGTCTCAGTTGTGCAAGGGTTCCGTCATTTGTCGCAATGAATAGCGTAGTCGACTATCTTTCCATTATACTTTTTCCTCTGTGCAGGTTTCACTCCTGGTTTCTTTATGTAGGTTCCACTCCTGGTTTTGGTTTCCAAATACTGAAGCAAAATACTGACCAAAATACTTCCATGTAAGGCTATGTTCAAACTGAGTTTTTTGACGAGTTTTTTTACGTGGAAACAGTGCCAAAAAAATTGTCAAAAACGGCCCGAAAATGCCTCCCATTGATTTTAATGGGAGGCGGAGGTGTCCTTTTCCCGCGAGCGGTGAAACCGCCTCGCGGGAAAAAGACGCGGCATGCCCTATCTTCGGGCGTTTACGCCTCTGACCTCCCATTGACATCAATGGAAGGCAGAGAAAGCGTATTTCGCAGCGTTTTATGTCCGCGGCGCTCAATGGCTGTGGGCGAAAAACGCCACGAAAATCGACGTGCAGGGAGAGGAAAATCTGCCTCAAACTTCCAAATGGAATTTTGAGGCAGAAATTACGCCTGCAAAAAACTCAGTGTGAACATAGCCTAAAAGTGGCCTAAAACGATGTGAATATTCACTAGGGGTCATCAATGGATATTCCTGGAAAACTGCAGGACCAGTAGGATTCCATTTGTTTAGTATTCGTTTTTACTTGTATATGGATCTTTAAAAAAAGCAATTAGCGTTATGATATGGGTGAGTTTAACTCTATAAATATATACCAATATATATAATTTTCATCTGTCATTTTCTGTGAAAAAATTCTAGTAATAAATTAACAGCACAGGTTTTTTTTACAATTCACGGTGGACTGGGGAGGAGATGCTGTAGGTAGATGTGTAAAGGAGGCAGTGTGTGCGGCTCATCGTCTAGGCTGAGTCATGTTCTCAGAAATGTGTATGTGTGGGAGGGGTGCGAGAAGCTGGAGGAGGGGAATGACCTGCAAACGTGGCTGGGAAAATGACTGAAACAGTATCAGCTGGTATAACAGGAGAAAAGAACGGAACACAATCTTAGGATATAATATGGCAAATCCCAAAAAAGAATAATAGAGCAAGAGTGAATCACAGGACAACCAGGTCAGATAACAGACAGACATATGTGTGAGAAATAGTGGGAGGACTGAATGAAAAAGGGTTTGGAGAATTACGTAAGGTAAAGTAAAAAAAAGGAGTGAATGAAGTGACAAGACTGAAGGAGGGATAGTGACAGACATGAGATCGGTAAAGACTGGACAAGAGGTTGGCTAAAAAAAATATAGGCGGGGGAATCTGTCATCTGATCCTCAGTATAAAGACATCTGGAACTTGTGCATTGCACTCTATCCACAGATGAACGTGACACAGGTAGATAGAATTATGTCACAATAAATACCAAAAGGACGACATTAAGTAGGCTCTGAGGCACCACCTGGTGCATTTTCCATGCATATAGGTAGATAGAAAATGATTCTAAGCTTATTGTAAAGCATTCACACCGTGGTCATGATCACACAATATGCTAGATCATCAAATGATTCTACTGGATTCTACTGAAGGATCTCAAAGGCACCCTTTTGGCATTTTCCATCGGATTGCAGTGACAGGACCTTTCACAGTTAGTGATGAGTATTATTCGGATGTGACTGAGCCCACAAGACATTAGACTCAAATCCATATTATCACGTGAACCTTATCTGAGATTGTCCAGGATCTGCATCTGATGGAACATAAGAACAAAGCTTTACTTACCAAAGCAAACTTCTCGTGATCTCTCACCAATGTTGCCTTGATTCATGCTACACGTTTTATCAATACCTCCAATACATTCATAATTTTGGTTCTGCTGGAAAGGGCATCCAGCATCCACCAACCAGCTATGACGCCCATGCGGAAGCTCTTGCAATTACCAGTGACAGCTGTGAATCTGGTAAAGAATCACCGATCAGAGGAAGCGAAAAGCCCTGTTCTGACACCAGATGGAGGAGTCCAAACGTTTTACAATGCGCTACAAGCAGATGAGCTAAAACTGCTAAAATCTCCAGAGATTGAAAGCAACACAGAAAACAATGGATCCAGCTCCCAAAGTCAGCCTGTGCGGTATGGATCCTCTGAAGTTCCTACGTTTATTACCTAACTTTTTTAACAGATCAGTTTGTACGAATTTATTGTGAACTAAACATTTTTGCCGAGGTGAAATACTTGGTTGCAGTACCTTGATATTGTTGTCTTGGCATTTCTACTCTTCTCTTCCCATTCCTGTATTTCCCATTACCCATCTGCTATTTCTATCTCCAATAACCTAACATAGACATATACTAATTTTAAGCATGTATTTACTTACTTCTTACAAGATCACATGCCTACTGTAGGAAAATGCAGTGCGTAGCAATGAACAGGACATGTCCTTCACAGGGGCTTGTGAGCTGGAAAGTAAATAGAAGTGATGAGGAGCAACTCTCTCTAGATCTGTCACAATCAGGTAGAGAAGAATGCAATGCTTGTAAGATAAGACCAAACACTGAAAAGTTTGACACAAGGTCCCAACAACCATTGCTTTCATCATTGTGACAATCGTGATATTTGGGTAGTTGGCAGTAAGTTCATTGGTGACTATTCTCACATTGGAAATTATAATAGTACAGAAATCTTAAATTTCACTGGAAATTATTACAAGTTGTAATAGTTTATATGCTGGCAGTCTAAAAAGTCTACACAGTGGTGGCAAGATACTAGCTGAGGAGTTATGAAACCAATAAAATACATCTAAATCTTAGATGCGTAGAAATTAGTTTATACTGTGTGCTGCCAATTGGCCTTGGTGGCAAAATTTCCTTTAACCCCTTAACGCCCGGCAATAGACCTTTTGACGGCGGACGTTAAGGGTATTTATGCCAGAGCGCCGCCTTTTCACGACGCTCTGACATAAGCCCGACACAGTGTCCTGTGCCGGCTAAAGCGGGTGTCGGTCGGTCTAAAGACAGCTGGGCACCTGCTCTAATGGGGGGGACCGATATCAACATTGATCTCACCCGTTTACCCGTCTTAAATAGCGAGCGCCACATCCAAGTGGAGGTCGCTCCCTCTCTCACCCCATTGGCACCCTGCAATTGCAATCGCAGGGTGCCGATGGCTTCTATGGCAGCCGGGGGCCTAACAAAGGCACCCAGGTCTACCTGTAGTGGATGCCTGCTAGGCCATAGGTGCCTGTCAGTCTTAGGCCTCATTTACACGAGCGTGTGCGTTTTGCGCGCGCAAAAAAACGCTGCGTTTTGCGTGCGCAAAAGGCAATTGACAGCTCCGTGTGTCATCCGTGTATGATGCGCGGCTGCGTGATTTTCGCGCAGCCGCCATCATAGAGATGAGGTAGTCGACGCCCGTCACTGTCCAAGGTGCTGAAAGAGCTAACTGATCGGCATTAACTCTTTCAGCACCCTCGACAGTGAATGCCGATCACAATATACACCAACCTGTGAATAAAAAAAGACGTTCACACTTACCATGAACTGCCTGCTTCCTCCAGTCCGGTCTCCCGGCCGTTGCCTTGGTGACGCGTCCCTCTCTTGTCATCCGGCCCCACCTCCCAGGATGACGCGGCAGGCCATGAGACCGCTGCAGCCTGTGATTGGCTGCAGCCTGTGCTTGGCCTGTGATTGGCTGCAGCTGTCACTTGGCCTGAATTGTCATCCCGGGAGGTCGGACCGGAGGAAGGAGCCGGGACTTATCGGTAAGTCAGAACTTCTGTTTTTTTTACACGTATATGTATATTGTGATCGAAAGTCACTGTCCATGGTGCTGAAACAGTTTAAGTCTTTGAGCACCGTGGGCAGTGACTGTCTCCTGACGTCGCGTACCCGAACATTTTTTGCCGGGTTCGGTTAAAACGAGTTCGGCCGAACCCGGTGAAGTTCGGTGCGCTCATCTCTAATTTGACACTCCGTTTGGATGTTTGTAACCAGAAAAGCACGTGGTGCTTTTCTGTTTACATTCATCCTTTTGACAGCTCTTGCGTGATTTTCGCGCATGCAACGCAGGACCGTCAGTGTGGCATGCGTTGTTTTCACGCACCCATTGAAGTCAATGGGTGCGTGTTGCGTGAAAAACGCAAGAATATAGAACATGTCGTGAGTTTTACGCAACGCACTCACGCAGCGCAAAATTCACGCATCGTCTAAACAGCCCCATAGACTATTATAGGTGCGTACGACACGCGTGAAAAGCACGCGCGTCGCACGCGCGTATAATACGCTCGTGTAAATGAGGCCTTAGGCTGGGTTCACACGACCTATTTTCAGACGTAATGGAGGCGTTTTACGCCTCGAATTACGTCTGAAAAAACAGCTCCAATACGTCGGCAAACATCTGCCCATTACTTTCAATGGGCTTTACGATGTACTGTGCCGACGACCTGTCATTTTACACATCGCTGTCAAAAGACGGCGCGTAAAATAACAACCTCGTCAAAAAAGGTGCAGGACACTTCTTGGGACGTAATTGGAGCCGTTTTTCATTGACTCCAATGAAGAACAGCTCCAAATGACGTCGTAAAAGATGCCCCGCAAAACGCGAGTACGAGCAATTACGTCTGAAATTCAGGAGCTGTTATCGTGTGCACATACCCTTACACTGACAGGCAAGTAATACGCTGCAATACAGAAGTATTGCAGTGTATTATAAAAGAGATCAGAAGATCGCATAGTGAAGTCCCCGAGTAGGACTAAAAATCAAGTTATCAAAAAGTTTAATAAAGTTAATAAATATATAAAAATCCCAAATAAAAAAAATGAAAAAGACACTTTAATATGAAAAACCAAAAAAAATTGTAAAACAGTACACATATTTGGTATCGCCGCGTCCATAACGACCCCACCTATAAAGCTGTTATGTTATTTAACCCGCAAGGTGAACACCGTAAAAATTAAAATAAAAAACAATGCCAGAATTGCTGTTTTCTGTTCATCCTATCTTCAAAAAAAGTGATCAAAAAGTCACATGTACTCCAAAATAGTACCTATAAAAACTAGAAGTCGTCCCACAAAAACAAGCCCTCATACAGCTGCATCTGCGTAAAAAGAAAAATATAATGGCTCTTAAAACATGGCGACACAAAAACAAATAATTTTGAAAAAAAAAAAAGTTTTTACTGTGTAAAAGTAGTAAAACATACAAAATCTATATAAATTTGGTTTTGCCACAATCATAATGACCCACTGACTAAAGTTATTATGTTATTTATACCTCACAGTAAACGGCGTAAATCTAAGACGCAAAATAGAGTGGCAACATTTATGGGTTTTTTTTCCATTACCCCGCAAAAAAGTTAATAAAAGTTAATCAATAAATTATATGTACCCTGAAATAGTGCTATTAAAAAATACAACTTGTCACGCAAAAAACAAGACCTTATACAGCTATGTCGACGCAAAAATAAAAAAGTTATAGCTCTTGGAATGCGACAATAGAAAAACGTAAAAAATAGCCTGGTCATTAAGGCTTAGAATAGGCCATTAAGGGTATGTGCACACACACTAATTACGTCCGTAATTGACGGACGTATTTCGGCCGCAAGTACCGGACCGAACACAGTGCAGGGAGCCGGGCTCCTTGCATCATAGTTATGTACGATGCTAGGAGTCCCTGCCTCGCTGCAGGACAACTGTCCCGTACTGTAATCATGTTTTCAGTACGTGACAGTTGTCCTGCAGCGAGGCAGGGACTCCTAGCATCGTACATAAGTATGACGCTAGGAGCCCGGCTCCCTGCACTGTGTTCGGTCCGGTACTTGCGGCCGAAATACGTCCGTCAATTACGGACGTAATTAGTGTGAGTGCACATACCCTAAGGGGTTAAACTGGCAACAATTTCACTTATTAACCGTAAATAAGCACTGGATGGCACAGCTTGTAGAGTGCATTGTGAATCGCTGGGTAATAAAATAGCTCAATGGTGAGAAGTCTCACACAGCAATGTCCATTCTACAATGGAAGTGTCAGACTCACTGGAATGTAATCTGAAGAGAATTTCACAGCCCAAAATATTGTGTAGATGGTATAACTTTATTTTTTTCTGATAGATTTTTATACTCTGAGACCTTATTGCTACTCCATAAATAACAGGTCTAGGTTATGACCTATGTATTACAGTACTCTAAAGGCAAAATTGGTGAAAATCGATTCCCATGCTTAGCCTGAATTTATGTTTTTAATAATAGTGACAGTTCACCCAGCCATGACATTTATACATTCTAATGATGGACACGACCGCTTAAATTGACCCTCGGCATAATAGCTGTCACATGAATCATTACATTTTAGGATTTTTTTGGAACGTACAAATTGATGTTCTAATCATAACCTGTACTTTGTCCTAATTCATTTTAAACACAGTTTATAGTTTTACTTTTTCCTGCACTCATAACTTTTTATAAGGATTTTTGTGAAGTGTTTATTTTAGATTATTCAACATTACCAACTAGAGGGCTATGTACAGAGCATCATTTAATAGAATCTTAGGACCATGGTTGCTATGGATACCATCTGTGGCCTATCTTCCCTTTTTATCCTGTTGTAATAAGAAACTACTAATGAATATTTCAAAGCCTAGTGTCAAGTTATATGATAGCAACAGACCGAGGACACTTAACACTTTTTTTTCCATTTTATACATTAATTATAAGGCAATTAAACATATAAAAAGTAATGTTCACAAAAGTTATGAGAGCCTTTTTAAAACTAAATAATCGTTATAAGTATATGACAATATACGAAATTAAGAAATTAAAGAGATATTACAGTTTTGAAAAAAAACTAGTATATCTCAATGGGCATGAATACATAAGAAATTTGACTCAGATAATCCCTACAGGGGATAGGGTAACATGCAGTCACCTTGCCTAAACAACAGTCACGTCCAGTCTATGCAGACCTTGGAGATAAAACAAACAGGCAGATATAGCAATCTTCAGATAATGAGTAAATTATGATTTACACACCATCCAACACCTTCTGTTGATATAAATACTAGTAGGCTACTTCCTATTTGATCCAGGATAATTTAAGTATCATTTATGTCTAAAATAAAAATAAATACCTTTAGCTGTTCTTTTTTGTCAAGGGATTAAAAATGGGAGAATGTGTGTGTATATATAGCATTTTGTTTTCTGGCATTTTTGTAGCATTTTGGGGTCAGTGACATTTTTATCCAAACGCAGCATGCTCTGGCGTTTTTTGTGAGGTTTTTCTCCATAGGTGTCTCTATCGAACTTCAAAACCACCAGGTAAACACTTATACAAAATAAAAAATGACACAAAAAAATGCATGTAAAAAACACCATTAAAAATGTGTGTGTGAAGAAGGCCTTATTCCTCTTTAACACAGCCTCAATACAGCTCTTTATGAGCAGTGAGTTGTAAGAAGCAACTAATAAGCCATGATATAGCAGCCATACAGAGGGTTGAGTTTTTTTACTTTATACGGAATATGAGAAAAAAAGGATTGCACCATGTTCCATTGGATGACGTATTAAGGAGATATTACCCCTAGAAGCCTTGGTGTTGGCTGCAATAATCTATCTTTCCCAGACACAGATATGTAACTAAGACACAGAAAAATATGAACACAACTAAAGAATTTATTTATAAAACACATGCACGTTGGGTACGTGGACCCTCTGGGCCGTACCGCCTTGACAGTATGGCAGCTGGCCAACAGGACACAGGTCAGTCTATAGTTCGAATAGTGTAACTGTGGTAGCTCGGACAGTAGTAAGACAGGCTCGGCTGGGAATAAGCAGGCAGGCGCCAGGCGTGGTATACAGTACAGCACGACTTCAGCTCAACACGACACTTGACCAGGATAGTACGGGATACAGGTTACAGGTAGCAGGAATGGGAAACACTTAGAACTGGGAAACACTAGGAGACCATTTGCTTAGACAAACTTAAGGTAAGACAACAACGCTCAGGCAAGAAGGGGCTGGGCCCCTGTTATAGTCCAGGGTGCTCATGGGCTAATTTTGACTTTAACTCAGGTGTGTGCGCTGTCCCTTTAAGAGCGGACACGAGCGTGTGCACGCACCCTACGGGTCCCGGCTGAGGTAGGCGGAAGTGAGCGCTAGCGTCTCCTGAGGAGGAGGCTGGGGCCAGCGCTCGCAGATCCATGGATGCGGCCATCAGGAGGTGAGTGAGCCTGACGGCCCGCGGCCATGGGCATGACATACACATAGTAAATCCAAGTAGACATAGCACCCAAGTACATGTAGCACATTCATAAACCTAGGATATTCCAACACTGTATGATCAGTGGGGTGACCTCTGGGACCCCTACCAATCCTGAGAATGATGGGATATCCCATCACTTTATAAGACTGGAATAACCCTTTAATACTATATACATACTTTCCAACTTTCAAGTATCGCAAATGGGGACAACCGTTGTGCGTAGCGCGACGCACAATTTTTTTTCCTTTTAAGCCACACCTGTAACCTCGCCCAATACCTGCCCATACACAACTGATTCAGCCTACACAGTATCATGCTCCCACAGTATAATGCCCCCATAGAACCCCACACAGTATAATGCCACTATAGCTGCCCCCGCACAGTATAATGCCCCCATAGATGCACCCACACAGTATAAAGCCAACACAGATGTCCCCATACAGTATAAAGCCCACACAGATGCCCCAAGCAGTATAATGCCCCATAGCTGTCCCCATACAGTATACTGCCCCCAAACAGTATAATACCCGCAAAGATGCCCCCATACAGTATAATGCCCCATAGTGCAACAATGCCCCTGTAAATAATGCCACAGTGCCCACATATTAAGTGCCAGTGCCCATATATAAAGTGCCAGTACCCACATAGGGCCACAGTGCCCATTTAGATGGTGCCCATATAGTGCCACAGTGCCCATGTACATAGTGCCACACCCCCATTGAAGATAGCACCACCCTGCCTGTAGATAGCGCTAACCCCTGTATATAGCTCCATTGGGGCTCCCTCTAGGAGGGGAATCCTCAGCCACACTGTGGCCGGGGATTCCGCTCCAGGAGTAGGCACTGACGTCACTGTTCATATAAGGATAGTGAGGCCAGGGGCTTCTCCAGGAGCGGAATCCCCGACCAGAGAGTCAGCAACACTCTGGCCGGGGATTCCTCTCCAGAAGGAGCCCCTGACTTCACTGCCATAAATAGATAGTGATGCAAGGGGCTTTTCCAGGAGTGGAATTCCCTGCCAGAGTGTCGGCAACGCTCTGGCCGGGGATTCCTCTCCAGGGGGAGCCCCTGACGTCACTGTCCATATATGGATAGTGACGGCATGGGATCCTTAGGAGCGGAATCCCCGGCCAGAGCATCTGCAACGTACTAGCTGGGGATTCCGCTCCAGGAGGAGCCCCCGATGTCACTGTCCATATATGGACAGTGATGTTTGGGGCTTTAATATGTTGGAATCCCCGGCCAAAGCGTTGGCAACGCACTGGCTGGGGATTCCGCTCCTGGAGGAGCCACTGATGTAACTGTCCATATATGGACAGTGACATTAAGGGCTTTTCCAAGAAAGGAGTCCCCAGCCAGAGAGCTTGCGCTGCACTGGTTCGGGACTCCATAGTTGAATGCTGAAGCAGGGAGCTGATGGTTCCCTGCTTCAGCATTGGATTCAACTGTATCTGCGTCCTGAGGACACAGATACAGTTGAAACCAGGAAACCGGCCACCCGGAAACCAGGATGGTTGGGAGGTATGACTATATAGAATATTGTCAGGGACAAAACTCAAGAAATGTTATGCATTTCACATTCAGTTATATTTGGTATACATTGCTTTCATGTGTAATTTAAGTCTCTTTTTATTGTGTTTTAATTCAGACATGATGACCTGAAAGAAATGTTAGACAGTAACAAAGACTCTCTAAAGTTGGAAGCTATGAAGAGGATAGTTGCTGTAAGTGTTTTTGTATTTTTTTTTATTAACGGCTTTACACACGCACACAAACACATGCTGTGTGTGTATATATATATATATATATATATATATATATATATATATATATATGTATTGTACGTATATTATGATGTTATCTCTTTTCTCTTAGATGATAGCTCGAGGAAAGAATACATCAGACTTGTTTCCAGCTGTTGTGAAAAACGTGGCCTGCAAGAATATAGAGGTGAGGTAACAAATGTAAATTCGCTGGTTGCTTTAAAACTAAACGTAAGGTCAGCAGCTAATAGACGTTTTATAGGATTTTTTATTATTATTAATTACACATACAGTATGTACGTAAGTGTTTTTAGAGTTTCTATGGAATATTTGAAATAATATAGTGATGATCATGGGTCAGACATTTTTATGGACTTCCTTTCACTAATCCCTCTGGTTACGGTCAGCCTCTCTCCAGCCCAATATGGTTTCTCCCAGGCACAAATAGATTCAACTACACAGTTAGGCCTCATGCACATGGCCGTGCCCGTAATCATGGCCCACAATTGCGGGCACGGCCGGCCGCCGACACCGCGGCCGCATTTTCTTGCCGTGCTCCCTTACAAAGAATGGGAGCACGGCCCGTAAAATCAGAAAAGTAGGACATCCTCCATATTTCCCGGCACGGACACCTATCCGTATTGATACAGAAAGGTGTCCGCGGCTAATAAAAACCGGGTGTGTCCGTAATTGCGGACCGTATTGCGGTCCGCAATTACGGAGTTTTTTTTACGGTCGTGTGCATGGGACCTGAATAGAGATGGTAAACTGAAAGTTTAAAGTACCGTTAACTGGTTGATGACTAATGATGAGTATGCTTGGTATGAGCGGCTGGACATTGTTGCATCAGGTCAATCAAACTCGTCTTGCTGATCGCGCGGGCATAGCAAGTGTGCCCATGCGATCAGTAGTGATCAGGGGCAATGGATGTAATACACAGCTTCAGCCCAGCTCTAACAGCGGAAATCAGAGGTTTTCTACCTAAAATGTAAAAATGTACATATGTTAGTAAAGCAGACATTAGAGCAGTAGACAAAGTTTGGTTGTTATGTTTCTATTATTGGCATTTTTCATTTCATTTGTCAAGTGACAACAGTAAGTGCAGTCATAGTGGTTGTCACTTTTGATCTTCTTAGCGACTGATGATGAAAACTGTCACTTTGTTATCAATAGCGAATGTTGCCAAATTTACAGTAGTCAATTTTTTCTTCAGTACTGTTCAAAAGCGTGCATTGTCTTCTACTTATGGCCTCCTGACTTGATTGAGCATGTGGTGCCTCTCGACCAATCAAGTCAGGAGGCTCCATAAAGAGAATACATCGCAATATCACTTTATAAAGATTATTTTATAGCTGCTCTTTATAAAAAGAGGACAAAACTTGAACTGCTTTTGACTTCTTGAAATAAACAACACTTTGTGACCATGGTAATTGTGTAAAAAAGTAAGCAGTAGTGTTGCTTCCTGTTTTATTGCTGTGATCACAGGACATGCTCACCCCCAAATTATTTTCTGTATATATAGAAATTAAAACAGATTAAACATTAAAAATGTCCACCCAAACGTATTCATAGACCTAGCGGTTGATCCCATAAACTGCACTTTTTAATAAAACAAATATCAGATCATGGGGAATCTATTATTCAACGTTTCCGTCACCATTGAGATCAATGATGATGCAAACAAAAGCTAAGGTTTCCGTTTGCCTTTCTGTTCAGGGGTTCCCCCAACGGAAACCTCTGACGGAACCCCTCAACAGAAAGACAACGCTGATGTAAACACAGCCTTAGGGCTTATTTACACGAACGTGTAATACGCCCGTGCAACGCACGTGATTTTCACGTGCCCCGCACGAACCTATGTTAGTCTATGGGGCCGTGCAGACAGTCCGTGATTTTCACGCAGCGTATGTCCGCTGCGTGAAATGCACGACATGTCCTATATTTGCGTGTTTTTCGCGCATCACGCACCCATTGAAATCAATGGGTGCGTGAACATCACGCGCAGCACACGGAAGCACTTCCGTGTGACGCGCGTGATTCGCGCAAGAGCAGTAAAAAGTATGAATGAAAACAGAAAAGCACCACGTGCTTTTCTGTTTACAAACATACAAACAGAGTGTCATAATGACGGCGGCTGGGCGAAAATCACGCGGCCACGCATCATATGGTGATGACACACGGAGCTGTCAAGTGCCTTTTGCGCGTGCGGAACGCCGCGTTTTTTGCGCGCGCAAAATGCACACGCTCGTGTAAATCCAGCCTTACACTGTGCTACTGTTGGAGAAGGGAGGGGTAGAGCACAGAGAGCATGGTCTCAGTAATGCAGATAGATAACTTTAGCACTAAACCGACAGCAGCCAGAAGCTGTGTGCTGTCGGCAACCATATAAGAAGCAACATCACAGTCACCCATGTAAAGGGATTGCACGGACTCTACAGCAATAAAATGGTAGGACATTTTTAATGAAGATTATTACATTTTCAATTAAGTTGTTTCATTTTTGTATTTAGAAAAAGAACAAAGAGTCAAGGTATACATAGCCTTAAAAGAGGACCTGTCACCTCTCCTGACATTTATTTTAGTAAATACTTGTATTCCCCATGAAATAACAATTCTGGAACATATTTTGTCAGAAGTCTTCATTGTGCCATTCCTCTGTTATTCCTCTTAGAAATGTATAAATACATTGACAACTGGGTGTTACCATTCACCTTGTCAAGGGGTGTGTCCCCACACAGTCTCACTCTGTCAGCACTGATTGGACATTAACAGTCTGTATAGAGACACACCCCCAAATGGTAACACCCAGCTGTCAATTTATTCATAATATTGTAGGAGGGATAACAGAGGAACGGCACAACGCAGAGTTCTAAGAAAAAAATGTTCCAGAATTTTTATTTCATAGGTAACACAATTATTTACTAAAACAGACATGTCAGGAGATACGACCAGTCCTCTTTGTTTTCCTGTAAAAAAAAAGTAATAAAGGGGGACAGTACCCCCAGCATTCAACTTTACGCATTGACTGTTTGATCCAAAAAAGGGCTCCTCAAATTGAACATCCGCTATAATGATGTCTGTCTGAAAACGCCTTGATAGCAAAACATATTTTTCTTATAGGTGAAGAAATTGGTTTATGTTTATTTGGTTCGATATGCAGAGGAACAACAGGATCTCGCTCTACTCTCCATTTCCACCTTTCAGAGAGGGTTAAAGGTTGGTTGAGTAATGAGAATGGTATTCTAACGCCTCATGCACACGACCGTGTGTGCCGTCCGAGTCCCGTCAGTGATCCGAGGAAAAGATAGGACATGTTCTTTCTTTCCTCGGATCGAGGACTCGGACCATTTTTCACGGACCCGATTCACCCGCTAAAGTGAATGGATCCGTGAAGACTATCAGATGCAACTCGGATGCCATCCAAAACGGCCCGAGTGGCACAACGGTCGTGTGCATGAGGCGTAAGGCTGTATTAAGATGTTTTTACATCAGAGTTCAAACGGTGTTGTGTCAGAGTGCGTTCAGTTTGTCAGTTTTTAACATCCGTGTAGCATCAGTGATCATCAGTTTTTTAAGTCCGTAAAAAAAAAAAAAGAGGCTGCTTTATTTTCAGCATTTTCTAGCAATCCATCTGTGAAAAACGGACCGCACTTGGATATAATCAGTGTGCGGTTCTATTTTTTCACTGACCCATTGAATTGAATGTGGCAAGTCTAACGCAAGAATTAGACCAAACATAGTCCGAGCAGAAAATCGGACATGTGAGTAAGCCCATTGACTTTAATCAGTCAGTGTTCACTTCATGTGCTATCAGTTATACACGGATGTGAACATCGCTCGTCTGAATAGGCCCTTAATGTGTACTGCGATTTGTTTAATGTAGTGCTTTATTAACTTAAATTTAACTTGCCAAGGAACCAATTCTGCTACAAAATATCTTAAAAATGTGCATCGACTGTGATTTTACGGAATCAGGTGTTTTTTTCACTTTTTGTTTCAATAGTTTTTATTGAATTTTAATATTTTTTAAGGAAATGTAACATTGCACATACACTTTGTATTGTTAGCTGTACGTTGATTGGTTAAAGAGGCTCTGTCACCAGAATAAAAATGCTCTATCTCCTACATCAGTTTATCGGCGCTGGAATGTAGTTACTAGCAATGTGTTTTTATTTTAAAGTTATGGCGTTTAGAACATTTTGTCTCCCTCCAGGCCGATGAGAAGTCCCAGTCGTCGGATCGGTAGCAGCAGCAGCAGCAGCCTGGAGGGAGACGAAAGATGTTGCCTTCAGACGCAGGGATGAAGGACCTGTGGGCGGAAGTGACGTCACAGCGCGGTCTCGCGAGATCACGCTGCTCAGTGAATCTAGCTTGGGTGTAAGGCAGAGAGTTGTATGATGCGGATTGCCCAGCGTCATACACCTCTTTGTCATACACCCACTTGGTTGAAAATTAAAAAACGCCCAGTTGGGCATTAAGGACCTCATTTGCATAAATGTTCTAAACGCCATAAATTTGTTAAAAAACATTGTTTTTAAAATAAAAACACATTGCTAGTAACTACATTCCAGCGCCGATAAACTGATGTAGGAGATAGAGCATTTTTATTCTGGTGACAGAGCCTCTTTAAGTTGACATTTGTTGTATACAACAGTATACATCCTTGTTTCTATCTGATGTATCTTAAAGGGTAACTATCATCTACTTTTTGTTTTAAAAATGTATAGGGCAGGCAATTTCAAGAAATATTGCAATATACTTTATTAACCAATTCAGCCATTTCTCATTGTAAAACTGTTCCTGAACTGCTGGCCCTATCCTCAGCTACTGGCCGTTGTTAGGGAAAATCTATATTCAGTGCCGTACACATTGAATACAGGAATACCGTGTGGGGAACACTTCATGCTGTCTGCTCCTGAAACCTGATGCACACATTGTCCCAGTGCATTGGGTATTTCCACAACAGACTGTTTTAGTCTGTTCCTAATCATGAGCCCCACCGATCTGATCTCCCTGCTCTTCCTGTGAGATGTTTTGATGAGTAAAGCCCCTATTACACCGGCCGATTTTGGCCGGTGCAGCGAGCGCCGATCAACGAGACATTTGACGTTGATCGGCGCTCGTTTGCTCAAGTCAGAAGGAGCTATGGAACGGGACAAGCGGTCGTTACTCCAATCGCTCGTCCCCATACATTATCATCATGTCTGCAGCACATCTCCCTGTTTACACAGGGAGATGTGCTGCCGACAACGATAATATCTAACTTTTTTAAAACTATACGATCAGCAGATGAATGAGCATTTGCTTGTTCATCTGCTTATCGCTGCCCTGTTTACACATGGCAATTATCGTCAACGAAAAAAAAACCTTAATGAAGGACGAGCGAAGACATCTAGCCGGATGTGTGCATCCCACACCCCTTGATATAATTTTTTTTAGATCTGGAGTTTTGTTTATTTGTTGTTGTGTTTGAGCTTTTGCAAATCAGCTACTATGTCAGTAATTTTCTTTTCTCTGGATTTCTTGTCTCTGTCCAAATTTTAATTAATATGCCTTATGGGCATCCCATACAATGTATGGATCTGGTATTGAGAATATGTTGTGTTCAAGGTATTCTTTGATAGCTTGTTCTATTTCCAATTTGTGTTTAGAATGACCCAATATGTTGGTATTGTTTCTCCAGGGATGTGTGGCCAGGGTGTAAAATGTCTATTGTAGTGGGAATAATTGTTCAGAGATCAAATGAAAATCTACTATATTTAGCTATCATAACCCCTCTTTGTTTCTTTACATGTTGGGCTTGAATATTCACTGGAGAAAGGTGATGTTTCAGTCTAGATGCGTCTTTTCGAATGATGTGTCTTTCTTGGACCCAATCGATATCATTATGAAGCAAGAGGCGGTCCCTCCATATAAATGATCTTTTTGTGGACAATTAAATCCCTTCACATTAAGTACTATCTAGCCATTTTGTATAAGTTGCATATACGTAGTGTATGTTGACTGCAGCACATAACCATAAACAGTAAATGTGTTTAAAAAAAAACAATAACTTCAAATTTAACTATATAGCTGAGTATGTGTGTAAGGGATGAGAGTCAAGATTGTTACCGAGTCCAGGATGGAGACTCCTTCAGATGCACCGTTTCAATATATTGCTGTTGCTTCAGTTATTTCAGTTCCATTTTGCCAGGAGATCTTTTCCTTCCTCTATAGTCCTGATGACATGTTTAGATCCATGTTGAATTTTTATAGATACGGGTACTGGTAAACTTTCCCTTCTACAAATAATTATCATTAAAAGTTTTTTTGTTTGGAAAAAATTAATTTGTGCAAGTACATGTCAGGATACAATGTCATCAATATGACTGGGGCGAGGGACTCCGTGTGCCCGATTAATTATAAGGTTTTGTGGTTTTTCTATTTTAGGATTAATGCTTTGATAACGTATTGCTACAGATCTTCTTGCCCAATACCAATATAACGGTATATCCCTCAACTTAATATTATTAGATTTGGGGATGTCATGAAAGGCATCTTCTATATTATGCTTACTTTTAAGGTTTTAAGGCCGATTTGAATTTTCTTTAAGCCTGTCCTATTTGTGGTGTTCATGTGGAGCTCTGACGTAAATAGGGAAACCACAACCACAATGAAAACCAATTTTTTTTTGTGGTGGTTCAAACCCCCGTGGTCAGGTATGCTTAGGGCACTTGCAATAACCTTGTGTATTTGTGTTTTCACAGTTTCTGAACTGACCTTTACAATCATTTTACTTATTATCATATTATCAGTCTTCTTTGTTGACTATCATTTTGCTTTTGTTGAGCAGCGCACGAGCACTGAGGAATAGCATGAAAGCTAAGTAAATGGTGCTGGCATTGAAGCATAAGCAGAGAATGAACGGGACGGGCATTGAGGAGGATGTGGACCAATAGGATGCCTCAAACCCGGGTATACGTCAGAAGTCCCGAGTTTGAGGCATCCTATTGGTCCACAGCCTCCTCAGCGCTCACGCCATTCATTCTCCGCTTATGCTTCAATGACAGACCTGTGTCTATACTCAGTGACGTATCGACACAGGTCTGTCTGCATAATAACGCTCGTGCACGAGCGTGTGTAGAAGCAAAAAACAGTAGGATGAAAAGCAGAATTTCCGGCCGGCCAGAGGTAGGGGGAATAGGAACAAATGCGTTTCGATTTTTGACACAATGCATATTAGGAAGTTTATTTAATTTTGACATAGAGTATTACAAACATTTTGTATCCCTGGAAAACCCCTTTAACACTCTTTTAAACGGTCCAATCATCTGGCAAATGAGCACTCGTACGAACGCTCGTTCTAGATCATTGCACTATGTAAACAGGGCAATGATTAGCCAACAAACAAGCAAATGCTCCTTTGTCGGTTGAGTGGTTTTATACGCCCCCAAAAATATTGGCTCACCGGCAACTCATCTGCCCATGTTAACAGGGGATGTGCTTCCAAAAAGTGGTGAAATGTACTGCGGCAAACGGTCATTCATCCCCAAGATTTCGATCATTGATACATCTAAATGGATTAAACAAGCACCGATACGCTGTTATCGTCGACCGGCACGCAGTACCATGTGAATATCTGTCTGTAGAAAACCGCCTTAAGAAGCATAATTGGATTTAAAAAATCTATGTTATTAGCAAGGTGACGTTAAGGTAGTTACAGCAAACTACAGTATATTTTAATCTAACCCCTTAACGACCGCCAATACACCTTTTCACCCGGCCGTTAAGGGCACTTATGGCAGAGCGCCGCCTTTTCACGGCGCTGTGACATAAGCCCGGCCGTGGTGTCCTGTGCCAGCTAAAGCAGGCATTGGGCGGTCTAAAGACAGCCGGTCACCTGCTCTAACGGCCAGGATCGATTTCAACATTGATATAACCCGTTTAACCCCTTGGATGCGGCGCTCAACAGCGAGCGCCGCATCCAAGTGGTTTTGGATGGAGGGTGCTCCTTCTTTCACCCCAGCGGCACCCTGCAAATGCAATCGCTTCTATGGCAGCCGGGGGCCTAACAAAGGCTCCCAGGTCCGCCTGTAGTGGATGCCTGTTAGGCCATGCCTGAGGCATGACCTAGCAGGTGCTTGTCAGTTTTACACTGACAGGCAATAATACGCTGCAATACAGAAGAATTGCAGTGTGTTTATAAAAGCGATCAGAAGATCGCATAGTGACGTCCCCTAGTAGGACTAAAATTAAAGTTTTCAAAAAGTTTCATTTAGTTAATAATAAATAAATAAAAATCCCAAATAAAAAAAATTAAAATCCCACTTTTTCCCTTATAAAATACTTTAACATGAAAAAAAAAAGGCATACATTACACATGTTTGGTATTTCCGCGTCCGTAATGACCCCACCTATAAAGCTATTATGTTATTTAACCTGCACTGTAAACGCCGTAAAAAATAAAATAAAAAACAATGCCGGAATTGCTGTTCTCTGTTCATCTTGCCTTCAAAAAAAAGTTTTTATGTTATTTATACCATACAGTAAACGACGTAAATCTAAGACGCAAAAAAGGGTGGCGAAATTTATGGGGTTTTTTCCATTACCCCCCCCCCCCCCCCCCCCAAAAAAAAAGTTAATCAATAAATTGTACCCCAAAATGGTGCTATTAAAAAATACAACTTGTTCCGCAAAAAACAAGACCTTATACAGCCATGTCGACGCAAAAATAAAAAAGTTCACGCTTTTGGAATGTGACGATGGAAAACCGTAGAAAATAGCTTGGTCATTAAAGTTTAAAATAGGCTGGTCATTAAGGGGTTAAATGAACATTGTATTAGGCCTCATACAGACGAACGTAAAAACGCCCCTAAATTACGACCCGTAATTACGGGCCCATAGACTTCTATTGGGCACGAGTACCTTCCCTTATGCTTACGGGAAGGTGCCCGTGCCATTGAAAAATATAGAAAATTTTTAGGCCGTAATAACGGCACAGGCAGGGCCATAGAAGTCTATGGGGCTCCCGTAATTACGGGTGGCTACGTGTGTGCACCCGTAATTACGGGAGCGTTGCTAGGCGACGTCAGGGGATAGTCACTGTCCAGGGTGCTGAAAGAGTTAACTGATCGGCAGTAACTCTTTCAGCACCCGGGGCAGTGACTACCGCTGGAGTTCATAGTATTAAAAGTTAACTTACCCAGAACTCCTCTTCTTCTTCCTCCAGTCCGGCCTCCCGGGATGACGTTTCATCCCATGTGACCGCTGCAGCCAATCACAGGCCAATCACTGGCTGCAGCGGTCACATGGACTGCCGCGTCATCCAGGGAGGTCAGACTGGATGTCAAGAGAGGGACGCGTCACCAAGACAACGGCAAGGTAAGTATGAATTTCTTTTACTGCGGAAAGGGCTGTCCCTTCTCTCTATCCTGCACTGATAGAGAGAAGGGCTGCCAATTACTGCAGTGCAATTTTTCAGCGAAAACGTGCCCGTAAATATGGATGGAATACTGATGACACCGGACCTGTATTTACGGGCACGGGTCCGTAAATACTGGTGCAATACGGGTCGAATACGTGTGACCAAGGACCCGTATATTTACGGGAGGACAAAAATACGTTCGTGTGCATGAGGCCTTATGTGTTACTGTTTCTGAAACATCTCCATAGGTTATAGGCTAACAATCCAGTTGGGCAATTATATATTTTGTATCAAGTGGTTCAGTTTTCATCATAAATTTAAGAAACGTAGAACTCTTAGAAATATGTACAATAGTTTACTATAGCAAAAATTTATTATACGCATATTAAAAAAAAAAAATTTAAACGGTTAGCCCATGAATCATTTCACACTAAATGTCCGAAAATGCTGTTAATAGCGGTTTTAACCCCCTAAGAGACACATAAAATAGGAAAAACCTGCTTGAAAGGGTCATCTGTTTTTAACCCCTTCCTGCTTTGGCCACTTTTGACCTTCCTGACAGAGCCTCATTTTTCAAATCTGACATGATTAAATTTATGTGGTAATAACTCTGGAATGCTTTTACCTATCCAAGTGATTCTTAGAATGTTTTCTCGTGACACATTGGACTTTAAGTTAGTGGTAAAATTTGGTTGATACATTCAGTATTTAATTGTGAAAAACACCAAAATGTAAAGAAAATTTAAAGAAAATTTGCATTTTTATAAATTTAAATGTATCTGCTTGTAACACGGGCAGTTATACCACACAAAATTGTTGCTAATTAACATCCCCCATATGTCTACTTTAGATTGCCATCATTTTTTGAACATCCTTTTATTTTTCTAGGACTTTACAAGGCTTAGAACTTTAGCAGCAATTTCTTACATTTTCAAGAAAATTTCATTAGGCTATTTTTACAGGGGCCAGTTCAGTTGTGAAGTGGCTTTGAGGGCCTTATATATTAGAAACTCCTAATAAGTCACCCCATTTTAAAAACAACACCCCTCAAAGTAGTCAAAACAGCATTTAGAAAGTTTCTTAACCCTTTAAACATTTTGCAGGAATTAAAGCAAAGTAGAGGTGACATTTACAAATTTCTTTTTTTTTTGTTGCAGAAATTCAATTTGAATCCATTTTTTATGTAACACAGAAGGTTACTAGAGAAATGAAACTCAATATTTATTGCCCAGATTCTGCAATTTTAGGAAATATCCCTCATGTGGCCCTAGTGTGCTTATGGACGACTGAAGCACAGGTCTCAGAAGCAAAGGAGCACCTAGTGGATTTTGGGGCATCCTTTCTATGAGAATATATTTTAGGCACCATGTCAGGTTTGAAGAGGTCTTTTTGGTGCCAAAACAGTGTAAATCCTCCAAAAGTGACCCCATTTGGGAAACTACATCCCTCAAGAAATTTATTTAGGGGTATAGTAAGCATTTTTTTCATATAAAATGTAGGTTTAACTAATTTTTTTCATTTCCACAAGGACTAAAGGAGACAAAGCACCACAACATTTGTGAAGCAATTTCTCCCGAGCAAAACAATACCCCACATGTGGTCATAAACGGCTGTTTGGACACACGGCAGGGCTGAGAAGGGAAAGAGCGCCATTTGGAGCTCAAATTTAGCAGGAATGGTTTGCGAAGGCCATGTTGCATTTGCGAAGCCCCTGTGGGGACAAGGCAGTGGAAACCCCCCACAAGTGACCCCATTTTGGAAAGTATACCCCTTGAGGAAAGTATCTAGGGTTATAGAGTTAATTTTGACCCCACAGGTTTTTTGCAGAAATTATTGGAAGTAGGCCATGAAAATTAAAATCTAAATTTTTTCAAAGAAAATGTAGGTTTAGAATGCTTTCTGGGCGCCATGTCACATTTGCTGAGCCCCTGTAGTACTAGTTTAGTGGAAACACCCCAAAAGTGACTTCATTTGGGAAACTACACGCCTTGAGGAATCATCTAGGGGTATAGCATACATAACAGTTTTATAGTTTGGGTCGTTACGGACGTGGCGATACCAATTATGTAGGTTTTTTTAAAAAAAATTTATGTTTTTTTCCAATAATAAAAGACTTATTATGGGAAAAATGGCAGTTTGCCTTTTTTTTAACTTGAAACTTGTGTGTTTTTATTTTTTCACTGCATGTCAGAAGTTTTGATCAGTCGGGGTCCAAGCTCTGAGATCCCAACCATTCACTAAAACGAAGCGGCAGAAGCGCTCAGAAGAGTGTGCTGCTCCGTTTCTGCTCGGCTCTTCTCAGCATTCCGAGGAAAGCCGAGCGAGCGGTGTACGATGAAAGCCGAGCAGAAATGAAGCGGCGCACTGCTCACCTAAGCGCTTCTACCGCTTCGTTTTTGCGATCGGTGGGGGTCTCAGTGCTCGGAGCCCCAGCATTCAAAACTTCTGACATGTCAAAAGTAGTATAGGTACACTTTAAGATTGCATGGCTTTATGCTTGATTTTAGTCACCTGTTTGTAATGAATGTGGTTGTTTAAACCACATTCATTACAAACAGGTGACTGAAATCAAGCATAAAGCCATGCAATCTTAAAGTGTACCTATACTTTCAAAAAACTTTTGACATGTCAGAAGTTTTGAATGCTGGGGCTCCGAGCACTGAGACACAAACTCAATAATGAGGGATGTCTACATACTTTTGGCCATATAGTGTATGCGCTGCTTTGTAACATGTGAATGTAAATGAGAGTGTTCTCATTCACTCACAGCAAACAAATATCTTTGAAATAGTAAAGAATTGCAACACAAAGTATATTAGAAAGTTGCATAACTTTTGATTTATTAACCTAAAACCAGAAAAATAACTTTAGGTAATAATATAAATATCAGTACAGTACATGTTAACACTGTAGACACCTGGAATAAGTTTCATTGTTGTTTTCAAGAAGAACATTAACGGTGTTTTCTCCTGCAGGATCCCAATCAGCTGATCCGTGCCAGTGCTTTGCGTGTTCTTTCCAGTATCCGAGTGCCAATCATTGTGCCAATTATGATGCTTGCAATAAAGGAAGCGGCCTCAGACATGTCTCCTTATGTGCGGAAGACAGCAGCACATGCTATACCGAAACTCTATAGGTAACAGCAGAGTGTTCTGAGAAATATTAGTCTGTGTGCACAACCCATGAATGCACAAGATAACAATTAGACTTGATACAAAGCACATTTTTAAAGAGGCTCTGTCACCACATTATAAGTGGCCTATATTGTACATGACGTAATCGGCGCGGTAATGTAGATTACAGCAGTGTTTTTTATTTAGAAAAACGATCATTTTTGACAGAGTTATGACCTATATTAGCTTTATTCTAATGAGTTTCTCAATGGACAACTGGGCGTGTTTTACTTTTTGGCCAAGTGTGCGTTGTACAGAGGAGTGTATGACGCAGACCAATCAGCGTCATACACTTCTCTCCATTCATTTACACTGCACATAGCGATATAGCTATATCGCTATGTGCAGCCACATAAACACACTATAACATTACTGTAGTGTCCTGATAATGAATATACATTACCTCCAGCCTGGACGGGATGTGTTTTCAGAATCATGACCACTTCTCTGTGATTTACAGCACAGCATGGCGAGATCTCACCTGCTATGCTGTAAATTACAGAGAAGTGCAGAGAAGTGGTCAGGATTCTGAATAGACATCACGTCCTGGCTGGAGGTAATGTATATTCATTGTCAGGACACTGCAGTAACGTTAGTATTTGTGTATGTGGCTGCACATAGCGATATAGCTATATATCTACAACGCCCACTTGGTCAAAAAGTAAAACACGTCCAGTCCTCCATTGAGAAACTCATTAGCATAAAGCTAATATAGGTCATAATTCCGTCAAAAATGATAGTTTTTCTAAATAAAAACACTAATGTAATCTACAGCGAAGCGGTTGATGATAACATCCCTGGTGGTCTAACGTAGTGTACTGAAAGGGATAATTCCCTGTGAAGGGGTTAACTATCTAATCTGTACTGAAAGCTGCAAGACTACCCCTTGCTCCTTCTTCTGTGGCTATAGATTGCTCAGACACAGATACTGCATCATCAGCTATCAGCCAATCTCAGGGCAGCTCAGATAATAATGGTCTCTGTGATTGGCTGACTGGGATAATGACATGTCTATGTAAGGCTATGTTCACATCAGCGTCAGGGCGACGTTCCGTCGGAGCTTTCCGTCAGGAAGGGACCCTGACTGAAACAAACGGAAACATTGAAATCAACCTATGGTTTCCGTTTGTTTCAGTCAGGGTCCCGTTCTGATGGAACGTCAAAACGGGACCCTGACGCAGATGTGAACGAAGCTTAATCTATGAGAGACCCGTGGAGAGTGTGAGCAGTTGGAAACATGGCATTTATATTCCAAGGCAGCATGTTCTACATGCAAATTTTGCTGTGGATTGGCCACAGATTTCACCCCTTGCATTGGAAAAAGGGTGAAATCTGCGACAATTCCACAACAGAGTGGACATTCTGCAGATATGACAATCCGCAGTGGGCCCTGAAATCAATGCATATTTATTCTTGTTTTTTATCTAATCTGTTTTTATTTGAAATAAGAATTGCAACATCAAATAAACAGGGGCACATTTGCCCAAAATGCAAAGAAGATGAGTTACAATCTTAGTACATGAAGCGTGAATTACAAATCACATAAACTGTAGACAAACATACAAGAAAGAGGGGGAAATATACAGTGACAAGATCGGCAATAAGCATCAAGTTGTGTTCTGAACCCAGTTACCAATGAAAAGTTATATAAGCAATGAAAGAAATGAGCAATAAACATGTATCTACAGGACCTGTGTAACAGAAGTCTTACCGTATAGTAATATTCAAGCTAGAGTTAATGGTTGATGATTGTTCCAGAAAGCAACCCAAGGCTGCCATAAGGTCATATACTTGACATGACCTCCCGTCTCCCAGCTGGCCAAATCCTCCAATCTCGAGATCTGATTTCATGCATATTTATTCTGATAGGTGTGGATCGGGTTTTGAAAACCCCATCCACATGTATTGTACCTATATTGTCACAGTTTGTCAAAGCAGAATCTGCACTGAAAATCTGCAACAACTCCTTCACATCTGATCACTATCAGATGTGACGGAGTTGTCAAAAATATGACAAAACTAAAAAAAAATTCCCTTAAAAACATACATGAGTAAATATTTGTCCAAAAACATGGAAACAAAAAGTCCTGTGTCAGACATTAAGATGTGATACAGTTAAAGGGGTTTTCCTGTCCCTAAAAATGTATGGCCTATACTAAGGATAGGCCATCAATAGCTGATGGGTTGGGGCCAGACTCCCTGGACACCCTCCGACCAGCTGTTTTGAAGGGGGGGGCAGCGCTCGTACAAGCGCTGCTTCACCTTCATTTCTACTTGCCCGCTGTGAATCGTCGACACGGATATATCGGTGATTCACAGGTATTGCAGCCTTCTTCTACCATTGAAGTGAATGGGAAAAGAAGGCTGCAATACCTGTGAATCACCGCTACATCTGTGTCGAAGATTCACAGTGAGCAAGTAGAAATGAAGGGGAAGCAGTGCTCGTATGAGTGCTGCACCCCCTTCAAAACAGCTGATCGGCGGTCCCAGGAGTCTAACCCCGACCCATCAGCTATGGACGGCCTACCCTGAGGAGAGGCCATCAACATTTTGGGACTGGACAACTCCTAAGTGTCAGTGATCTAGGGATGCAGCCCCACATTGAACTCCATGCATATCGCTGGATTCTCCAGCTCTCTTATTAGGCTATGTTCACACGGAGTATTTTGGGGGAGGAATATCTGCCTCAAAATTCAGTTTGGAACTTTGAGGCAGATATTCCTCTCCCTGCACGCCGATTTTCGCGGCGATTATCACGCCGTTTTTCGCCCGCGGCCATTGAGCGCCGTGGGCATAAAACAGCGAGAAATACGCTTTCTCCTGCCTCCCATTGAAGTCAATGGGAGGTCGGAGGCGGAAGCGCCCGAAGATAGGGCATGTCGCTTCTTTTTCCCGCGAGGCAGTTTTACTGCTCGCGGGAAAAAGACGCCGACGCCTCCCATTGAAATCAATGGGAGGCGTTCTCGGGCCGTTTTTGCCGAGTTTTGCGACGCGGTTTCCGCGTCAAAAAACTCGGCAAAATACCCCGTGTGAACATAGCCTTAGGGTGAGTTCACACTGAGTTTTTTGCAGGAGGAAAATCTGCCTCAAAATTCAGTTTGGAATTTAGAGGCAGATTTTGCTCTGCCTGCACGCCGATTATCGCAGCGTTTTTCGCCCGCCGCCATTGAGTGCTGCGGGCATAAAACGCCGCAAAATACGCTTTCTCTTCCCCCCATTGATGTCAATGGGAGGTCAGAGGCGTAAATGCTAGAAGATAGAGCATGTCCCTTCTTTTTCCCGCAAGCCGGTTTTTCTGCTCTCGAGAAAAAAAAGCCTCTGCCTCCCATTGAAATCAATAGAAGACATTTTCGGCTGTTTTTTGGTGCGTTTTGCGGCGCAGTTTCCGCGTCAAACTTGTCAAAAAACTCTGTGTGAACTCACCCTTAACAGGTTATTTCTCTTTTGTATTGTGTCTTGCAGTTTGTATTTGTTTTTAATAATGGGTTTTGTGTCAAAAATTATTTTTTTTGTATTAAGGATAATTGTAATCTTGTTCATTCACACAGATTCGTGTTTTCCTGTCTTTTTTTGTACTATGCGATTACTGGGGGATTCTTGGTTGTGCACCTTTTGATATAAAAGTTATTAAGTGGTGACCGCTATATATTTATCTTTTAAATACAGTACGTGCATAGATACACAGTGTTTATGCAAATTTCACGGTGGATTTTTCCAGTGTCTAAACTCACTCTTACAACTCATAGGATTTGACTTGTGTGATCTTATACTCCTTAGATAAACAAATATTTTGGTTGATATAATATGCCCGCCCAAAAGATTATTTTATTGCACTGTTTCTCATTGCTTACCATGTAATTTTTTCAGCTTGGATTCAGACCAAAAAGATCAGCTGATTGAAGTGATTGAGAAACTTTTATCTGACAAAACCACAGTAAGTTTCACGCTGTTCACATGGTTAGCATAGTTAGGGAGGATTTACACGAACGTGTAATACGTCTGTGCAACGAGCGTGATTTTCACGCTCGTTGCACGGACCTATGTTAGCCTATGGGGCCGTGCAGACAGTCCGTGATTTTCACGCAGCGTGTGTCCGCAGCGTGAAACGCACGACATGTCCTATATTTCTGCGCTGTTCGCAGAAGCAGACAATGGGTGCGTGAAAATCATGCGCACCAGACAGAAGCACTGATTCGCGCAACAGCAGTAAAAAGTATGACTGAAAACATACAAACATACAGAGTGTCATAATGATGGCGGCTGCACGAAAATCACGCAGCCACGCATCATATGCTGATGACACACAGAGCTGTTAAGTGCCTTTTGCACACGCAAAACGCCGCGTTTTTTGCACATGCAAAACGCACACGCTCGTGTAAATCCTCCCTTAAGGTGTACGGTCTTTTGCCTGGAATTACATTTTAAGCAGGAGTTCAAGTGACGATAAAGTAGCCCACCTGAATGTTAGATGATTTATTTGCAGTTATGTTAAAAATACTGATATCTACATAATGGGGCTCTTTGAACCTTGCACCACTAGTAAAACACACAATGCATTGTCATTACAAGCCCACTCTTTGCCTTAAAGAGGCTCTGTCACCAGATTCTCAAATCCCTATCTCCTATTGCATGTGATCGGCGCTGCAATGTAGATAACAGTAACGTTTTTGTTTTGTTTTTAAAACGTTCATTTTTGGTCAAGTTATGAGCTATTTTATATATATGCAAATGAGCTTTGAAATGGACAACTGGGCGTTTTTTTTTTTCGTTATGTCCAACTGGGCGTGTATTGTGTTTTTTGACTGGGCGTGTTTATGTGTATGACGCTGACCAATCCGTGACCAGTCAGTGTCATACACTCCTCTACATTCATTTACAAGCAGCACAGCGTTCTTACTAGAACGATGTGCAGCCATATACACAAGTGTCCTGATAATGAATACACATGAAATCCTGCCTGGACGTCATGTGTATTGAGAATCCTGACACTTCTGAATCTTTTCTGTGAGATTGCAGCAAGCCACTCTTAGGCCTCATTTACACGAGCGTGTGCGTTTTGCGCGCGCAAAAAAACGCTGCGTTTTGCGTGCGCAAAAGGCAATTGACAGCTCCGTGTGTCATCCGTGTATGATGCGCGGCTGCGTGATTTTCGCGCAGCCGCCATCATAGAGATGAGGTAGTCGACGCCCGTCACTGTCCAAGGTGCTGAAAGAGCTAACTGATCGGCAGTAACTCTTTCAGCACCCTCGACAGTGAATGCCGATCACAATATACACCAACCTGTGACTAAAAAAAGACGTTCAAACTCTGGGTTAAGCAGAGGTCCCCCTCCTGGTCTTGATCTCCTATTTATCCTCTTATACGCAGGTGTAGGTATACTACTTTACATGTCGTTTTTACTTAGATTGTACCTTATATATATTCTCTATACTTATTTGTGTGTTCATCTGTGCAAAGCGTACCATGCCTAGTACCTGCTTATCAATATGTACTTATGCACTTTAGCCATATATAGGTTGTGTCAGACCATTTTTACTTCTGGGGGGCTACTCTGCTTTTACGTTCGGATTCCGTTTGTGTTCGAGGGTCCATGGCATTTTATTATGTCTAAGTGTTATATGTTGTCTCCATGTGTCTAATTGACTTTAATAAAGATTATTTGTATTTTTTCAAACACCTGGTCGTGACTTGTTTCTTATTCTGGTTTAGTTTTAATTAGTCACTAGGACCACTAGTATCATTCGGGGCATTAGTCGGTTTGTTAAACTGTTTCTTTCTGCCTCCAATTGATTTTAATGGAAGGTTCAGAAACGGAATGCCCTCCAAGATAGGACAGGACACTTTTTTTTTTTCATCCATCAGAAAAAATCTTTCCTGATTGAGATTGAAATCAATAAGAGGCAGATTTGGGGCATTTTTTTACGCTGATTCCGACGCAGATCAAAATTAGTGGCAAGAAACTCAGTGTGAACAAACCCTTTAGTTAAATACATTCAAATTAAAGACAGCCAAGGTTGATGATTATAATTATCTACCAGTACGAAGGTATAATCATGCTGGAGGAAAGGAAGGAGCAGTGCGGTCATGGTGCGTTTATGTTGCGTTTTTAAACTGCAGCAAGTCATTTCTCAATAGAAGTCAATGGTGAAATTATTGTTATGGACAGACGGCTGCTATTATATTACAATATGTTTTTTGTGCAGTTATTTGCATCTTCATAATGTCCGACCGCATGCAGTTAATGACCGCGCTGACAAAGTTGTTGCTGAATTACTTGCGTTTTTGCTAACAGTTCTGCAATGCCTTGTAATGAACTATATACAGGAAGCACCTAACAAACCTCAACACGGGTGAAAACTATATCCATCAATTATTTCCTTTAAAAACGCAACAGAACTGCAGCATCAGGGCGGATTCAGACGAACGTGATTTTAGTCCGTGCAGCCCGCGTGGTTTTCACGCGGGTCGCACGGACCTATACAAGTCTATGGGTCGGTGCAGACAGTCCGTGAGTTTTGCGCAGCGTGAGTCCGCTGCGTAAAACTCACGACATGTTCAATATTTAGGCATTTTTCGCGCATCACGCACCCATTGAAGTCAATGGGTGCGTGAAAATCACGCGCACCCCACGGAAGCCCTTCCGTGGGACGCGCATTATTCGCGCAACAACAGTAAAAGAATGAATGTAAACAGAAAAGCACCACGTGCTTTTCTGTTTACAAACATCCAAACTGAGTGTCATAAAAAAATCACGCAGCCACGCATCCATATGAACAGGACACACGGAGCTGTCACGCTGCTGCCATGCGCGCAAAACGCATGCGTTTTGTGCGGGCGCAAAACGCTCACATTCGTCTGAATCCGCCCTTAGAGACAAAAAACGCATGCAGTTGACCGCATGCGGTTTTCAAACGCAACAAAACCGCTTCAACGACGCACCGTGTGGCCTTACCCTTATACTAAAGCACTAGAATCAGTTGATAATACACTAAGGGTATGTTCACACGGAGGGTCTTCAGGCGTATTTCAGGGCGTTTACGCCTCGAAAAACACCTGAAAAATCAGAAGCCTACAAACATCTGCCCATTGATTTTAGTTCCGATGGAGTGTTTTTTTACACCTCGTCTTCCAAAAACGGCACGTAAAAAGACGTCCGCGAAAAGGAAGTGCATGTCACTTCTTGGGACGTTTTTGGAGCCGTTTTTCATTGACTATAGAAAAACAGCTCCAAAAATGGTCGTAAAAAACGCTGCAAAAATCGCAAGTGGCTTAAAGACATCTGAAAATGAGGAGCTGTTTTCCCTTGAAAACAGCTTCGTATTTTCAGACGTTTTTGATTTTGTGTGTGCACATACACTAACAAGGTTCGTTTTCCAATGTATGTTGTCATGTAGAATTGAGATGTAAGTCTAGCAGAACATGGTATAATGTACATTATTAAAGATGTATTTACTTTTTTTCAAAGCTGGTGGCTGGAAGTGTAGTGATGGCTTTTGAAGAAGTGTGCCCTGAACGCATTGACCTCATACATAAGAATTATCGCAAGTTGTGTAACCTGCTGATTGATGTGGAAGAATGGGGGCAGGTAGTGATTATCAACATGCTGACACGTTATGCAAGGACCCAGTTTCTGAACCCTAACCAAAATGTAAGTTATACTTCTTACTTCTCTTACTATCAGTTAAGTCTTTATTCTCCTGTAGTATGTTTCTAGGTATTATCTCTTGATGTACTTAATGTCTGGCATTATTATTATTATTATAACTTTTCTTGCCTATCTCTACTTTTATTAGTTAAACCAATGTAAAATTGTCAAAATATTTGAGTTAGTCATTCTTTTTCTCTTATGTTTGTTCTTTACTATGCTATTGCTGGCAGGAATCTCTTTTGGAGGAAAATCCAGAGAAAGCTTTCTATGGCTCAGATGAGGATGAAGGAAGTAAAGAGGAAAAGGCGGAAGCATCATCTCTTGTGAAACGCAAACCATACATTATGGACCCAGACCACCGTCTTCTTCTTCGCAATACTAAGCCCCTCTTGCAGAGTCGCAATGCTGCTGTAAAATAATGCTATTTTCTTTCTGAATACACTATGCTGTGAATATCAAACCTAGTACTTTAGTTTCTTAATAGATCAGCTTAAACATACTGTACCTAGTGACCATTTGCCATATTGCATCTTGCTATTTCATACAGGAAAAATATATTTTTTTAAGAAAAATATATTATGTCCATCAAATATATCATGTCTATTAGGCCTTATTCACACAAATAGGATAATCGGCCGTCACACGGCTGCATTAAAATGAAATTACTTCTATGGGGCTATTCACATGGCCGTTTTTTTTTTTTTTAATGGACAGTGTGAACGGCCTGTCAAAAAATAGGAATTGTCCTATTTTTTGCTTGTTTTCACGGATACCTCAAGGAATTCAAGTCTATGAGGGATCTGTGAAATTGGGTCCCGCACGAATGCAAGTCGGCCGTGATTTCATGGCTGATTTGACACATCGTTCGTGTGAATAAACCATTATAGACTTATTATATCTACTATTAAAAAAAGGATTAGCTTAACAACAGCTAGTATTACACTGGTGTCCAACTATTTTACAACAGACATACAGGTACAAGAAGGGAGTATTATTTATGTACAGCGCTTATAAGTATTCATTAAATAACAATTTACCTCTTTCTACAGGTGGTTATGGCAGTCGCACAATTATACTTTCATCTAGCACCAAAAGCAGAAGTTGGTGTCATAGCAAAGGCCTTGGTTCGGTTGCTACGCAGTCACAGGTAGCAAAAAAAAACTAAAAACTGCTGTATTGTGAAGAATGTGTCCCCTCTGTTAGGAAGGCTGATCAGCAGTTCATGAGACTTTAGGGTATGTGCACACGGGAACTGGCTTTTACGTCTGAAAAGACAGACTGTTTTCAGGAGAAAACAGCAGCGTAGTTTCAGACGTAAAAGCTCCTCCTCACATTATGCGAGGCGTCTTTGACGCCCGTAATCTTGAGCTGCTCTTCATTGACTTCAATGAAGAACGGCTCAAATTACGTGGCAAAGAAGTGCCCTGCACTTCTTTGCCGAGGCAGTCAATTTACGCTTCGTCGTTTGACAGCTGTCAAACGACGACGCGTAAATGACAGGTTGTCGGCACAGTACGTCGGCAAACCCATTCAAATGAATGGGCAGATGTTTGCCGACGTATTGTTGCCATATTTTCAGACGTAAAACGAGGCATAATACGCCTCGTTTACGTTTGAAAATAGGTTGTGTGAACCCAGCCTATGTTGCTTGTTGTCTTTCCTTTGGACAAACAACACTGCACAAGGGAGCGCTTTTATTTACAAGGACAGACATTAATCCCTCTTTATTCAGCTCTCAGACACCTGAATCAAGTACATCTTCATTACAGTACTAAAACAAGGGCAAGTGTGGAGGAACAAAAGAAGATTTCCCATAGCAAACAACCAAATTTCAGCTTTCATTTTTCTAGAGGCTTTTTGAACAATTAGAGCTGCAACCTAATTGGTTGCTATGGGAATCTATTGGCAACACACACACACACACACACACACACACACACACACACATACACACACATTATTAGGAATTGGAGTGCATCCTTTAAATATACACAATTTTGGGACACAATTGCAATAGAGCTGAGCTTATAAATACACATACATGCTATTGTGACTTCACCACTATAGTGTACACCCTATAGATGCGTACGGCGACACATACTATTGTAACATCAACACAAGAGATTTCAGTCCTTGAATAATTACATGAAATCATCACAGTAATGCCCTTTGCACACTACCGACTGCCAATAGGGCTATTTTTCACAGCATCCGAGTTGCACCCAGTAGTTTTCATGGACCCATTCACTTTAGCACGTGGATAGAGTCCATGAAAACGGATCCGACATTCAGATCCTTCGAAAGATCGGACAAGTCCTATCTTTCCACGGATCCCTTATGGCACGGTCGTGTGCATGAGGCATTAGGGCATGCTTTAAAAACACACAGAAAGACACATTATTGTAACATCATCACAATAGGGTGTAGCCTTAAGTGTATGTTCACTCGACTTATTTTCAGCTGTTTTTCGGGCCGTAAACACCCCGAAAAACAACTGAAAAAACGAAAGATGAACGTCTCCAAAAATCTGCCTATTAATTTCAATGGGAAAAACTGAGTTTTGTTCCGACGGGGCGTTTTTTTTACGCGCCCATTTGAAAAAACGGCGTGGAAAAAAACGCCCCACAATAAGAAGTGCATGTCACTTCTTGAGACGTTTTTGGAGCCGTTTTTCATTGTGTCAATGGAAAAAAAGCTCCAAAAACAGCCGCAAAAGAAAATATCAAAAAACGTTTGTGGTTTCAGAAACATCTGAAAATCACTGGCTGTTTTCCCTTGAAAACAGCTCCGTATTTTACAGCCGTTTTTACTTTAGCGTGTGAACATATCCTTACATATACACACACTGTTTGACATTATCAGAGCCTATTAATAAACACAGTAAGGCCCCATGCACACGAACGTATTTTTTTCCTCCCGTAAATACGGGTCCATTGTCACACGTATTTGACCCGTATTCCACCAGTATTTACGGACCCGTGCCCGTAAATACGGGTCCGGTGTCACCAGTATTCAACCCGTATTTACAGACCCATTTTCTCTTTTCTAATCGGCAGGCCCTTCTCTCTATCAGGATAGAGAGAAGGGCCAGCCCTTTCAGGCAGAGTTTCTGCAGCGTTTGAAAGTAAAAAAAAGTTCATACGTACCCCGGCCGTTGTCTTGGTGACACGTCCCTCTTTTGACATCCAGTCCGACGCAGCCTGTTATTGGCCTGTGATTGGCTGCAGCGGTCACATGGGATGAAACGTCATCCCGGGAGGCCGGACTGGAGGAAGAAGAGTTCTGGGTAAGTTAACTTTTAATACTATTAACTCCAGCGGTAGTCACTGTCTTGTGTGCTGAAAGAGTTACTGCTGATCAGTTAACTCTTTCAGCACCCTGGACAGTGACTATCCCCTACGTCGCCTAGAAACGCTCCCGTAATTACGGGTGCACACACGTAGCCACCCGTAATTTTGGGAGCCCCATAGACTTCTATAGACCTGCCCGTGCCGTTATTACAGTCTTAAATAGGACATGTTCTATATTTTTCAATGGCACGGGCACCTTCCCGTAAGCATACGGGAAGGTACCCATGGCCAATAGAAGTCTATGGGCCCGTAATTACGGGCGTTTTTACGTTCGTGTGGATGAGACCTAATACAAACTATTGTAACATTATCACAACAGAGGACAATATATAAATAGTCAAACACAATTAAGGCATCACAGTACAGCCCAGCCTATAAATTCAAACACACACTATTGTAACATCACGACAATGGAGTCCAACCTATAGACACGCACAATTGTAACATCCTCCCAATAAAGTACAGCCTATAAATACATACAAACATAGTTATTGTGACATCAACACAAAAAAAGCCCAGCCTATAAATAGATTTAGACACGTTATTCTGAAAAAAATCAGTGCAGCCAATAAAAGCATACCCAATATTGTGACATCATCACAATAGACAATAGCCTATAAGTAAGCACACTATTGTGACATAATCAGTTTAAAGTTTACAAATACCCAATACTGTGACGTCATCACAATAGAGCACAACCTCCAACTACAGACACACATTTGTGACATCATGAAAATAGAGCCCATCCCATAGAGTACAGCCAATACATATACACATACACACTATTGTGACATCAGCACAATAGAGCACATCCTTTAAGTACACTTTTGACATCATAGCAACAAAGTGCAACCTATAAAAACACACAATTGTGACATCAGCACAGTCAAGCACAGCCTATAAATACACACACTATTGTGACAGCAACACAAGTTTGTCCTATAAATAAACATGCAAAAATGTGACATCATCACAACAGAGCAAAGACTATAAATAAACACAGCAACATGCAGTTTTGTGAAATTACCACAACAGAGGACAATCAATAGTCATCACTTTATTGTGACATTACAACGATGGATCTCAGTCTATATGTGCAAACACACAGTATTGTAAGATGAACACAAGAAAGCATAGCCTATTAATACACACACTATTGTGACATATACAATTTTCAAAATGAACTTTTATCCAGTAGTGTAGGCAAGTAAAACAGGCCATCTTTTCCCTGTTTTGTACTTACAGTATGTACAACACCCTCTTATTTACTTGTTATCCACTGACTCCTGTTATCCACTGAAGTTGCTAAAGTTTTATTATGCAGTTCTCATTTTTTTTATATATCTTTTGTGTCTTTCCTATCGTTACCTGTCCTCTTCTTATAATTATTCTCTTCATTTCAGTGAGGTGCAATTTGTTGTACTGCAGAACGTGGCCACTATGTCCATCAAGAGAAGGGTATGTAAAGGATGCCATGATCTGTAAAATTAACAAAATGAAGCTTTTTTATTCTTTTGAATCACTTATATCATTGCTTGCACAGGAAATAATAAGGTTTTACTAACTAGATAATAGAATGCTTTAAACTAAAGTGTTATGTTTACACATATAAAAAAAAAAACCCTGGCTTATCCCTCTGGTGACTCTGTTTCGTAAATAAACAGCATCCGAGCTGCAATGCAATTTTTTATGGTTTTTTTTTTATCCACTAAAGTGGAGCTTTACTTTAGTGTTATTGCATATGACAGAACCAATGTTTTAGCACTGCATTGTCATGCAAACATTTCTTCTACTTAGTTTATGGTCTATTGTTGCCCATTTTTTAGTACGTAGACAAAAACTCTGATGTTGATTTTAATTCTAATTTTCATTTAACTACTGAGGAATTTGAATGATTAGTCTTATTCAAGATCTTAAAGGGATATTCCCATCTTAAAGTGGATTCCCTGGTTTACCATAAATGCCTGATAGTAGTGTTTATTGTATTTACTGCTATTATTAACAATGTATTACGTTTAAAGGGGTATTTCCATCTTAACATTTATCGCATATCCACAGGATATGCCATAATTGCCTGATAAGTGTGGTTCCTAGCCATGGGACCCGCACTTATCGGAAGAATGGTGGTGCTGTGACCGAATTCACTGATACACTGCGCCACTTTTGCTGTGGATTCAATGAAGAGTTGTTTGCACTTGTGCCCAGCCGTCTCTTTTGAAGTCTATTGAAGTTACCCAAAGAGCAGAGCAAGCAATGTTTGGCACTTTCCGAACCTCCATAGACTTCAGTGGAAATGCTTCATATGGCTGATGTGACACAGGACCCCCGTTTTCCAGATAGGTGAGGGTCCCAGAGTTGATAAATAATGTGTTGGCGCTATATAAAGAAATATTATTATTATGTAAAAATGTTAATTTGTTGTTTTTTTTGATCATTGATTTTCTTCTTAGGGGATGTTTGAGCCATACCTAAAAAGTTTCTACATCCGATCTACTGACCCGACCCAGATTAAGATTTTAAAGGTAAAGCCCTAGATAAGCTAGCAGCATGGGAAAAATACATGGCAGATGAATTGTAGTGTTGATAAATGTAAAGTAATGCAACCAGGCCACAGTAATAGCTTTAACCTGTTAGTGACCGCCAATACGCCTTTTAACGACGGCCAATAATGGGCTTTATTCTGATGCAATAGCCTATTGACAGCACTGCATCAGAATAAATAAATCTAAGGTAGCTGAGGGCTGGGGGCATCCCTGCTCGAACGGGGGAGATCGATATAAGTATCGATCTCACCCATTTAACCCCTCAGATGCGGCGCTCAATAGTGAGCGCCGCATCTGAGTTGTTTTGGAGAGAGGGAGGGAGCTTCCTCTTATCCCACCGTCACCCGGCTATAAGATCGCCGAGTGTCTGTGTCTTTTAAGGCAGCCAGGGGCCTAATAAAGGCCCCCAGGTCTGCCTGTAGTGAATGCTAGAGGCATGGCCTAGCAGATGCCTGTCCGTTTTAAACAGGCAGTAATAAACTGCAAAACAAAAGTATTGCAGTGTATTATAAAAGCAATCGGATGATCGCATATTAAAGTCCCCTAGTGGGACTAGTAAAAAAGTAAAGAAAAAGTTTAATAAAGTTCATAAAAAAAACAACAACTCACTTTTTCCCCTTACAAAATGCTAGCTAGCTCCGGTTCCTGCCTTTACATTGGGATGTCCGCTGTAACATACAGCGGACACCCACTGCTGATGACGCCGGCTCAGCTTCTGAGGCCGAAGCTGAGCCGGCGCCATCTTGCCGATAGTAACGGAAGCATTTTGGGCCCCGCCGATGACGGGGCATAGGAGGATTCCGTTACTGGCAAACCGGGATGTAAGTATTAGGCCTCCGATCGCCTTTGCAGCCACCGGCAACCCAGCGATCACGTTGCTGGGGTGCAGGTGGCTATAAACTCCTCACATGCTGCGATCTCTATTGAACGCAGCATGTGAGGGGTTAATCGCTCGGATCGGAGGCTAGCTCCGGTCCTGGCGATACCTCAGGGTGCCAGCTGTAACATACAGCGGTCACCCGGCAGTGATGTCGCTGGTTCAGCTCCATCTCTTTCACGTACAGTTACGTGGAATTGCGGGAAAACACCAGCTCCCATTACGTAACTGTATGTGAAATTGCGGGAAGGGGTTAAGGTTTAAAATAGGCTGGGCATTAAAGGGTTAATGCATATACGTTAAATGGAATAAAACTGGGAATAACAGAATTAGAGAAGGACCGATGTATTCCGGTTACAAGTAAGCTAAGCAGCATTACTCAATGTCAAGCAGCAGCTGAAAAAGCAAATAGTATTTTATGGTGTATAAAAAGAGAGATAAAAACCTGTCAAAATATGGCGCATAAAAAGACGCCCGCAAAAAAGAAGTGCATGTCACTTCTTGGGATGTTTTTGGAGCCGTTTTTCAATGACTCCAATAATGTCCGTAAAATATGCAGCGAAAAACGCGAGTTTTTACAAAAACGTCTGAAAATCAGGAGCTGTTTTCGCCTGAAAACAGCTCCGTATTTTCAGACGTTTTTGGTCACTGCGTGTGAACATACCCTTACAATGAAAGGCTAGAAAATATGAGCTTGTTTCACTTGGAAAAAAGACAACTAAGGCCTCATGCACACGACCGTAAAAACTCCCGTTATTACGGGTCGTAATCACGACCCGTAATAACGGGCTCATAGACTTCTATTGGCGACGGGTGCCTTCCTGTTTTCTCACGGGAAGGTGCCCGTGCCGTTGAAAAAGATAGAACATGTCCTATTTCAGGCCGTAATAACGGCACGGACAGTCCATAGAAGTCTATGGAGCTCTCGTAATGACGGGTGGCTACATGTGTGCACCCGTCATTACGGCAGCGTTGCTAAGCGACGTCAGTAAATAGTCACTGTCCAGGGAGCTGAAAGAGTTAACTGATCGGCAGTAACTCTTTCAGCACCCTGGACAGTGACTACCGATCAGTATAAACCTGTAAAAAATAAAAATAAAAGACTTTCATACTTACCGACAACTTCCTGCTTCCTCCAGTCCGGTCTCCCGCCCGTTGCCTTGGTGACGCGTCCCTCTCGACATCCTGGATGACGTTTCAGGCCATGTGACCGCTGCAGCCAATCACAGGCTGCAGCGGTCACATGGACTGCCGCGTCATCCAGGGAGGTCGGGCTGGATATGAAGAGAGGGACGCGTCACCAAGACAACGGCCGGGTAAGTATGAATTTCTTTAACTTTTATTACAGAAAAGGCTGTCCCTTCTCTCTATCCTGCACTGATAGAGAGAAGGGGCTGCCGATTAGTGCAGCGCTATTTTGCCGCCAAAAACGTGCCCGTAAATACGGGTGGAATACGGGTGACACCGGACCCATATTTACGGGCACGGGTTCGTAAATACTGGTGCAAAACGGGTGGAATACGTGTGACACCGGACCCGTATTTACGCCAGTATTTACGGGTGGGAAAAAATACGGTCGTGTGCATGAGGCCTAAGGCTTCGTTCACATCTGTCTCAGGGCTCGGTTCCGACATTCCATCGGAGCCCTGACTGACACAAACTGAAACCGTAGGTTTCGGTTTCCATCACCATTGATTTCAATGGTGACGGATCCGGTGCCAATGGTTTCTGTTTGCCTCTGTTGTGCAAGGGTTCCGTCGTTTTGATGGGATGAATAATTTACAATGATATTGTGTATGATACAAACTGATTTGGTGTAAAGTGTACAGTAGCTCCAATGTTGAGTTACTCTTTACTAAAACATAGAAAAATAATGAATGAATGAATTTACTTTTGTTAGAAATTACACTTGATTAAAGAATTACGAACTGTAGGATTCTGTAAGATTCACACAGCAAAACATTTTTAATTGTATTGTATGAACGTGTATGTTTGTGTATTTGTATAAATGTATATATCTCATAGCACTGTCTTTTGTCAGTCAGTCACACTCACAGATGCTGTATACATGCATTGAGACACTTCCCCCTCCTGTTCTCTATATGCCTGTCATTCAGGTATATGTTACTCCCAGTCACAACACTGTGCCTTCAATCCCTGCTTTGATTAGAACAATTCCTACAGTAAGGTAGGAATGATCACACAACCAGTGTCACGTTGGGTTTGTGGACCCACTGGGCCGTACCGCCTTGACGGTATGGCAGCTGGCCAACAGGACGCAGGTCACAGTCTATAGTTCATATAGTTTACCTCTGGCAGCTTGGACAGTAGCAAGACAGGCTCGGCTGGGACTAGGCAGCAGGCAGACGTCAGGCGTGATGTAGCAGTACAGGCGTGGTATACAGCACAGCACGACTTCAGCACGGCACTTGACCAGCATAGCACTGGATACGGGTACAGGAACTGGGAACTGGAAAGCACTAGACCATTTGCTTAGACAAACTTTGGGTACAACAACAACGCTCAGGCGTGGGAGGAAGGGGCTGAGCACCCTTCTTATAGTCCAGGGTGCTCATGGGCTAATTCTGACAATAACGCAGGTGTACCCTACGGGATCTGGCCGAGGTAAGCGGAAGTGAGCGAGGAGGAGACTGAGGCCAGCGCTCGCAGACCCATGGCTGCGGCCATCAGGAGGTGCGTGAGCCTGACGGCCCGCTGCCATGACAGCCAGTAATATTCAGCCTGGGAGTTGTCAATCCAAACTCCTCTTCTGAGGGATTTTATTCACCTCATTACCAGGCAACTGTCAAGCACATCCTAGTAAATGGCTTTAATAACAGAGAACCCAAGAATGTTTGATTAAATAAATGGAGATCCACCTTAATCAAATTTCTTATACTGTGCAGCTCGAAGTCCTGACAAATCTGGCAAATGAGACCAACATTTCCATCATTCTGCGAGAATTCCAAGTAAGTGTGTGTCAGAAATTAAATTAGTTCACTGTAAAACAAATGGTTCATAAAAAAGAGGAGCATCTAGGGTAGTGATACTGTATGTAGTGTAGAGTATTTATTTCATATCCCCTATCTGTGTAAAGTTGTATGAGCTTATAGATGAGATATGTATGTTAAGTAAAAAACAAAAGTAAATGTTATTATAAAAAAACCTCAGATGTTTATTCAAACAGGACACATAGTACCTAATTTTCCCAAACTGTGCTCTGGTTTGGTCATGCTATGCCAACTTCCTTTTATCCCAAACAAATCAGTACAATGTATTTATGTTAATCCTTTCAGACTTACATTCGCAGCATGGATAAAGATTTTGTGGCTGCTTCGATACAGGCTATTGGCCGATGTGCTACTAACATAGGCAAAGTTCGTGATACCTGTCTCAATGGGCTTGTCCAGCTGCTATCAAACCGAGATGGTAAGACAAATAAGATGCTTTTAGCATGTCTACAAACAATATTATTGGTGTAGTTTTTATAAACAAGAAAGTACCATATAAAGCTAGAGCATGATTAGTTCATGAGGCCTTTAGATCACCATTCATCTTAAAGCGTACCTTTACTGGTCCACTTAAAAACCTCTTAGGCTGGGTTCACACAGAGTTTTTTGCAGGCGGAAAATCTGCCTAAAAATTCCCGTTTGGAATTTTGAGGCAGATTTTCCTCTGCCTGCACGCCGTTTTTCGCCCGCGGCCATTGAGTGACGCGAGCATAAAACGCTGCGAAATACGCTTTCTCTGCCTCTTATTGATGTCAATGGGAGGTTAGAGGCGTAAACGCCCGAAGATAGGGCATGTCTCGTCTTTTTTCCGCTCGCTGGAAAAAAATGCCTCTGCGTCCCATTGAAATCAATAGGAGGCATTTTCGGACGTTTTTTGGCGCATTTTTCGGCGCTGTTTCTGCGACAAAAACTCGCCAAAACACCTGTGTGAACTCCCAACTTTAATGTCACCTATAATTTGTACAATTGTATTGAAAAACAAACTGAAATCTTTTAGGGTGGAAAAATAAAAATAAAGAACAAAAATAATGTGGTTGCATAAATATGCACACCCTTAAACTAATACTTTGATGAATTACCCTTTATGACAGCATCCAGTATTTTGGGTAGAAGTCTATCAGCATGGCACATTTTGACTTGACAATTGTTGCCCACTCTTCATTGCAAAAGCGCTCCAAATCTGATCCAAGTCAGATTGCGAGGGCATCTCCTGTGTACAGCCTTCTTTAGGTCACCACACAGATTTTCAATAGGATTCAGGTCTGGGCTCTGGCTGGGCCATTCCAAAACTTTGATCTTCTTCTGGTGAAGCCATTCTTTTGTTGATTTGGAGGAATGCTTTGGGTCGTTGTCGTGTTGAAAGGTGAAATTCCTTTAAATCTTCAGCTTTTTAGCAGAGGCCTGCAGGTTTTGTGCCAATATTGACTGATATTTGGAACTGTTCATAATTCCCTCCAACTTGACTAAAGCCCCAATTCTAGCTGAAGAAAAACTGCCCCAAAGCATAATGCTGTCTCCACCGTGCTTCACTGTGGGTATGGTGATCTTTTGGTGATGCGCAGCCATGGCCGGCCTTAGCTATGTGCGACACGTGCGGTCGCACAGGGCGCCGGCCGCCATGCTGCAAGGGGGGCGCCAGTGGGTACGAGCAGAATAGAGGAGAAATGTTCCTCCCTCTGCACTGCTGCGTGAAGTGAGCGCTGATTGGAGGAGCAGCAGGTGCTTCTGTCTGCTCCACCAATCAGCACATCCTGTACTGCAGTGTCACAGACACTCAGCACCTCACGCAGCTCCTTCTTGCTGTGCTGCTGCCCCAGTGAAGACTCCTCCACGGAGCTCCGGTGTCAGGTAAGTGCAGCCGCTTTAGCTTAATCTATTTCTATTTATGTGCTGTGTGAGGGAGGGAGGGAGGGGGAGAGAGGGGGCTTTATGTGATGTGTAACAGGATGTTTATTTTTTTTTTAAAGATCGATTTTGTGGGGGAGGGGAGACTAGGTTATAGGTACTTTTAGTGTATTTTTTACAGATCGATTTTGTGGGGGAGGGGAAACTAGGTTAGAGGTACTTTGAGTGTATTTTTTACAGATCGATTTTGTGGGGGAGGGGACATTGCCCTAAATGCTATAGGAGTGTGGGGGGATTCTTTATAAATGTATTTTGTGGGGAGGGGGACTTCTGTATAGTTTATTTTGTGGTGTAGGAGCTTATTATGAATCATGGGGGAGGGGAACTTAGCGTTATGTATGGGGAGAAAGGATTCTTTAGGGTACGGCCACACGGAGCGGCCCTCACACTGTCGCAACGCGGCCAACAACCGCGCTGGCACTATGTAGGAGCGGCTGTCAAATACCTCGTTAAGGGGTATTCCGGTTACACGCGCACACGCACTGCCGCTCCATTCATTCTCTATGGGAGCGCCGGAGATAGCCGAGTGCAGTGTTCTGCTTTTTCCGGCGCTCCCATAGAGAATGAATAGGGGGTAAGTTGTTGTAATTTGCAAAATCGTGAGGCCATAAAGGGTGTATTAATTCATGGCCGCACGTTAACGCGGGTAAACCGTCCCTTTATCTGCAAAATCGTGCTGCCATTAATTAATACACCCTTTATGGCCGCACGATTTTGCAAATTATAACAACTTACCCCCTATTCATTCTCTATGGGAGCGCCGGAAAAAGCAGAACACTGCACTCGGCTATCTCCGGCGCTCCCATAGAGAATGAATGGAGCGGCAGTGCGCGTGCGAATGTAACCGGAATACGTGCGGCCACTAACAGGCTGTTTGACAGCCGCACTGAACATGGTGGCGGCGTGGTTGTTAGCTGCGTTGCAACCGTGTCAGGGCCGCTCTGTGTGGCCTTACCCTTAGGCTGGATTCACACGAGCGTGTGCCTTTTGCGCACGCAAAAAACACGGCGTTTTGCCTGCGCAAAATGCATTTGACAGCTCCGTGTGTCATCACCATATGATGCGCGGCTGTGTACTTTTCGCGCAGCCGCCATCATTATGACACTCCATTTGGATGTTTGTAAACAGAAAAGCACGTGGTGCTTTTCTGTTTTCATTCATCCTTTTCACAGCTGTTGCGCGAATCACGCTGTTCGCATGGAAGTGCTTCCGTGCGGCATTTGTGGTTTTCACGCACCCATTGACTTCAATGGGTGCGTGATGCACAAAAAAACGCTCAAAGAACGGACATGTCATGACTTTTACGCAGCGGACTCACGCAGCATAAAAATCACACACATGTCTGCACGGCCCCATAGACTAATATAGGTCCGTGCAACGCGCATGAAAATCACGCGCGTTGCACGGACGTATATCCCGTTCGTCTGAATAAGCCCTTAGAGATAATATTTGTGGGGGGAGCAACTTGATTATAAGGGTAGGAACACACAGGGTGGATACGTAAAACCACACAGTGTATACGTCCTAAGAACCGCAGGGAATTTCACCTGAAAAACGGCACCAAATTTTGGTGCCGTTTTTTGGGGGGAAAATTGCAGAAATAAATTTTAAAAAAAGCTAATACTCCCAGCCGTAGTCCCTCTCTCTCTCTGAGCGTAGCCCGGCCTCCTGCGATGACGCTGTAGTCCATGTGACCGCTGCAGCCTTTGATTGGCTGCAGCTGTCACATGGGAAGCATCGTCATCCCTGGAGGCCGGGCTACGCTCAGAACAGAATACGCATCGCTATGACTACGGCCGCGTGTATTACCTTTTTTTTTCTCATTAGAGATTAACGATAAGCAAAGTTTTTATCATTGATCTTCCCCTTTGTTAACACTGACCAAATATCATTATAATTGGTCAGAAACTGGCGAATCATGATGATAATTGGCTAAACTAAATAGGGCTTTAATGGGGGTATATTCAGGCTTAGTGCCTAGGGCAGCGTGAGTTGTAAATACGGCCCTGCTAAAGACACAGATACTATTCAACACTATAGCAGAGCAGGGAGGTATCTCCCTGCTCTGTGATCTACTAGGCTGGTGGTTCCCAACATGAGGTTCCCATGAGAACCCTCCAGGGGTGCCGCGACACTCCTCTGGACAACTGCCACGGATGTGCTTTCTCTCCTCCTCCTCATAGCGCAAAGTGGATGTGAGGAGGAGGAGGAGATTTTTTTGCAGAACCCCTGTAGATGGCACCCCCCGACTAAATGGACAGAGACGTCAGGGGCTTCTCCTGGAGTGGAATCCCCGGTCACAGCGTCTGCAACGCTGAGGACAGGGATTCCGCTTCAGGAGTTAGTTGCCCGATGTCACTGTTCACATATGGACATCAAGCACTCCGTCAAGGAGCGGAATCCCCAGCCACAGGGAGCTACAGTGGCGCTATCTACAGGAAGGGAGTGCTACCTACAAGGGTGTGTGTGGCACTACCTACAAGGGGGCTGTGCGGCAAGGGGGGGATTTGTGGCACTACTTACTAGGGATGCACAATGCATCGAAACTTCGATACTGTGCATCCCCATATGGTTCGAGCCACACCGGTAAGTATAGTAATACATGATGAATGAGAGCGGGGCTGCGGCTGTGCAATACAGCCATTGCCCCGCTCCTGAGTCCTGACAAGAGCGCGCCGCGAGGATGATGCGATGCGGCCAGCGCTGCACTAATGAGCGGCGGCACTGAAAACAGAACATGGCGGCCACACTGCAAAACACCCACATGTTCTGTCTTCGGTGTCTGCGCCGCCGCTCATTAGTGCAGCGCCGGCCGCATTACCTCATGCTGACCGTGCACGCACTTCTGTCAGGAGCGGGGCAATGACTATTACACAGCCGCAGCCCCGCTCTATAACGGCGGAGATCAGAGAAACCGCTCATCTCCGCCGCTATTCTCCTGAATGCTGCGATCAAAACTGACTGCAGCATTCAGGGGAAAGTGAGGAGGGGGATGCCCCTTGGATCGCGTCACAGGGAATTCCTGTGAACCGATTGAGGGCCATACCATATATGGGCAGACAGCCCAGGGTCTATTGAAGGACCCCAGGGCTGTCTTACCATATTTCCTGTTGTTAGGGCATACTTAGGTATGTCCTAACAACTGCCTGTGTACTATCCGTACACAGGCTAATGTACTGGCATATAGATATATGCCTGTGTACTATCAGTATATAGATATATGCCAGTACATTAAAGTTTAAAAATAAAGTAAAAACATAAAGTAATGTTAAATTTAAAAAAATACACATTCACCTTTTTTTTTACAATAAACCTTAAAATAAGTCTCAATATATAAAATATACACATTCGGTATTGGCGCGGCCGTAATAACCTGCACAACAATTTTTTTGCGTCATTTATGATGTGTACGCTGTAAAAAAAAAAACAAAAAAAAAACTGCTTTCACTTATTAATTTGAGGCACGAGGTGCGACGATGAATTTAACCTTCACGTGCCTCACATTAATAGTAATTAACCCCATCATGTACCTCACACATTAACCCATTATGACTGAGAAACATGATGGGGTTAATTACTATTAATGTGAGGCAAATGGAGGTTAAATTCAGCATCACACCTCGCGCCTCACATCAGAAAATGGAAGAACTTTTTTTTATTACTGTTGGCAAAGTATCGTTTTGGTATCGAAATTGCAATACTACACGAAGTATCGGTATTGAAGTCCAAATTCAGGTGTTGTGACATCCCTACTACCTACAAAGGGGCTGTGTGGCATGACCTACAGGGGGCATCTGTGAGTGTTGGGCTGATGGTCATTTTACTGTGAGTGGGGGGCTGATGGTCGTTTTACTGTGAGTGGGGGCTGATGGTAGTTTTACTGTGAGTGGGGGCTGATGGTCGTTTTACTGTGAGTGGGGGGCTAATGGTCGTTTTACTGTGAGTGGGGGCTGATGGTAGTTTTACTGTGAGTGGGGGCTGATGGTAGTTTTACTGTGAGTGGGGGCTGATGGTAGTTTTACTGTGAGTGGACGGGCTGATGGTCGTTTTACTGTGAGTGGACGGGCTGATGGTCATTTTAGGGTATGTTCACACGGCAGCGTCCATTACGGCTGAAATTACGGAGCTGTTTTCAGGAGAAAACGGCTCCGGAATGTCAGACGTTATGGCATGTGCAGGCGCTATTCGCTGCGTCCATTACGGACGTAATTGGAGCTGTTTTTCTATGGAGTCAAGGGAAAACGGCTCCAATTACGTCTCAAGAAGTGACAGGCTTTTCTTTGACGCGGGCGCAAAAATGACCGTCGGCACAGAATATCGTAAGACCCATTCAAATGAATGGGCAGATCTTTGCCGACGCTTTTGAGCCGCATTTTCGGACGTAATTCGGGGCTAAAACGCCCGAATTACGTCCGTAAATAGTGTGTGTGAACCCAGCCTTACCGTGAGTGGGGGGCTGATGGTCATTTTACTGTGAGTGGTGGGGGGGGGGGGGGGGGCTGATGGTCTTCAAGTGGTTTCCACCTCTGACCTCCAATTGAAATTAATAGTAGGAAGAAAATAGCTTTGGCGCTCTTTTGGAGCTTTTTTTGCTGCGTCTTTTGCATTCGCTTCAACGGCTTTAAAAAAAACGCTAAAAAAACCCCATCATATAACGCTGTCAATTCAAAAGCAGATTTTTTCTGCCTTCCAAAAAATGCTGTGTGAACATACCCTAAGAATGTAGTGCTTATTTTTAGCTATTTTCTGTCTTTCTCTAAACAATTTTTGGTAGGGGGACCCTGAGGATTTTTTTTTTTCCAGGGGTGGCTCAAGTCCGAAAAGGTTGGGAAACTCTGTAACAGGCTACAGAGGCGCCTGCAGCCTATGAGGCGCAGGGACAGGATCCCTGCGCAGTCGGGGTGATGACATCTCTGGATCAAGCCGGCCTACGCAAGGATCCTGTCAGGTGGAGGTGGGGGGCAGTATGGCACTGTCTACAAGGGGGAGGTGGGGGCTGTATGTCACTTTCTACAAGGGGGCGGTGGGGGGCACTGTGTACAAGAGGGAGGTGGGGCTGTATGACACTACAAGGGGCAGATGGGGGGCTGTATGGCACTACAAGGGGCAGATGGGGGCTGTATGACACTACAAGGGGCAGATGGGGGCTGTATGGCTCTGTCTACAAGGAGGAGGTGGGGGATTATGGCACGGTCTACAGGGAGGCTGTACGGCACAATCTACAGGGGGAACTTTCTACTAGGGGGGCTGTGGGGGCATTATACTCTGTGGAGGACATCATACTGTGTAGGGGCACTACAGGGGGCAATATAATGTGTGTGGCACTTAGGGGGCATAACACTGTGTGGGCACAATTAGAGGACAAAATACTGTGTCCTTGAAGGCGTAATAATATATTACATTATTAAATATTATTATTATACTGTGTGGGGGGCACTAAAGGGGCATTACACTGTGTGGGGGCACTATATAGGGCATTATACTGTGGGGAGGAATTATGCTTTTTTATGGGGCATTTTTTATAATGGCGTGGGGCGCCAAAAGATAATTTCGCACGGGGCGCCATCTACCCTAAGGCCGGCCCTGTGCGCAGCGTTGGCTTTACTCCAAATATACACTACCGTTCAAAAGTTTAGGGTCACTTAGAAATTTCCTTATTTTTGAAAGAAAAGCACAGTTTTTTTCAATGAAGATAACATTAAATTAATCAGAAATACACTCTATACATTGTTAATGTGCTAAATGACTATTCTAGCTGCAAACGTCTGGTTTTTAATGCAATATCTACATAGGTGTATAGAGGCCCATTTCCAGCAACCATCACTCCAGTGTTCTAATGGTACATTGTGTTTGCTAACTGTGTTAGAAGGCTAATGGATGATTAGAAAACACTTGAAAACCCTTGTGCAATTATGTTAGCACCGCTGTAAACAGTTTTGATGTTTAGAGGAGCTATAAAACTGACTTTCCTTTGAGCTAGTTGAGAATCTGGAGCATTACATTTGTGGGTTCGATTAAACTCTCAAAATGGCCTACAGTGAAGAGGCGACTCCGGGATGCTGGCCTTCAGGGCAGAGTGGCAAAGAAAAAGCCATATCTGAGACTGGCTAATAAAAGGAAAAGATTAATATGGACAAAAGCAGACATACATTGGACAGAGGAAGATTGGAAAAAAGTGTTATGGACAGACGAATCGAAGTTTGAGGTGTTTGGATCACACAGAAGAACATTTGTGAGACGCAGAACAACTGAAAAGATGCTGTCAAGCATGGTGGAGGTAATGTGGTGGTCTGGGGTTACTTTGGTGCTGGTAAAGTGGGAGATTTGTACAAGGTAAAAGGGATTTTGAATAAGGAAGGCTATCACTCCATTTTGCAACGCCAATTTCATCCTACAACAGGACAATGACCCAAAGCACACCTCCAAATTATGCAAGAACTATTTAGGGAAGAAGCAGGCAGCTGGTATTCTATCTGTAATGGAGTGGCCAGCGCAGTCACCAGATCTCAACCCCATAGAGCTGTTGTGGGAGCAGCTTGACCGTATGGTACGCAAGAAGTGCCCATCAAGCCAATCCAACTTGTGGGAGGGGCTTCTGGAAGCATGGGGTGAAATTTCTCACGATTACCTCAGCAAATTAACAGCGAGAATGCCAAAGGTCTGCAATGCTGTAATTGCTGCAAATGGAGCATTCTTTGACGAAAGCAAAGTTTGAAGGAAAAAATTATTATTTCAAATAAAAATAATTATTTCTAACCTTGTCAATGTCTTGACTATATTTTCTAGTCATTTTGCAACTCATTTGATAAATATAAGTGTGAGTTTTCATGGAAAACACAAAATTGTCTGGGTGACCCCAAACTTTTGAACGGTAGTTTACCTTTTGGACTTATGGCCAAAATGTTCAACCTTTGTCTCATCAGACCATAACACGTTTTCCCACATGCTTTTGGCAGACTTGATCTAGGTATTTGCAAAACAGAGCTGGGCTTTGATGTTTTTCTTTGTTCGAAAAGGCTTCCGTCTTCCCACCCTACCCCACAGCCCAGACATATGACAAATACAGGAGAATGTTGTCACATGTTGTCACATGCACTACACAAGTACCTGCCAGAAATTCCTGCATCTCCTTTAACCACTTCCCGCCTGCTAGTTGTGTATATACGTCCTGCAGTCGGGGTCCTTAAAACCAGTGCCATAGACTATTTACGGCAAAGGTTTTAACTTGCTGCTCGAGCGATCGAGCAGCTGAATGTCGGGTCTCCGGCTTTCGCTGCTTCTATCTCCTCTGATCTCTTCTAAACAGCGCTCAATGAGCGCTGTTTATACAAATAAAGGCAGCGGCAACTGCCTCTATTGATCTCGGTGGTCATTTGACTGGTCACATGATCGCCGGGTGCCATTAGTGGCAGGCTGCTGCTGGGTCTTACTAGACCCAGCACAGACCTATTAGTGACAAAAGTCACTATGAGAGGGCTGATTTCCCCTGTAACTGGGGCTGCTATGCAGCTCCAGTTACAGTGGAAAAACATGGTGTAAAAGAAAACAAATATATATAAATGTCCCACAAAGGTCTTTTCTGACCTTTCAGGGAAGGACCATAATATTAAAAAAATAAAAGTAAAACAAAGTACAAACAAAATTAATAATAAATACACATAAAATACCCACCCCAAAAAAACGTGGTGCCCCCGCCAATCATTGTAGTAACGCTAGCCCTGACCCAGTTACCCTAAAATAGACATGTAATATATAAAAATTTACGGTAGACAATGACGATCACAAATAAAAGGATTATTTTAGGGTAAAACTATATTATTACCAGAAAAAAAATAGCTAAAATGCATAAAAGCTTATTTTTTATTTACTATTATTTTCAAACTTTAAGCCTAAAAATTCTAAAATAGCAAAAAGGAATGTGTAAAAAAATGATAGAAAAGAAACCTGCATTACCTAGGGAATAAATATCGCAAAAATCATGTCGCTAGCCCTACAAATAAAAAAGTTATAGCCGGTTTACTAACGCATGCTAAAAATGGCCACACCTTTGTCTGGTCCTGAAGGATCAAAATAGCCCGGACCTGAATCGGTTAATGTTGCTGTAGGGCTCTTGGTAGCCTCCCGGACCAATTTTCGTCCTGTCTTTTCATTAAGTTTTGAGGGGCGTCCAGTTCTTGGTAATACCACTGTTGTGCCAAATGTAATCCACTTCTTGATGAACATCTTCACTCTGTTCCATGGTATATCTAATGCCTTGGAAATTCTTTGGTACCCTGCTCCTGACTGATGCCTTTCAAGAATCAGATCCCTTTGATGTGTTGTAAGTTCTTTACGGACCATGGCTTTTGGTGCCACATGCAACAAAGAAAATGTCATCCTAATAGAACAGCTGAACATTATATGGGGTTACTCAGAATCACTTTAAATAATGGCAGCTGTGTACTGACTACTATTTTACATCAGTTTAAATGTGATTGGCTAATTCTGAACACAACCACATCCCCAATTATAAGAGGGTGTTCACACTTGTGCAACCACATTATTGTACTTTTGTTATTTTTATTTTCCCCCTCTAAATGATTTCAGTTTGTTTTGACATGACATGACATGACATGACATGACAAAAACCTGCCATTTTAACAGGGGTGTGTAGACTTTTTATATCCACTGTATATATGTCAAATAATTATTTTTTTTCACACAATCAGTCATGCATTTTAAACATGCATTTTACTTGCATTTCGTATATTTTATACAATATGATTACTTTGGTTGTATTTCTTACAGAGCTAGTTGTTGCAGAATCAGTGGTGGTTATCAAGAAATTACTCCAAATGCAGCCAGCACAGCACAGTGAAATAATAAAACACATGGCCAAGTTAACCGACAACATCCAGGTATCCATTACTCTCAAGGATGATACATGTAATATATTAAATTCATATACAGTAATGCTAGAATAGATCATGATCAACTTCGTCATTGTGTGGTGCTATATTATTAAGCACCGGAATTCTCAGTTATGTTATGTAAATCTGTAGGCGGATAGACTGACCGGGTGCATGCACTTAATGGCCCATCTACTAAATCAAATTCATTGCTTTGTGTGAGCAAGCAGGACCTCAGTACTATATTTTTTTGCAGGTGCCTATGGCTCGAGCTAGCATCTTGTGGCTGATTGGTGAGTACTGTGAACATGTGCCTAAAATAGCTCCTGATGTATTGAGGAAGATGGCCAAGTCATTCACAAATGAAGAAGACATTGTTAAACTCCAGACCATAAACCTTGCGGCTAAGCTGTATCTGACTAATTCAAAGCAGGTATGTGGCAGTTATACTATTCTAGAATGGGTAGAAAAGCTGCATTTATGTTTGGCACATAATATATGAATATCTGGATATAACCATTTCTGTATAATTTCACAATTGTAAGGCTGGGGACCGTCAAATGGCTCTCCATGATCCTGGCATGCTTCAAAAGTAACAAAAATATGTTCGCCATCTAGTTGTGCTATATAAGAACAATATAATAACTTCTCAAACTATTTTAGCTCAGACACCTTAAACAGCTACTGACATCAGTGAAGAATCCTTAAAAATTAATAGGTATATCACTGGATCCAAACCCTCCAAAGCTGTTCAAGTGATTATTATAATTATGGCACCAAAGTATGTCTCCATGTCCCCTTCTTTGCCGAGAAATGTTCCAGCATTAGATGCCTTTGTGGCAACGTGACCCTCCATGTTCCCACTTTCTTGAGCCCCCCCCCCCCCTACCGTATTGGTTCATGTCTTAGAGATCTCCTGTCTCAGATCTTGCCATGGAAGCATTTTACATTGGTGCTTCCGCCCCTCCCTCTTCTTTGAGGCTTCATGTCCCTCCTCTATACTAACAAGAAGGACACTGTTTTAGGCAAACTTTTCACATTGACGTAGAATGCTCTCGTGGTACGGTCTGAGACCCCATCTCAAAAATCTGTTTGAGAAGCATTGCACCTGACACTGCACTAAATATAAACAAGTTATTTTCATGACACTTTTACTACTATATTTTATGTATGGATGTGTATTTGTCCTAATTCAATGTTTCCCCCATCATATGTGTTCTTAGACTAAGCTCCTTACTCAGTATGTTCTGAATCTGGCCAAGTATGACCAAAATTATGACATCAGAGACAGAACAAGATTTATTCGGCAATTGATTGTACCCACGGAAAAAAGTGGAGCCCTTAGCAAGCACGCCAAGAGGCTTTTCCTGGCTCAAAAACCTGCACCTATTTTGGAGTCTCCATTTAAAGGTATTTATTCAGCTTCTTTACAATTGGTTCAAGGTTAGACTGGCCTACCAGAGTACCATAATGGGACCCAATGGTCCAGCAGTAGACAACTCCATAATGATAATTTGCTGCTAATTACTTGCTGTTCGGGTCGATTTACAACTAACCAGGAGTCAGAATGTATTATTTATATGACCTGTATGCACAATGATTTTGGCACAGTTTAGAATGCAGTTAAAAGAGGACATGTACGTGTTCCTTGTTCTGGGCACGGAGAATCAATTCCTCTGGTGGACCCAAGATACCCTAGTCCGACATGGAATTGCTCTATCATTGATTGTTATTTACTTATTTATTTTAAAAGGAATGTATCACTTGAAAACAAAATATTATTTAAATCAGGCTTTTATTATAAACATTTTTTTTTTGTAAAATGTTGGTGTTTTTTTTATTTACTTATACTATCCACATCGAAAAAAGAAATATCTTGAAATATTAAAATTTTCACACTGGCCACTAGAGTAGACACAATAGGCTGACACTTCCTGTTTTCTGTAGCTCACTTGTCAGCATTGCTGTATAGGCTGGGACAGAATAAGTCGAGTGATCTCATTATTATCAGAACGTGGGTGAGTTATTGACAACTCTTTGTTCACTTTGTTAGGAGGTGCTGAACAATTTAGTCTTTTGCATTGTACTTTTGGTGGTGGTGACTGCCTCCATTTTATGCACTGCTCCCCACCTTTCCAAGGCTGTGTTTAGTTATTATAGAACAAAGCTGGTTCCTATCCATTTTAGATACATTTTGTAGGCCTGGGCCCAAGAGAGAGAGGTAGTGTAAAGGATTTGCCAGACACAGCTTCTGTGTCGACGCCCGTGGTTAATCAGCCTGCATCTGTGCCTAGGTCTGCTGGAGTGACTCGATCTGCTACCACTCAGGCTGGTAGGTTGAGAAGTGGGAGAACCTATCACAGCCTTGCCAGACGGTTCTAGCTCCCGCCCTTGGTCTATGTATACCTTCATTTGCTTCTTGTCCTTTGCCTGTGATTCTCCTGTTTCCTGGCTCTGCTGTTCCTGCTATATACAATTGACCTCTGCTTCATATCGACCCTGGCTTGACTGACTACTATTATTCTGCTCTGCTTTTGTTACCACGCACTCTCCTGGTTTGACTCGGCTCGTTCACTCTCCTGTTGCTCACGGTGTTGCCGTGGGCAACTGCCCAACTTCCCTGCTTCAGTGTACCCTTGCCCTGTGTTGTCTGTCGTGCACATATTGAGTGTAGGGACCGTCGCTCAGTTGTAAGCCGTCGCCTAGGACGGGCCGTGCAAGTAGGCAGGGACTGGGTTTGCGGGTAGATTAGGGCTCACCTGTCTGTCTCCCTACCCCGCCATTACAGGTAGGTCTCCTGTTGTACAGTTATAATGGGGACCCATCTGAATGAGGTCACCTTGTGGAGGCAGGTGGGCCCATACAATTTAATCAAAATGTGCGCTAAGAACCCTCACATTTATAAGTATAGTAAATGTTGCAATTTAAAATAAAAAAATATTAAATGCTTGCATATATAGCATATTAGCACTTGTGTTTGTTTTCTTTGCATTGCAGTTACAGCAGATTAGTACCAGCTCATTTATTTCACTTTGTTAGGAGGTGCTGACCAACTTTGTCTTTTGCATTGACCACTTTATAGTACTGCTAGATGCTTAGATAAGCTTAGATATCAACACTTTTACACATAATTTAAGGTTTTACACAGGACGATTATCGGTAGACAAGCATTAATATAACTCTCGTTGCCGATAATTTCCCTGTGTAAACGGGAACGATCAGCAGATGAACGATCAAACGCTCGATCATCTGCTGGTCGTACCGTTTTAAAAAAAGTAAAAGATCATCGTTGTCGACAGCACATCTCCCTGTGTAAACATGATAATAATGTATGGGGACAAGCGATCGGAGTAACAACCGCTCGTCCCCATCCATAGCTCCGTGTGACAGGAGCAAGCTAGCGCCGATCAACGATGTCTCGTTGATTGGCGCTCGCTGTGTCGGCCGGTGTAAAAGGGCCTTAAGGCTTTGTATGCATCTCTCCTTTTACTAACTGGTCTATGGAGGAGAGGCCATACTTCCTGAAGACTGTCTACATTCTTTGCAGCTGCCATAAAGCACACACACCCTGCTGTACGGTTTATATAGACAACACAGGAAGTAAGTCTGTGCCTTCAATTTGGCAGTTAATTTTTTTAAATAATAAAAGCCACAAAATGTAACCTCTACCTGCACCATGACGTAACTAATTTTCTGGTAAGGACTATCTTCTTGCACTCCGATGTATGTTGTGGTGATGGTGCGGACAGAGAAGCTGTGCCCGTGACATAAGCAGCAGATGTGCCTGTACTATACAGCCATCATCCCACTGCAATGGCTGGGATCAGATCCCATTTAACCGTCAATAGCCACTTAGCATTTAAGGAGTTTAACAGAACGAAGAGGCTCCCTCTGTTTCCCTATCGGCACACCCGCGACATGATCGCAGGGTGCCGATGCTTGTCCAAAAGAAGCCTCTGTCGCAGATCCAGTGAGAAATGCCAGACAAAAACACGCAGCTTGCTGGAAAGACACAATGACGGAAACCTGTCAGAAGCATTAAAGTCAAGGGTTTCGTTGAGCGCTGTCGGATGCAATGGATCTGGCACTTCCAGGTTTTTCGTTGTTTTGCTCCTATGAGCAACGGAAAAATAGAAAGCAGATGTGAACTAAGCCTCAGACAGTGCTGACGACGGTAATAAATGTCAGCACACTATGTGAAAGGATTCGGAAGGTACAGCTGGAGACCTCACTCAGGAACCAATAAAAAAGCAGTGGGTATCTTAATTTTTAAGCCCCCACTAATGATAAATATAGCCCACAGGGAACCCATAATGACTGTCCAGCTTGAATATATGTGTATTGTATAACTTTTGTGTTAATACATGCGTTTTTAAAAAAAAAAAATAAATGCCGCATGTAATAGAAAATATTGTGACTAGAATATATATAATAAGAGGGGGCTTGTCCCTTTAATTTTTTTTCTCCTACACACAGATCGAGATCACTTTCAGTTGGGCTCTCTTTCTCATCTGTTGAATGCCAAAGCTGTTGGGTATCAGGAGTTACCAGACTGGCCAGAGGAGGCTCCTGATCCATCTGTACGCAACGTGGAGGTGAAGGAAGCTGTGCGTGCTAACCTGAGTATATAGGGCTGAGGGCGATGCCCAGTGCTATCCCCCTTTCTGTGAATTTTATCCTGCATAAAATTTTATTCTTTTCTAAGCGCTTGCTCTATTTTGCTGCTGTGGGCTATAGTTTCAGGCTTGCATCTTTGTTGCAAAAGGTTTATTTTTTTTCATCTTTGCTGTTTATAATTTATACTTCAGATAATGCAGTTACCATCATCCACCAATGCTCTCTGCAGTATAGGTTATTTTTGGATTTTACACTGGAATATATTATTAATCAATTATCTTCCCTTGTATTCAGGAAGAGGAAGAAACTGAGCCCACAGAGTGTCACATCAGCCTTCTGGGGGAGCGGAAAGAGGTGTCACTTGTGTGTAATTTGAGTGTGCACTCTCTCTCCAGTTAGTCTACTCTTTCTGTGTGCAGTGACCTAAATGCTCACCTCACTTTCTAAAGCTGAATTCACAAGCTTGATAACACAATTGCCCCCAATATAGTTCATGGGAGAATTGATTGTACATGTACATGAAAAATTAGATTCTGCAAATTATGTACTTTTTATCTTTTTTTAAAATTTCTAGATCAGTTTTATGTGAACTTAAAATGCATGAATATCAACCTGCTGTTATATACTATATACCCTTATTGCTGATTCTAACATTTATAAACCTATATTCACACACAGCGCTTTGCATAATTTTCTGTGGCATGTTTTATTTTTATGTTACCGTAGTTAAAAGTCTTTAGTGAAATTTGAAAATCCAATTTTTGGCAGTTTTGACACAAACTCAGAAACGCCACCAAAAATGCTGGACATGTTTTCTCTTCCTTAATAAAAAGGTCAGTCAGTGTGATTGGTGCAACTTTATAAATAGTTTTTATTAAAAATTCCTTTTACTTTTTGAGATACAGCTGCTCAGTATTCTCTATACGGAAGTTCAAAAAACCCCCCTTTTCCCATTTTTTTTCAACCACAATGTTAAAAAAAAGAGAAAGTTAACATAACTGGTATCGACGCATCCGTAAAAGTCGAAACTATTACAATATATCAATATTTAGTCCACATGGTGAACGGCATAAAAAAATTGAAAATCACCAGAATCTCTGTTTTTTGGTCACTTAATCTTTTTTGATCCAAAAGTGATCAAAAAGTCTTATTTACCCCAAAATAGTACCACTAGAAACTACAGCTCGCCCCGCAAAAAATAAGCCCTCCTACTGCTCAATCAATGGAAAAATAAAAAAGTTATGGCTATCAGAACATGGCGACAAAACTCAAATTTTATTTTTGACAATAAGTTATTCCCTTATAAAAGTAGTAAAACATAAAAAAAATATATATATAAACTTGGTATCACCGTAATCGTATTGACCCGCAGAATAAAGTTACCGTGCCGTTTTTACCGCACAGTGATCGCCGTAAAAAAAAAAAACCCCAAAAGATTGAGGAATCACTGTTTTTTTTCTATCCCACCCCACATAATTTTTTTCCCGTTTCCCACTACATTATATGGTACAATAAAAATATATGGTGTCCTAAAAATCTACAACTCGTTCCGCAAAAAACAAACTCTCATACGGTAATATTGATGGAAAAATAAAAAAGTTATGGCTTTTGGTAGGTGGGAGGAAAAAACTAAAGTGAAACTCCAAAAAATGGCTGCTGCGGGAAAGGGTTAAACACTTTTCTCTTCCTTACACAACCTTGTAATGGCATACTTTACATCAATATTTTGTGCCAAAACAATGGTGCACTCCGTTAATTTATCTGCCACAATTTACCAATCCTATTTTCTACACCCCTTTTTTTTTTAGACACTTTTCAAAACTGTCGAGGAAGAAGGTGTCTGAAAAACACATAGTAAATTTGTCGCACGGCATGTGTGCCACTTTTTTTTCACAGTTTGTGCTATAATTCTAGCACATTTGACATTCTCCTATTTCACTATAGACTTTTTGCACCACCCCCCGAAAAAAAATGCACAAAAGATGCCACCGAATACGCAGCAAAAGGTTGTGTGTGAAGCTGGCTTTGAAACGCCTGGTATTTTTTTACATACGTTTTAAAAGGCTGAGAAAACACTTTGTAAAGAAGGCGTTATACGGTGCCTATCTTATGTTTATAGCTTGTTCCTAGCTTACTTTGTATCGCATATTGTAACTAGAATTTTTCCTTCTTTTCTTAAATAATTTACTTTTAACTTTTTCGTTTCACTTGGAATTTTATACCATACTTTTTTGATTTTATAATCAATAGATGTTTCTGCAACCTGATCTACCGTTTGGCAAATAGATATAAATAATTTCCTTCTGTATTATTAGGCTGGGTTCACACGAGCATGTTACGTCCTTAACATAACATAGTGTCATACATAACTATGATGCTAGGAGCCCGGCTCCCTGCCGTGAGTTCGGTCCGCGACTTGCGGCCGAAATACGTTCCGTCCATTACGGACGTAACATGCTCGTGTGAACCCAGCTTTACATACATGTTTAGGCCTCATTTACACGAGCGTATTATACGCGCGTGCTTTTCACGCGTGTCGTACGCACCTATAATAGTCTATGGGGCTGTTTAGACAATGCGTGAATTTTGCGCTGCGTGAGTGCGTTGCGTAAAACTCACGACATGTTCTATATTCTTGCGTTTTTCACGCAACATGCACCCATTGACTTCAATGGGTGCGTGAAAACAACGCATGCCACACGGACGGTCCTGCGTTGCATGCGCGAAAATCACGCAAGAGCTGTCAAAAGGATGAATGTAAACAGAAAAGCACCACGTGCTTTTCTGGTTACAAACATCCAAACGGAGTGTCAAATTAGAGATGAGCGCACCGAACTTCACCGGGTTCGGCCGAACTCGTTTTGACCGAACCCGGCAAAAAATGTTCGGGTACGCGACGTCAGGAGACAGTCACTGCCCACGGTGCTCAAAGACTTAAACTGTTTCAGCACCATGGACAGTGACTTTCGATCACAATATACATATACGTGTAAAAAAAACCAGAAGTTCGGACTTACCGATAAGTCCCGGCTCCTTCCTCCAGTCCGACCTCCCGGGATGACAATTCAGGCCAAGTGACAGCTGCAGCCAATCACAGGCCAAGCACAGGCTGCAGCGGTCTCATGGCCTGCCGCGTCATCCTGGGAGGTGGGGCCGGATGACGAGAGGGACGCGTCACCAAGGCAACGGCCGGGAGACCGGACTGGAGGAAGCAGGCAGTTCATGGTAAGTTTGAACGTCTTTTTTTAGTCACAGGTTGGTGTATATTGTGATCGGCATTCTCTGTCGAGGGTGCTGAAAGAGTTACTGCCGATCAGTTAGCTCTTTCAGCACCTTGGACAGTGACGGGCGTCGACTACCTCATCTCTATGATGGCGGCTGCGCGAAAATCACGCAGCCGCGCATCATACACGGATGACACACGGAGCTGTCAATTGCCTTTTGCGCACGCAAAACGCAGCGTTTTTTTGCGCGCGCAAAACGCACACGCTCGTGTAAATCCGGCCTAATAGAAAACAAGTTGTCTCCCCAGAGCTTTTTTACGCGAGCGGGTCTGTATCCTGGCTACGCAGGTAGAAATGTGGCACATCTGATGATCCCTCTTTGTTACCAGAGCAGCAATGCTTATCCTTGTAGCAGTCAAGGAGATCTAGGGTTCATAATGAATAATAGGCACTGAGGCAAGAAGTTACTGTACAAGCAGACTTATGTGGCTAGTCAGTTACTCCGTCTTCAGCAATCTGGAACAGGGTCTCATAATATGAATGTTCTTTCTAGTTACCATTATAGGCAGTTGAAAGGTGAACAAAGAAGTGAGATCTTAAGGGGATCCGCTGGCAATAAAATGTCACACGGCCTGGTAGTAGATCCACTGACTGCACAGGAAATAAGGTTCTGTTAGGATGGATTCTTCCAGCCTCACCTTTTGTTTATCTGCAAGATAAGCAATGCCGGATGTGTCTAGCAGTCAGCGTCCCCCTGCTGCAATGAAATAACATGGCCAATCTGACCATGCATATTATTTCAGGAATTTGGGATTGACAATAATATTCAATCCAGATGTTATAAGTGAGTGGAAAATGTTTTCTGCTGGATAAAAAGGAATAGGTGTTCCCCTCCCAATCAGAATTTTATTTTTAGTAAAAAGGTATGAAGACCTTCATTTTACTATTTATTTTTCTTTCACTTCTCTTTATTTGTGTTTTCTCCCTCTTTTTTTATATTTTAACTGACAAGTAAATTATACCTGAATTTTGTGAGTTTTGTCATATAATCTCAACTATCTTTTTCTTGTATATAGTAATGCAATTGACCCTTCCAGGTACCTGAATGGACTAAGTGCCCAAGCAGGGAAAAGAGGAAAGAGAGGGAGGAGAAGCCATTCTACTCTGATTCAGATGGTGAATCAGGACCAACAGAGTCTGCAGACAGCGGTGAGAGACTAGTCAAAATCCAACACTGCTGTTGCTAATTTTAACGATACATTTATGAAAGTAGTGAAAAGAAAAGTTGGGAAACTGAACATGAGCCTGAACTAGTAAAATGACGACCGTTATCTGATCTGCTGCAATATATAGCACGTTTCATAGGCAATAATTTTCTCATGTTAACCCTATTGCATTTTATTAAGATAATAATATGAACATTGTGAAAGATTGGTACAAATTATTATTTTGCCATATTGGGCATAAGTGCACTGCATTTTAAAATCAACATTTTGCTGACAAATGCCTTACAATCCTTTTTTGACAGAACCAGAGTCAGTGAGCGAGTCAGAGAGTGGTGGGAGTAGCAGTGGTAGTGGTTCTGAGTCCGAGAGCGAAGAGGAGGAGGAAGAGAGTGAAGAGGAAGAAGAGTCTGAAAAGCAAGAGAAGAAAAAGGAAAAGAATGAAACACAGAGTGAGGGGAGGTAAGAGAACTGTGACAAATCTAGTCAAGAATGGCCCTGAAGTTCTGGTAAGGGCATTGAAAAATAGTTTGACACATACGCCCCTTCCATAAGTCTTTGGTCACATAACATTTTTTTTGGAGCTCTGACCAAGGCCTATAGAACCAAGACAGTCCTGTTTCTTAGGCATCAGTGAAGGGCGGGAAAGTTTAATGCTTTGTACTACAGGCCCCCTACTTACAAATTTAGGGGACCATTTATATGCTGTCACTATGTCAATAAACATATTGTTAGGCATTACTTGTTAAATAGGTTTGTGGATAAACAAAAATTTTTTAAAGGGGTTGATCAAGATTAGAAAAAGATGTCTGCATAACCCCCCTGGGCTCACTGCTGAGTTGCTCTGCGTTCCTTTGGAGGAGTTTGCTTTTGTTGTGTCTTGTTCATCTTGTCATGAGTCATTGTAAAATTAAATTTGGTACTTTAAGGCGAAATTCACACGAACGTGTGCGATTTGCGCGCGCAAAAAATGCTGCGTTTTTTGCGCATTGCATTTCCGTGTGGCATCAGTGTTTGGTGCGTGGCTGCGTGTTTTTTGCGCGTATGGCATCCTTATGACTCGCGGTTTAGAAAATGAAATGGAGGTGGTTTTATTATTCCCTTCATTTCTTCAACAACTGTTGCGCGAATCACGCGCGGCACACAGAAGTGCGTCCGTGTGCCGTGCTCGGTTTTCACGCACCCATTGACTTCAATGGGTGCGTGAAGCGCGAAAAACTCTTAAGCATAGGACATGCTGTGGGTTTCACACAGCGGACACACGATGCGTGAAAAACACGGAATGTCTGAACGGCCCCATTGACTAGCATAGGTCCGTGCGACGTGCGTGATTTTCACGCGTGTATCACGGACGTGAACTACGCTCGTGTAAATAAGGCCTAAGTGTTTCCACTAGGCGACCTCTCCGTCTGCTTCACTAATGGCGATTCCTAAATTCACCCAGATTCAGTTATATTTTCAGTAAAGATAAAAGCATCAAGTTTGTTTTCGCTGTAAGAACAGTGCTTGATTAGACTTTAAGAGTATTTCATCCAGTTTTAATTATACATACAATAGTGAGAATTTCTCTTGTTTAGTATTGCTTTTAAATAAAATGTTTTTATTCCACCGTAAGCGAAGGCCATTCAACAGACTTTTGGTTATGCTACAAGGGGGGTGTCTTGTTTTACCCTTTGAGAAACAGCATTTCATCAAGTCTGATTGCTACTTAAGCAATTGTCAGTTACACTTTCAATAGAAACAGTTCATCAGGTTTATTTATACTTTCAATGCAAGAGGATTTTCAAGTTCACCTGCAAAAGTCTATCATTTTAACCATAACAGAGTACAATTTTAGCATATAGAGATCGTATACCTGTACCTCCACTTTCAGCCAAACCTCCTATTGCTTATGCCTCCTATGATTTACCAGCACTAACCTCCGGCTTCTCTCACCGTGCAAATTGTGGGCTCCCTCTGACCACTAGCAACACTCAGCCCACAGCATTCAGCACGGAGGGTGGTTTAGAAAGACAGACACAAGGGGGAGACCTGCAGAGTAGGGTGGCAGAACTGAGCCCCAGTGTCCTCAGACCGGTCTCTCCAACTCCTCCTCAGGCAGCCCCTAAAGTGCTACAGCCCCCATCCACACTTAGAGTAGCCAACATCGACTCTGCAAATCAGCACAGGTAAGCCAGCGTCCCGTCATAGTCTCTTCACAGTTTCCTGTATCATTTCCCTGTAGACTGCAGGAGCAAGAGATCTGAGGGACCCCATAAGGGACGGCCACAGAATCAAGTCACCCACACTTTCAAATTTTGCGCCGTCATCAACGTGAGGTGGGAGGGGCGTTAGTAAATTAGAAAAATACTGGAACTCCTCAGGAGCAACAGGCAAGTCGACCAATCTACTAGCAATAAAAATCGTGTAATAGCTACATCTACTGCTATAAAATGGCTTTTCCAGAAGGCAGTTGAATGAAATATGGAGGATGTGCCAAACGTCAAATAAAAGGACTTACCAATTAAAGAAAAGAATATAAAATAATATAAAGCAGTTGCTATAAAGAATGGATATCATCAAGCCATGAAGCCTTAGTTACAGCAGCATGCACAGAGTAATATTTTCAAACTATGTGTCACGGCTATGGGGTATGTGGACCCACTGGGCTGCTCCGCCGTAGTGGAGTAGCAGCTGGTCAAACAAAATGTCAATGACAGTCACTAGGGTGAGAGTACATGGATTGCTGGCTTGTGCCGGATAATCATAAGCAAACTGGTGCCGGACTATCGGAAGCTGGCTTGTGCCGGACTATCGGAAGCTGGCTAGTGCTGGATAATTGGACTTGTCTCGGATACAGGACACAGGAACTGTAGTCATCACGGACACTGGACTTGAACACAGAAGTCGTCTCGGACAATGGACTTGGCAAGGACACCAGACACAGATGGTGAAGTCGTCTCGGACACTTGACTTGAACACAAAAGTCGTCTCGGACAATGGACTTGAACACGTAAGTCGTCTCAGACAATGGACTTGAACAGTGAAGTTATCTCAGACAATGGACTTGGCAAGGACACCGGACACAGGTATTGGATACGGGATACAGGAAACAGTATACAGCTAGGGAACCTTTGCCGGACAAGCACTGGGAAGACACAACATTGCTCAGGACTGATGAAAGGGGCAGGATTCCTTTTGACGGCCACTTTACTGGTGCGCACGCTTGCCCTTTAAGACTTGGCACGAGCATGCGTGCACCTTATGGGACAGCCGGGGAGAGGAAGTAGAGAGCACAGCATGCCGGTGTCCCTGGGAAGGGAGACGCTGGCGAAGAAACACAGTCCTGTAGTTGTGGCCGCTGGTAACAATGGGGATGCCGGGAGTCCGTGGCTGCGGCCGTTACACTATGCGTTTAGAACCTGAATCTACGACTAACCCATCATTGCGGGACATTCTCATAGCAATCCACTGAAGCAAAAAGGGGATTAAGGAGTTGATGGACCAGGCAGCGGGAATAAAAATGGATGTCGCCTTACACTTGACTTGAACACAGAAGTTGTCTCAGACAATGGACTTGGCAAGGACATCGGACACAGGTATTGGATACAAGAAATAGTATACAGCTAGGGAACCTTTGCAGGACAAGCAGTGGGAATACACAACATTGCTCAGGACTGGTGAAGGGGGCAGGATTCATTTGAGGGCCACTTTACTGGTGCACACGATGGCCCTTTAAGACTTGGCACAAGCACGCGTGCACCTTATGGGACAGCCGGGGAGAGGAAGTAGAGAGCACAGCATGCCGGTGTCCCTGGGAAGGGAGACGCTGGCAAAGAAACACAGTCCTGTGGTCGCGGCCGCTGGTAAGTAGGGGGATGCCGGGTGTCCGCAGCTGCGGCCGTTACACAATGCATTTAGAACCTGAATCTACGACTAACCCATCATTGCGGGACATTCTGATAGCAATCCACTCATGCAAAAAGAGGATTAAGGAGTTGATGGACCAGGCAGCGGGAATAAAAATGGATGTCGCCTTACTAAGGATTGACTTGAAAAGCTTAAAGGAAAAATTTGAAGAACAAAACAACGCATAAGCAATGTAGAAGCCACTCAATAAACCCAAGTAAAAGAACCTAGTCAAAAAGTAACTGAGCTTGAAAATCGCTCAAGGAGATACGATCTTAGACTCCTGGAATTTGCAGAAGGAAGTGAGGGAATAGAAGCCAAAATATTCATCAGGGAATGGATTATTCAAAATCTGGGCCAAGAAGGTCTATCAAATTTTGTTTTTAATCAAAGGGCCTATAGAGTCTCTTTGAGGCCACTACCACCTAGCTGTAATGACAGGGATAGGGAAACAGACAAGTGAGCCCTAATCTACCCGCCACTCAGTCCCTGCCTACTTGCAACGACCCGCCCTAGGCGACGGGGTACAACTGGGCGACGGTCCCTACACTCAGTAAGTGCACGACAGACAACCAGACAATGAAACACAGAACAAAGGGAAGCGGGGCAGTTGCCCACGGCAACACCGTGAGCAACACGAGTAGTAAACGAGCCGAGTCAAACCAGGAGAGTACGAGGTGCCAAACGCAGAGCAGGAGAGTAGTGAACAAGCCGAGTCAAACCAGGAATGTACGAGGTACCAAACGCAGAGCAGAAGAGTAGTCAGTAAGCCAGGGTCAATACGAAGCAAGGAAAAGTAGTTCAAGAAGCTGCAGCAGGGCCAGGAAACCAACAGAGAAGAATCACAAGCAAAGGAGGAACAGGAAAGGCAGGTATAAATAGACAGAGGGCGGGAGCTAGCTCCGTCTGGCCAGGCTGTGATAGGCTCTCCCACTTCTAAGCCTGCCATCCTGAGTGGTGGAAGATGGAGTCAGTCTCACAGACATAGAAGCAGGTGCAGACTGATTACCTATGGGCGTGGATACAGAAGCTGTGCCTGGCAGATCCTTAAAACTAGCAGTAAATCCCGCCCTCTGCTGGTGAAATTTTTTACATCAAATGAATGGGACTCTATCCTGCGTAAGGCCAGAAAGGCCTGATCTGGTTTACTCGGGAAATAAGATTGTGATCTATGAGGACTTTGCGCCAGACACCCAAAAGTAGAGAGATGCTTTCAGGGAAATTAAAAGGAGGTGAACATTCAATACTCAATCTTTATGCATTTAGATTAAGAATAAATTGTAAAAGAAAAAATCTTGTTCTTTGCTGAAGTAAGTGAAGCAGTGGGTTGATTGGACTCTATTTGAAGATCTCATTTAAAAAAAGACCCGTAACGATGGACTTAAAGATACAATCTGAAGAAGCTGCAAAGTGTTAAATATAGTATAGTTATTATAAATAAGTGCTCTTTAAGCCCTTAAGGGCGCAGCCTAGCTTGGGTGGGTCTTAAAGTGTAGCTAAATGTCATAGTGACATGTCAGAAGTTTGTATTGGTCGGGGTCCGAGCACTGAAAGCCAATGTATCGGAGTACGGACTCATAGACTTTCTATTGAGTCCGTACACCGATACATTTATTTCCGGAAACAGCCAAACAGACACGAAGCAGCGGAGCGCTCACACGAGTGCTTCAGCTGCTTCGTTCTAGCGATTGCTGGGGGTCTCCGTGCTCGGACCCCCACCAATACAAACTTTTGACATGTCACTTTGACATTTCAGAAGTTTGTCGCACGTTTAGTTACACTTTAAGTCTCAGAGACTATTTTTCAAATCTGACATATTTCACTTTATGTGGTAATAACTTCGGAATGCTTAAAACTATCCAAGCGATTCTGAGACTGTTTTCTCGTGAGACTTTGGGCTTTATGTTAGTGGTAAAATTTGTTCGATATAGTCAGTGTTTATTTGTGAAATAGCAAAATTTAGAGAAAATTTGAAAAAAATAGCACTTGTCTTAATTTAAATGCATCTGCTTGTAAGGCAGATGGTTATACCACACAAAATAGATACTAATTAACATTTCCCATAAGTCTACTTTAGATTGGCATCGTTTTTTTAACATTCTTTTATTTTTCTTGGACGTTACAAGTAGAGATGAGCGAACTTATGAAAAGTTCGGTTCGGCTGGTTCGCCGAATTTCATGAAAAAGTTCGATTTGGACCGAACTAGTTCTGACCGAACCTGTAATTCACAAGCCCTCCAGGCCTGCTTGTAGCAGACGGCAGTGGAGGTGTATTGGTGGTAGTAGAGGTAGCCAACGGACAGCAAGGGTGGTGGTAGTAGTAGTAGCAGCACATTAAAACAGACTGGACAGTCACAGACAAAGCCCTGTGGTGGGGCAGGCCTGCTTGTAGCAGACGGCAGTGGAGGTGTATTGGTGGTAGTAGAGGTAGCCAACGGACAGCAAGGGTGGTGGTAGTAGTAGTAGCAGCACATTAAAACAGACTGGACAGTCACAGACAAAGCCCTGTGGTGGGGCAGGCCTGCTTGTAGCAGATGGCAGTGGAGGTGTATTGGTGGTAGTAGAGGTAGCCAACGGACAGCAAGGGTGGTGGTAGTAGTAGTAGCAGCACATTAAAACAGACTGGACAGTCACAGACAAAGCCCTGTGGTGGGGCAGGCCTGCTTGTAGCAGACGGCAGTGGAGGTGTATTGGTGGTAGTAGAGGTAGCCAACGGACAGCAAGGGTGGTGGTAGTAGTAGTAGCAGCACATTAAAACAGACTGGACAGTCACCGACAAAGCCCTGTGGTGGGGAAGGCCTGCTTGTAGCAGACGGCAGTGGAGGTGTATTGGTGGTAGTAAAGGTAGCCAACTGACAGCAAGGGTGGTGGTAGTAGTAGTAGTAGCAGCACATTAAAACAGACTGGACAGTCACAGGACAAAGCCCTGTGGTGGGGCTGGCCTCAGGCCTGCTTGTAGCAGACGGCAGTGGAGGTGTATTGGTGGTAGTAGAGGTAGCCAACGGACAGCAAGGGTGGTGGTAGTAGTAGTAGCAGCACATTAAAACAGACTGGACAGTCACAGACAAAGCCCTGTGGTGGGGCAGGCCTGCTTGTAGCAGACGGCAGTGGAGGTGTATTGGTGGTAGTAGAGGTAGCCAACGGACAGCAAGGGTGGTGGTAGTAGTAGTAGCAGCACATTAAAACAGACTGGACAGTCACAGGACAAAGCCCTGTGGTGGGGCAGGCCTGCTTGTAGCAGACGGCACTGGGGGTGGATTGGTGGTAGAAGTAGTAGCAGCACCAACAGCGGCACATTAAAAAAAGAGTGGACAGGACAGAATCCCGTAGTAGCAGGCGGCAGCGGCAGCAGCAATGTCAGATCTAATCAGTGGCATCAGGCACAGGTGTTTTAAAATCCTCACCGATCCACGCTTGATTCATTTTCAGAAACGTGAGATTTTCCAAGCTGTTGGCGGACAATCTTGTTCGCTTAGGGGTGACGAAGCCCCCTGCCGCGCTGAATACCCTCTCTGACGCTACACTGGAGGGTGGACAAGACAGTACACCCATGGCAAACTGGGCCAGTTCTTGCCAATGATCCAATCTTCTGACCCAGAAGTCCATGGGGTCTGGGATCAGGATTTCTGACGGAGAAAGGGCACAGTCCAGGTACGAGTGAACCTGGTTGTTTAGGTGCTGGTGATGGTGAACATCCCTTTGGTGACTACGATGTGTGTCAGGTCGGGATATTGGATGTAAAAATGTTGTCATCATATTTTCCAAACCGAATTGGCTGCTGCTGCTGCTGCCGCCTATTGCAGAGGTAGCTCTGCCAGAGGCGGTGGAACGATAAGACAGTGGGGAGCGGAGAGTGGCCCCCCGGTCAGACATGCTTGCAGCAGGTGTTTGCCGTTTGAAAGCTGTGACAAGCTGGCTGCATAGGTTCTCTCGATAATATGCCAATTTTGCCTCCCTCTCGGAAGGCGCAAAAAACTCCCCCATTCTGGTTTTATATCGAGGGTCTAAAAGTGTGGCTATCCAGTACTCATCTCTTTGCTTCATGCTAACAATACGATAGTCAGCGCGCAAGTAACGAAGCATACAGCTCGCCATCCTGGCCAGCGTTTCAGAGGGCCCGGTTGGTTCCATCTCCGCCCCATACTGCCATGGTTGTCCATCATCAAGGTCGTCGTCAGACTCGTCATCATCACGGTCATGTTGTGCGGCTGCCTCGTCCCCTATCCCTTCCTGTGATTCCATCTCCAAATCCAGCTCCTCTTCAGGTCCTGTTTCCTCATCCTCCTCCTCAACATCCATAGCCAGATGTGATCCTTCCTCCATCCTTTGCTGAATCATCGCTGTGAGCGTTTGCTCCAGAATGAATATCAGCGGCATAACATCGTTCATTCCGCTAGCGTCACGGCTCACAAATCGTGTGGCCTCTTCAAAGGGCCTCAAAACGCAACATGCGTCTCTAACCAGCTGCCAGTGCCTGAGCTCGAAATTACACTGGCTCCAAACGCTGTCCGTCTGCTGCATCAGGAAATCATTCACGGCTTTCCGCTGTTCGTACAGACGGTCCAACATGTGCAGGGTGGAATTCCAGCGTGTTGGAACGTCGCAAATCAGGCTGCGTTCTGGGAGATTGTTTTGACGCTGCAAGTCCAGGAGGGAGTGCTTAAATGCATACGAACGTCTAAAGCGAACGCAAACCCTCCTGGACATGGCCAGCACACCCTTCAAACCAACATATGACTTTAAGAAGCGTGTTATGACCAGATTGATCACATGTGCCATGCAAGGAGCGTGTGTCAGGTGACCTAGACGCAGTGCAGCCACAACGTTCTTCCCGTTATCAGAGACAACATTGCCCAGTGTGAGTTTCAGAGGAGACAGCCAGCGTGCGATTTCCTCCTTGATGCACAGCAGCAGCTCCTGCCCTGTGTGGCTTTTCTCGCCCAGGCTCAGCAGTTGTAATACAGCGTTGTGGCGCTTCACCTTGCACCTATGAAAAGAGGAGGGAGGAGGAGTGGAAGATACGCTGTGTCCTGTCGGGGACATCCATTGAGGAGGGCAAGGAGGAGGAGGAGGACGGTAGGCGCCTGGTGTCCGGAGTTAAACCAGAAAGATCCAAGCGTGGAGGTGGTAATGCCTGGCATTGCTGCGGTGGTGCATTGGACTGCAAAATATTGACTCAGTGGGCCGTGAAAGACATGTACTGTCCCTGCCCATAGTTGCTGCTCCATGTGTCGACGGTGGCATGTACCCTGCTGCACACGGATAATTGCAAGGACTGGCACACCTTTTCCCCCACGTGCTTGTGCAAGGCAGGGACAGCTGTTTTGGAGAAGTAATGGCGGCTAGGTATTCGCCACCTAGGCTGAGCGCATGCCATCAATTGCTTGAAGCTGGCGGAGTCGACCAGGTGGTACGGCAGCGACTGCACCACCAACAACTTAGCCAGGTGTGAATTAAGCCGCACGACAAGTGGATGACGGGGTATATATTGTTGCTTATTGGACAACGATTCCGTAATGGATAACTGATGGGACGTAGGAGGAGCACTAGATGACAGTGATGATGATGAAGACAACGAGATGGTGGATAAGGCCTGGCTACTACTTAGATGACAGGGACTCGGAGCAGCAGCGGCAGATGGATCTTCATTAGATGTACATGATGGTGGGGCATGTCGATTGTCCCACATGGCCTTGTGATGCCGCTCCATGTGTTTACATAGAGCGGTATTTCCTACATTGCTGCCCTGCCCAAGCCTTACTTTCTGCTTGCAGATACGGCACTGTGCCATGTTTTCGTCCTCCGGGAAGGTACAGAAAAATTGCCACACGGCAGAGTACCGTAAAGAGGTAGTACCACGTCCACCACCACCACCACCCGAGCTTGCCCCTTGTCTGGCAGGCTTTTTTCACCAGTAGCAGCAGTGTCGCCGTCACCGGCTCCTGAGCTGACCCTACCGCTGCAATGTTTTGCAGATTTACTTCTGCCCCTACCTCGGCTTGGCTGTTTATCACTGCCAGTGCCGCCAATACTACCCTCCTCCTCTGACGCCTGCATCACCTCGTCACCTGGTTCCCACGTCCTGTCAAACAACATCATCATAGCCCTCCTCATCATCCCTGCCACTTCTGTCACTGTGTTGTGAATGTGATGTGACATCATGGCGGGCTCCATGCCCCCCCTCATTACTGCATCTGCCACCACGGCTACCACCAACACCCCCACTACCACAGCTATGCGTCTCGGACACTGCTTCCACCTCCACCGCCGCAACACACTCCGTTGGCTGACTCACGGAAAACAAATCATCATCACTATGTTGTTCAGTATCTTCCTTCGCACCCGAGGAGATGTCTCTTAGGACTCTCAGGAAAGATCGCTTCCCGCTAGGAACGGGGAGTGAAGACATAGATGATGGAATGGAAACGCTAGAAATACTCATATTACTACTGTCACTGTGCCAAGGAACTGTAGAGGATCTGGAATCCAACGAAACCTGGCTTGAAGCCAGATCGTCAGAGTCTTCCTGCTGAGATGACCGCGAGCCAGCCAACCAGTCCACAATGGCCGTATTGTCTAAAATAACCCGCCCACCGGAGGAGATGGACAAGTCTGGCTTGCTGATACTGCTACTACTACCAGCAGGCACATGGCTGCTGCTACTAGTAGAACTGGGCACATGTCTTGTGCCAAAAATGTTGGTACTGGGTCTGGCACCAACAGATCCAACATTTGGACTGGAAGAGGACATGGCATGGGTGTTCTTTCCTCTACCCCGTCCTTTCACAACCTTTTTTTTACCAGACATTTCACTGCTGGAGTGCAGCAAGTTGAATCAAAACCCCTTCCCCTACTAGAGGAATGAGGCCCTTATAAAATATTATTTGGACTGGCTGAAAATGAGTGACTGTGAATAGGTATAATAGCACCAAAGGCATCGGCTATACTTAATTAGCACGTTGAATTAAACCCTTAGACAGAAATGAGGCCCTTTTAAATTGTTATTCGGACTGGCGAAAAATCAGTGACTCATAAGGTGCCAGTCAGTTAGGGAATGCTGGGCGTTGTAGTACTACAAACGCTGCCTGTATTGCAAGTTGGATGTTAAGCCACGCAACGGGGATGAGCCCCTTATAAAAGCTTATTCACACACTGGCTTGGCAAATGGCAATGAATGAGAATTTCTATCAGCTACTGTGCACTCAGGGAATGCTGGGCGTTGTAGTACTACAGCTGCCTGCCTGGATTGCAAGTTGGGTGTTAACCCATGCAACGGGGATGAGCCCCTTATAAAAGCTTATTCACACACTGGCTTGGCAAATGGCAATGAATGAGAATTTATATCAGCCACTATGCACTCAGGGAATGCTGGGCGTTGTAGTACTACAGCTGCCTGCCTGGATTGCAAGTTGGATGTTAACCCATGCAACGGGGATGAGCCCCTTCTAAAAGCTTATTCACACACTGGCTTGGCAAATGGCAATGAATGAGAATTTCTATCAGCCACTGTGCACTCAGGGAATGCTGGGTGTTGTAGTACTACAGCTGCCTGCCTGGATTGCAAGTTGGATGTTAACCCATGCAACGGGGATGAGCCCCTTATAAAAGCTTATTCACACACTGGCTTGGCAAATGGCAATGAATGAGAATTTATATCAGCCCCTGTGCACTCAGGGAATGCTGGGCGTTGTAGTACTACAGCTGCCTGCCTGGATTGCAAGTTGGATGTTAACCCATGCAACGGGGATGAGCCCCTTATAAAAGCTTATTCACACACTGGCTTGGCAAATGGCAATGAATGAGAATTTCTATCAGCCACTGTGCACTCAGGGAATGCTGGGCATTGTAGTACTACAGCTGCCTGCCTGGATTGCAAGTTGGATGTTAACCCATGCAACGGGGATGAGCCCCTTATAAAAGCTTATTCACACACTGGCTTGGCAAATGGCAATGAATGAGAATTTCTATCAGCCACTGTGCACTCAGGGAATGCTGGGCGTTGTAGTACTACAGCTGCCTGCCTGGATTGCAAGTTGGATGTTAACCCATGCAACGGGGATGAGCCCCTTATAAAAGCTTATTCACACACTGGCTTGGCAAATGGCAATGAATGAGAATTTATATCAGCCACTATGCACTCAGGGAATGCTGGGCGTTGTAGTACTACAGCTGCCTGCCTGGATTGCAAGTTGGATGTTAACCCATGCAACGGGGATGAGCCCCTTCTAAAAGCTTATTCACACACTGGCTTGGCAAATGGAGAATTTGTATTGCAATTTGGATTTTGAGAGTAGACTCCCACTGTAGTGGATGAGCCCCTTCGATTGCTGGATTCCTGGCTTTTAGATTCCTAAAGCTTTCCCTTACTGCACAGAGATGCTATCCCTACAGCTCCTGTCTCTAAAATGGCCGCTGAGCTCCGTGCATAGACTATTATTGCAGGCTTGAGCCCGCCCCTATGCTGCCTCCCGATTGGCTGGGAGAGCCGTTTGCAAGGCATTATGGGGTAGCCTGATGTCAGGTGACATTTTGAAATCCAACATTTTAGATCTAACACGTGGCAGGCGCCAAAATGTAGCCGGGTTCGGTCAAAACGTGTTCGGCCGAACCCGGTGAAGTTCGGATTCGCTGCGAACCGAACTTTTCACGATGTTCGGAACGAAACCGGGTTCGGTTGTCCCGGTTCGCTCATCTCTAGTTACAAGGCTTAGAACATAAACAGCAATTTCTCATATTTTTAAGAACATTTCAAAAGCCTTTTTTTAGGTACCTGTTCAGTTCTGAAGTGGCTTTGAGGGGCCTATGTATTAGAAACCCCCATAAAACACCCCATTTTAAAAACTAGACCCCTCGAAGTATTCAAAACAGCATTTAGAAAGTTTATTAACCTTTTAGACATTTCACAGGAATTAAAGCAAAGTGGAGGTGAAATTTGCATTTTTCTTGCTGAATTTCAATTTTATTCCATTTTTTTTTCTGTAACACAGAAGGTTTTTTTTACCAGAGAAACACTACTAAATATGTATTGTCCAGATTCTGCCATTTTTAGAAATGTCCCACATGTGGCTCTAGTGTGCTCGTGGACTAAAACACAAGCCCCAGAAGCAAAGAAACACCTAGTGCATTTTCGGGCCTCTTTTTTATTAGAATATATTTTAGGCAGCATGCCAGGTTTGAAGAGGTGTAAAGGTACCAAAACAGTAGGAATCCCACAAAAGTGACCCCATTTTGGAAACTACACCCCTCAAGGAATTTATTTATGGTTGTTGTTACCATTTTGACCCCACAGCGGCAATACCCCATTTGTGGTGATAAACTGCCGTTTGGGCCCATGGGAGGCCTCATTAGAGAAGGAGCGCTTTGTGTTCTTTGGAGATCCCATTTTGCTGGATTGTTTTTCGGGCGCAATGTCGCATTTGCAGAGCCCCAGGGATATCATAGCAACAGAAACCCACCAGAAGTGACCCCATTTTTTAAACTACACCCCTCAAGGAATTCATTTGTGGTTGTGGTTACCATTTTGACAGTTTTTTCACAGCACGTGAATTGAATTGGGCTGTGAAATTTAAAAAATGACATTTATTTCAATAAGATGTCATTTTTGACCAAAATTCCTTATTTTCACAGGGAACAAAATGCCCCATTTTGTTGCCCAATTTCTCCTGAGTGCGGTAATACCCCATTTGTGGTGATAAATTGCCGTTTGGGCCCATAGGAGGACTCAGAAGGGAAGGACCACCATTTAGCCTACTGGAGCTTTCCTGGTGCTAAGTCATGTATGGAGAACCCCTGAGGTACCAGTACAGTTGAAACCCCTGAGAAGTGACCCCATTTTAAGAACTACACCCCTTAAGGCATTCATCTAGAGGTGTAGTGAGCATTTTGACCCCACTGTTATTGTGTAAAAGGTAATGCGCAGCAGATGGTGCAGAGTGATATTTGCAATTTCCTATACATATATGCCATTTCAGTGTCCGATATATTGTGCCCAGCATGTGCCACCGGAGACATACACCCCATAAATTGTAATGTGGGTTCTCCCGGGTACGGCAATACCCTACATGCGGCTGTTATCTGCTGCCTGGACACACGGGAGGGCTCAGAAGGGAAAGATGAGTGGGATAAGCTGTGCGGAGTGCATCAGGGTAAATTAAAAATCAAGGGATGTATAGTAAATTTGAAAAAAAATTTATAGCGAGCCCTGGTATTTTGGGACACGTGTCATATTGATGTGTTGTGTCCTTTCTTATCCCCCTCTTATAGCAGACTCTGCACCTCTTTTGACTCTTTCCCTTCCCACCAGTTTGGGGAACTTCTTCTGGAAAGTGTTGCCCTGGTACTATGCGTGTGTCCTGGCTTCCAGAAGTACTGGGTGCCCCCCCCCCTTCTTGGTGCCTAAAAATTAGATATTTGATAACCACCTCTTGAAATTCCAGGAAAGTTCCCATCTGGCCTGCACATCGATGTAGCACGTACGCATTGTACAATGCCATCTGTATTATGTGCACGGCCAGCTTCTTATACCACACCGCATGGCGCTGTAGGACTTCAGGACTTTATCCGACAAATCCACCCCTCCCATGTACCTATTGTAGTCCAGGATGCAGTCTGATTTGGGGGTCTCTGTACTGGTACCTCGTCCTGGTACATGGGTACTGGTGTGACCATGTATTGTTGTCAATACAAGAACATCTCGCTTGTCTTATACTTGACACACAAAATGTTGCTGCTAGAATGTGCCCTGCTCTCACCCCTTCTGAGTGTTTGCCCAAGCAGTGTTTTAGGGAGGCCTCTCAGATTCTTTTCTATCAGTGCCGCATGCCGCAGGACTTCTTAAAGCGAGGCAGTTGAAGAGTGGGACGGTGGTATAAAAATTATCCAGGTAGAGGTGGTAACCCTGGTCCAGCATTGGGTGCACCAAATCCCACACAATTTTGGCATTAATTCCCAGTAAGGGGGGGCACTCTGGGGGCTGACTGAATACAGGTGTCCTTCCCTTCATATATCCTAAATTTGTAAGTATACCCTGATGCACTCTCGCACAGCTTTTACATCTTCACGCCATACCTTTCCCTCTTACTCGGCATGTACTGGCAGAATTGAAGGCTCCCTTTAAAATGTACCAGGGACTCATCAACAGAAATACACTTCTCAGGGTTGTATGCTTGGGCAAACCGGGCACTGAAATGGTCTAATAGGGGTCTCAGTTTATATAAACGGTCAAAACTGGGGTCATCTCGGGGTGGGCACTGCTCATTATCAGCATAATGCAAGAAGCGAAGTATTGCCTCATAACGCATCCTGGACATGGCCATGCGGTACATCGGGGTGTGGTATAAGATGTTTGTGCTCCAGTAGGTCCTAATGGGTGGCATTTTCAGAAGCCCCATGTTCAAGAGCAGTCCCCAGAACTTGCCCAACTCTGCTGCATCTACAGGAGTCCATCTGTGGGATTGGGCATAAAATTATGTGGGGTTCTTTGTCATATACTGTTGGGCATATAAATTTGCTCTATAAACTCATCAGTGAAAAATAACTTGAAAAAGTCCATCTCATTGAGCCCTGTTATATTAAATTTGATCCCTGAGCTGCTCTTGTACTCAGGGATTTGGGGTTCATAATTGCCTGTGTGGGCATCCAAATTGGGTCACTTTGCTCGGGGGTATCACTTGTTGCGGGGTCACTTCTCTCAGGGATTTCAACTATGGTGGTGGTCCTGGGGCGTCTCCTAGGGGGTCCCTTCTCTTCATTACTGGATTAGGAGATCAACAAATAAAACAGAGTCTCACCATCCGACGAGTCTGTGTCGTCGGAGGCCAGGAAGGAATACGCCTCTTCGGCAGTAAATGTCCGTTGGGACATGTTTGTTATGCTCAGACAAAATGTATATACAGCAAAAATAATAATAATTCCCTAACTGGGAGCAATAGGCTAACTACCGTGACGGGTGCCTGACGCTAAACCTAACTAGATTTTATGTGAACTTTCCTTACGCTAAACCTAACTACGGTGAAGGATTCCTGACGCTAAATTCCCTGACGCTATACCTAACTACGCTTTTTGACGGTTCCCTGACACTAAGGCCTCATGCACACGACCGTATTTTTTCCCACCCGTAAATACTGGCGTAAATACGGGTCCGGTGTCACACGTATTCCACCCGTTTTGCACCAGTATTTACGAACCCGTGCCCGTAAATATGGGTCCGGTGTCACACGTTTTCCACCCGTATTTACGAGCACGTTTTTGGCGGCAAAATAGCACTGCACTAATCGGCAGCCCCTTCTCTCTATCAGTGCAGGATAGAGAGAAGGGACAGCCTTTTCTGTAATAAAAGTTAAAGAAATTCATACTTACCCGGCCGTTGTCTTGGTGACGCGTCCCTCTCTTCACATCCAGCCCGACATCCCTGAATGACGCGGCAGTCCATGTGACCGCTGCAGCCTGTGATTGACCTGTGATTGGCTGCAGCGGTCACATGGCCTGAAACGTCATCCAGGACGTCGGGCCGGATGTCGAGAGGGACGCGTCACCAAGGCAACGGGCGGGAGACCGGACTGGAGGAAGCAGGAAGTTGTCGGTAAGTATGAACGTCTTTTATTTTTATTTTTTACAGGTTTATACTGATCGGTAGTCACTGTCCAGGGTGCTGAAAGAGTTACTGCCGATCAGTTAACTCTTTCAGCTCCCTGGACAGTGACTATTTACTGACGTCGCTTAGCAACACTGCCGTAATGACGGGTGCACACATGTAGCCACCCGTTATTACAAGAGCTCCATAGACTTCTATGGACTGTCCGTGCCGTTATTACGGCCTGAAATAGGACATGTTCTATCTTTTTAAACGGCACGGGCACCTTCCCGTGAGAAAACGGGAAGGCACCCGTCGCCAATAGAAGTCTATGAGCCCGTTATTACGGGTCGTGATTACGACCCGTAATAACGGGAGTTTTTACGGTCGTGTGCATGAGGCCTAACCCTAATACTAATCTAACCAGTTAAATTGTCAAAATTGGCTAAACGAACTATTTTATTTTTTAGTTTTATATACTCTATATAAAAAAAAAAATAGAAAAAAAAGAAATTTGGTCCTGAAGAATGAAAAGTGGTCAGTGGTAGGAGATCACTGACCAAAAACGTGAGGGGGTACTCAAGGAGGAAGGGAACAGGAGTGGGTAGTGGATGGGAAGGTGGGAAGCAAAAAAAAGTGGTTTTTGTAACTTTTTTCCACTTCTTCTCTCTTCTGTCTCTCTGCTCACAACTGCTCTGAACGCCTCGCTAACTCCAACAGAGGCGTTCAGGGCGGTTGCAGCAGGATGTGATGTCAGGGGGAGGAAGTGAAGAGACCGATCACCGCTATTGGAAGTTAGTAACTGACTGGCCAATAGTGGCGATCGCTGAGGCGAGACCATAGCAACTGGTCCCGGCACATTAAGTGGTGATAGCCTGCTGTCGGAAACAGCAGCTATCACAGCTCATGAACGCGCGGGGTGCGAGCACCACTGTGCTGAATGCAGGACGTTCTATTAGGTCATGGATCGCGAGCGATACAGCTACCATGAAGTAAGAGTACGTCTAGGAGCGGGACGGGGTTAAAATAGATATTTTTTGATGTTGTAATAGTGAGGTTGGATGGAATGTGAGGTAAAGGGACTTTGTGTGACTTTGTGTGCAATGGCAGAGTATGCAGACTTATTCCTAGAGGAAATGTGGTTTATTTTTTTTTTCTCTTTTGATATTTCATGGAATATAAGAGATACAAAGGATCCGGGAAAAAAGTCTAGCAATTTTTTCATTGATCAAGACGCACTTCCCAGCTGTGGTAGTACTATAAGAAAACTCATTTTTAAGACAATTCCACATATCTTTCCTCGAAGGGCTGGGTGGGGGAGTCATATCACGCAGAATCTATACCCAAGGTAGATCGGTATGCCTTCACTGCATTTTAGATGGCCTTAGTTATATTTCGATAGCCATATACTTGCCTCCATTATCCCCTTTAAATTATGTGGTTACATTACAGCATTTTATTATAAATAAACCAATATGCCCTGTATTTATACTGGTAGACTTTTATTATATTCTGGACCCGGAATTAGATTGATTCTTTAAGGTAGAAACAAATACTCACTCTGCTCCTACATCAATGGCAAAATTATTGGCGGAACTGAAGTGGACAGATGTATGGAGATTGAGAAATCGTATTCTTGTTTTTCTAAATCCTAGAACTCAATGTTGAGGAGTGATTTTGCCTTATGTAACGAGTGGGCAATACCTAGAGTTAATAATGGGAAATATGGCCCTAGAAGTTTGTCTGACCATGTTCCAATTATTCTGGATATAAATAATAATGTGTGGGAGTTTACCGTTTTTAAAAATTAACCCTTATTGGCTTTTATTTTTAAAGGACAGGATTGATTTGGGGTAGAGATGGACTTTTTTTAAAAAAAAACTAATATTCCATCAAGTAATATACGAACAGTTTGGTATACCGGTACTTCTTCAGCTGTTATACAGGTTATGTTGTTTAAATTAATTAATTACTTAAAAAAAACAATCTAGTTACAAATATAAGCTCCATAATCTGGAATACAGGCTTAAGAGGCCATATATATATATATATATATATATATATATATATATATATATATATAATAGATAGATAGATAGATAGATGGATAATGTATGAATAGTCCCTCGAAGGAGAATAAAAAAGCTAATTGTTGGCACAAGAAGGATTGAGGAGGATGCTTTTTAAGAAAGCTCAAAACCAACTAAATTAAAAAGAATCCAAAATGTTTCAAGTGGGGGATACATCCCTAAAAAGCTGAACCCATCTGTGGAGGCAATTAGGACAACTGCTGGTTTAATTACAAGTGACCCTAATGATATAATAATTGAATTTGTAGCAATTTTTAAAACAATTTATGCTGCTGAGAGTGGAGGAATGTAATATTTTTGGGGAATTTTTTCTTTACCTTAACTAGCTCCTCAGCAGGTTGAGTTGTTGGAAGCCCCGCTAACTCTGGGAGATATATATGAGGTTGCAAACAGGATGGCAAAAAACTTAGCCCTCAGGCCGGATGGGCTGCGGATAGAGGGCATGCTTAAATATGCTACTTTATTTCCTGTATTGTTTTAAGTGTTTGAGGCTTTACTGCTGGATAGTATAAAAGAGGCACCGGTGACAGCATTGCTTAAGGCAGAGAAGGATTTACTGGAAGTGGGCTAATATAAACCAATATCTTTACTTAATGCAGTTTATAAAATAATTGCAGGGCTTTTGACTATAAGATTGCCTAAGGTACATGCATCATTGGTTCAGCCTGATCAGATGCGCTTAATGCCGAATAGGACTACTGCGAATAATATTCATAGAGCATTTTGGAATATACAATGTAGACCGCATAACGTGGGCAGACAGGGCCTGGTTTCACTTGACGCGGTAAAGGCCTTTGACCACATCGAGTGGAACTGCATCTCGTCTGTCTTACTTAACTTTGGTTTTGGCCCTTATTTTAGAACCTGAATAAATATTTTGTATAAGGGAGCTACAGCTATAATAGCTATAAATGGTATGGCATCCAACAATTTTAAATTATATAGGGGAACAAGACAGGCCTGTGCAATATCCCCTCTAGTTTGCCTTGATCATGAAACCTTATGCCATAAGGAATGGAAGGGATATCCAGGGTTTTGTATATGGTCCAATTGAAGAAAAAATTATATTTTAAGCAGATTATATACTCCTGTTACTTGGAGACGTACACAAATCCCTACATAAGGTTATTCATATCATAGAGAATTTTGGTCGCTACTGAGGAATAAAAATAAAAAAACTGGTGTGAATCAGCCCTCTTGCCATTAGATGAAGGAAGTAGACTGGCTACAGGGAATAAGCAGTTGATGCCATACTCAACTTCCTTTAAAAATTTGGGGATCGTAATAGCTAATAAGATAGAGAAATCTGAGAAATTAAACTTCAATCCCTTGCTAAAAAAAAAAAAAGGGATGGTTAGTTAACAATATCTGTAGCTGCTAGAGTAGTGTTAGATTATTTGCGGTAACCAGCTCATTTTTACTATCTATTGCAAAATGAACTGCTGTGGAAGGGTAAAAAAAAATCAAGAGCAAAGTTAGGGTATGTGCACATGATATCGACAATTACGGCTGAAATTACGGAGCTGTTTTCAGGAGAAAACAGATCCTGCATTTCAGACGTAATTGCTCATACTCGTTTTGCGTGGCGTCCATTACGGACGTAATTTGGAGCTGTTCTTCATTGAAGTCAATGAAAAACGGCTCAAATTACGTCCCAAGAAGTGTCCTGCACTTCTTTGACGACGCTGTTATTTTACGCGCCGTCTTTTGACCGCGACGTGTAAAATTACAGGTCGTCGGCACAGTACATCGGCAAACCCATTGAAATGAATGGCCAGATGTTTGCCGTCGTATTTGAGCCGTGTTATCATGCGTAATTTAAGGCGTAAAACGCCTCGTTTACTCCTGAAAATAGGTCTTGTGAACCCAGCCTTACAGTTACTAAGGGTACATATATTTTAAAGTATAATGTAGCATTATATGGATGAAATATCTATGAGATGCAGTTTAAAACAATAAAAAAAGTAATAGGGGGGGGGGGTGGCTGCTTTCTTCTAGAAACAGTGCCACATCTGACCATGGTATTGCAACTTGACTCTATTGAAGTGAATGGAGCTGAGCTCCAATACCACCCACAACCTGTGGACTGATGTGGCACTGTTTTTGGAAGAAAGCATTTATCTTTTTGCAAACCTAGACCAATTTTAACGTTAATAGACATTCCTGATCAATTGTCATTGTCAGTGATGAAAGTGATCAAGAACAAAAAGCAACAACAAAAGGAAAGAAAACCCCTGTGAGAACATCAAAGAAATCAGCCTCAGAAGAGAGCAGCTCAGAGAGCGAATCTGAAAGTGAATCTTCTTCAGAAGGGGGTGATGATGATGAGGATGAGAAAGAAGAACCGCAGCCTGAGCCTAAAAAGAAGAAGCCTGTAAGTCTCAATCTTTTGCCATCTCTTTGGCTGCAGTTAACATTAGTACTAGTAAAAGATGGTTTCTCAATGCCTGCATTTAAGACAATCTTGCCAACTTTTGAAAAGTGATATCTGGGAGATTCCGATAAGTGATGAATTAAGTGGCACGCAAACTGCGCTGAACAAAAATATTTTACCATATTCCCCGCCTATTTATATAGGGCACACACCCCGACATAAGTCATTTGAATCACAAATAGTGCCTATGGCCCCCTTCATAACACCTCAAAATGAATGCAGATCCCAGACTTAACCCCATAGAAAAAAAACATACTGCATAAATAAATACTGTCCCCCAGATCAGACACCCTAAACTAATAGACCCCAGACCAGACTCCTCTTTCCTGCAGTTTAGAGTCCTCTTTACTCCCGGGCGTCCTTGCAGACATTGTTTTGACACCGGCCCTGTTAACATTCAATACATTGTTTTTGGTGGTGCCTGGAAGCAAAGATGACTGCAAGAACGAGTAGAAGTATTTAGTCAGGACATGGGGCACCCAGGAGACTTGACAGCTCTTCAAGTTTTACCATATTCCCGGCCCATTTATATAAGACAGGCCCCAAAACGAAGACATTTGAATCACAAGTAGTGTATATGACCCATTTCATCATACCCAAAAATGAATACAGACCGCTAAATAAATACAGACCCAGAACAGACCCCCTAAACAAATACAGAACCCAGATATTGGCTTTCTTGAACATGCTGTACTGGGGCCCCACCAGCCAGAACATGATGATTCCTGGGCCCCACCATTATTCAAGTCAAAAATTAAAAATGTGTCTCCTGAACCCATTATTACATTAAAATAAGCACAAAAGGAGTCAGTTATTTTACTTAATGAGCTGAAGAGACCCCAGTAGTTGGCAGGTATGAATGAATCAAAAAACGAATGTGCCTGAGGCACAATGAAAACCCTATTTTCCAACTACTACATCAATGCAAGTCAAATAAAGATAAAATGCAACTTTTAATGATATAAATTTAAGATGTCCAAGGGGAAAGACATACAACATAACCAAGAGTTAAAATTTATCATGCACACGACAGTACATTTGCGGCCGTATACTATCCGCAATTGCGGAGCAGCAATTGCGGATAGTATAAAACACATGTTAACCTATTGGCCAATGCACATGACTGTGGTTTCTACGGTCCGTGCATAAGCCCGGAGAACAGACCGCAAAAACAAATAGGACATGATATTATACGGTGCGCAATTGCGGTCCGGGCTCATTGAAATCAATGCACATTTTGTGTGTGCACGGTCCGATTGCGAACAGCCCGCGGATGACATAATGCGGCCCGTCTGTGCCGTAATCACAGGCCGTTCACACAGTTACGGCCGTGTGCATGCGGCCTTAATCAGAGATTGCTGCAGTCAGAAAAAGGACTTTGCAGTTTATGATCACTTCAGTCAAAACTGCCTCCCCTGCTGCACCTCACCAATAACTGGGTGGTGCCTCACAGTTGGAGGAGCACTGCTCCAAACAAATACAGACCCTTAGTCCTGAACCCCTAAGCTAATACAGACACTTGATCCTCTAAATAAATACAGGCCCCATACCAAAACTCATTAATAATAATAATCTTTATTGACACGAGATGTAAAAAGTGCTTGTTCAGTACAATGGTCCAGCCATCTTTTATAAACATAGGTCAGCACACATAAAGCAGCGTGAGCCAGTCACCAGCCAGTATTTGTGTGTGTCAGATATGAATTGCATTATGTGGCAAAGCGTGTGGGGTATACCGCTGAATGAAGGGGTCAGGTTCTCATGACTAATGTAAAAGGGGGCAAAGGAAAGGAGTCAGATTAAGGGATTTTATAGGCTAAAAAGATCTGTTTTCAGGGCATGCTTAAAACTGTGAATGTTGGGAACTAATCTGGGTGTTATACAGACCCCAGATCAGACACCCTAAACTAATACAGACTCTGCAGATAATCACCTCTCCTTTTTCTTGCAACTTGCAGTCCTCTTTACTCTCGGGTGCCACCTGTCTGCGGTGGCGTCTGGGAGTAAAGAGGACTGGAAGAACGAGAAGTATTTAGTCAAGATGAAGGGCACCCAGGAGACTTGACAGCTCATCAAGTTTTGCTATGTGCTTCACCCATTTATATAGGGCATGCCCCCAAACTAAGGCATTGGAATTATAAATAGTGCAAATTAACCAATTAATGACACCCTAAAATGACTACAGTCCCTAGACCCCTGAACAAATACAGACCCAGACCAGACCCCCTAAACAAATATAGACTACCGATTCCCTAAACAAATACAGACACCAGAACAGACCCCTAAACAAATACAGACCCCCACACCAGACACCCTAAACTAATATAGGCTCTGCAGATACTTACCTCGCCTCTTTCCTGCAGCTTGCATTCAACTTAGTCTTCTTCACTCCAGGGCGCCACCACAGACAACATCTGACACCCGCCTCTTTACTCGTGCCTCGGAGTGAAGAGGATTGCAGGAACAAGGAGAGCTAAAATAGTTAAGCGGGGTACCCAGGAAACTTGACAGCTTTTCTGGGAGTCTGAGAGGTCTCCCATATTCCAGTTCCTGTAAAGTAAATACTGTATTTAACAACACTTGTCCTGTAACATCCTTTCTTTATGTTGGATTTAGAACTCTCAGGTAGAGCATATGTATGGGTGACTTAAAATAATTTCTTCCCCTGCTTAGTCTGCAGTTACCAAACCAGCAGTAAAGCAGTCCAAGCAGACCAAGGAGATGTCTTTACTTGATCTAGACGACTGTGAGTAGAATCTTGACATATGAATAGTGTGTGTCAATGATGTTTGTCCAATATAAATTACTATTCTGACACCAAAACTACTCATGTAAGTACACTCGGAATAGAGTTTCCACAGGCTCCACTCAGCAGCTGTTTATTGAGTCCAATGACAGGTGGTGGAAAAGTGTCTATGGAACAGTTTTCATCCTGATCTTTTATCCATAGTATTTCTAGGACATCTAACATGTCTTAGAGCAAAAAAACTGTTAATAACAACCCACATCTCTACTTTGTGGTAAGAGGAAATTATAACATAGAAGATCAAATATTGCACAATATTGTCTACGAAAGCAAAGTAATATTAGCATGGCGCTCTTTTCAGATTCTTTATGGCATTGGATAGATCATCTAGGGAATACAATTTCACAATAAATCCCTGGATCAACAACCCATCTCCAGCAATCCAAGGGTGTATATACATGAGTTGTTTTTCTTTGCAGATTTTGTTGTTGTTTTTGCCCCAGTTTTTATAATTGCAGCAAAACGGCAACATTTTTGTAAAAACACCAACAGGCCTAGTTCACACAGTTTTTTGCAAACAGTAAATTCTGCCTGGAAAAATCAGCTCTGGTTTTTTTTAAGTGGTTTTGCACTACACACATTTTTTGAGGTGTTTTTTTACCTCTTCAACAGGCAAAGTAAAAAACCGTGAGCGCTTTTTCCCAAAAAATGCGTAAAACACACATAAAAAAAACACTGCAGCCGTTCGCGGCGGTTTTTCTGTTGCCAATTTATTTCAATGGGGTTTTTGAGGTGGAAAACGCCTCAAGATAGGATATGTCGCTATTTTTCCTGCGAGCGTTTTTTTCTGCTTCCGCCGCCCATTGAAATCAATGGTAGGCATTTTCGGTCTGTTTTTGGAGCGGTTTCCAACGCTGTTTCCGCATCAAAAAACACGCCAAAAAACTCAGTGTGAACATGGCCTTACAGATACAATGTGATATTGTTTCTTTAAAGTACTGTAACCGGACGCCTTTTATTATCAAAATGAACATACATTTTGGACTTTTTGTTCTATAGTCTCAGTGCCCTCTACTCCTCCTACATCTTCAGGAAGTATTGTCTCATCCAGCCTTGCGAATGACCTTGAAGGAATATCCTTAACGGACACTTCTCTAACCACCTCAGTGAGTAACGTATTGCACCACGGTGGCTTTTAGCAAAGCTATTAGACGCCATTCACTTCTTGTTTTTTTGCCTATGTTTAACGTATATGCCGGGAAAAGCTCCTGACGGATCCTTAAACTTAGGCCGTGACAGATGCCTAACAATGGCATCTGTCACCAATAGAGTATTATGTTAGAAAAAAATGTATACCGAGCAGTATGCAGCTTATTTTGTGGGACCCCGCAGGATAGAATAGCATAGTCTACTACTCTATACTTAAAATACACACACTTTTGGCCTCCATCAGGCTCCTGCAGCCCTATTTACAATCTATATTATACCTCCATAAGTAAGAGTGTGGAATTCACAGAACCTATACAATAGTCCACTAAAAAGAAAGTAGGAATAACCACTAAATCAATACATCACAAAATGTCCTACTTTAAGGCTTCGTTCACATCTGTGTCAGGGCTTCCTTCATGGGTTCCGTCGGAGCTTTCCGTCAGGGGAACCCATGAATGAAATCCAAAATTAAAACCATAGGTTTCCGTTTGCATCTCTATTGATTTCAATGGTGACGGATCCGGTGTAAATTGTTTCTGTTTGTCACCGTTGTTTCAGGGTTCCATCGTTTTTTGATGGAATCAATATTGTAGTTGACTGCGCTATTTATTCCTTCAAAACCATGGAACTCAAACAAAAAACATGGAATTCGGAAACCATTTGCATCGGATCCGTCACCATTGAAATCAATGGTGATGCAAACGGAACCCTATGGTTTCCGTTTCTTTCAGTTTGGATTCCGTTCTTGGGTTCCCCTGATGGAAAGGTCCGACGGAACCCATGAACGGAGCCCTGACACAGATGTGAACGAAGCCTTAAATATACAGAGAAACACTGATGGGGCCAAGAGTTGAAAAAAGGCCCAAAGATACAAAGATCAGGAAGGAGACCAAACAGTGTACTAATCAATATGCATGTAGGGTGACAACCCAGACAATACCAGTTATAACATGTCTAGGACTACTACCTATTCAGCAGGTCTCCCAAAATACAGGTAAAATTTTTTTACCACCAAAGAGTCTCATTGTCCAATATCAACAATGGTAACCAGCACACCTTGACTTAATGCTGATGCATCCAGGATGTGCTACATAGTATAATTGAAAATGACTCTAGCCAAAAGAAGTACATGGTAATGGAGTGCAAACCCCAGGAAATCCATTATCTCAGCCAGAAAAATAGAATGGATATGGCATATAGTTATATAGCCAATCATAAAGATCTATCCAAAAATTTAAAATAAGTGCAAAACATGAAAAGCGATGGTTGTAGAGAGAAAGTCTGGAGCCCTATGGACAAGTCTGTTGGGTATATTGGGAGCTTTCCCGACATACATGCTAGACGCAGGGAAAGAAAACGATATGAACAGGGCCTTGGAATAAATTTAAATTGTGCCACTAGCTTATAATGATCACTTTATTCTATTTCATATTTTAACAAGTGTTCATGAATTCCTGTCAATTTTCCTTCTCAGGTAATCAGTCCCATATTCCCCTCTAGTCGTACATTTGAGCTACTACATCGGATGACAGGAGAGGGTCTCTCTGTGGAATATATATTCAGCCGCCATCCCTTTACATCTGATCATCGAATGTTGTCTGTTCAAATAAAGATCTCTAACAACACAGAGAGTGAAGTGCGAAATATTCGTACAAGTGAGCCCAAGCTGCTGTGTGGAATGAGGATGCAGGAGTTCCCGGAAATAGGTAAGTATTTTTTATGTTACATAGGATTGTTCATATTTAGGCCTCGTTCACATCTGCGTCGGGACTCCGTTCATGGGTTTCTATTTGCTGATTGATTTTAATGGTGACAAATCAAGTGCAAATGGATTCCGTTTGTCACCGTTGTCCAACAAGGGTTCCGTCATTTTGACGGAAGCAATGCCGTAGTCGACTACGGTATTGCTTCCGTGAAAACGACAGAACCCTTACACAACCGTGACAAACGGAAATTATTTGCACCGGATCCGTCACCATTGAAATCAATCAGCAAACAGAAACCCATGATTTCCGTGTGCTTCAGTCAGGGTTCCGTTCATGGGTTCCCCTGACGAAAAGCTCAGACGGAACCCATGAATGGAGCCCTGACACAGATGTGAACGAAGCCTTAGGGTATGTTCACACGGCAGCATCCGTAACGGCTGAAATTACGGGGCTGTTTTCAGGAGAAAACAGCCCCGTCATTTCAGCCGTTACGGCATGTGCAGGCGCTTGAACGCCGCGTCCATTACGGACGTAACTGGAGCTGGTTTTCCATGAAGTCCATGGAAAACGGCTCCATTTACGTCTGAAGAAGTGACATGACACTTCTTTGGCGCGGGCGTCTATTTACGCGCCGTCTTTTGACAGCGACGCGTAAATATACGCCTCGTGTGAACAGACAAACGTCAGCCCATTGCTTTCAATGGGCAGATGTTTGTCAACGCTTTCAAGCCGTAATTTTGGACGTAATTCGGGGGTTAAAACGCCCGAATTACGTTCATAAATAGGCCGTGTGAACATACCCTAACAGGGACATTACCTGCTGTCCTCAGCAGAACAGAATTTCCTTCTCAACAGTCCATTTTCTCCTGGTATTTATGATGGATGCCCCTCACACATCTTAAGGGTGGGGCAGTTGTAATATATTTTGAAGAGTCTAATAAAAATATGACCAGTTTAAAAAAGAGCTTCTGGATTAAAACTCCCCGTGTATTACAATGGTCCAGTGTGCCCACACATTCTATATTGTTGCATAATAACACACATATGTTTACAGTACAATGATCACCTTTCTATATTACCCTGCTGTTCCAATTCCTGTGGCCTTCTTTTAATCATATATTCTGTGATTTGGAATTAAAACATCATAAGGGAATGAATCCTGATATTATACCAAACATATCTGCTTGGGATAATACCTTATTGTTGTAAGAGTTCCCTGAAAATAAGCTGCCGTGACCCCCAGTGACCAGCTGTAATCTGTGGGGGAACCTGGTAGCAAGTGTTTAATTCCCCTGCAGTGTCACTGCAGGGAAAATTCAGCATTCAGTGGTGGCCATTGAAATCAATTGGCTGTCAATGTAATGCAGGGACATACTGAGTCCTCCAGAGACAATCGGTGTAGCTACTGCAATCCAGCTAATGGATAATTTTCAAACTTTTTTACATGCTTAAATAAAACCTGAATTCTAAAATTAAAAAAACACTTTATACCCCCTTACCCACATGTTTTCTGAAAGTAGACACCTGGCACAATTTGAAATGCCCCCTAGCACTTTACACTTATGGACGCCTTCATGCAATTTTGTATAGAAGTTTAACGTTGTGTAAGGGCTTATCCACACGTAACGGATTTGCTGCAGAAAATTTCAGCAGCATTTTGATTTAAACTAGCAGACAATCGGCTGTGGAAAAACCGCACCATTTCGTGCGTTTTTTTACTGCAGAAAATAGTGCGGACTTTGCGGAGTTTCTTTCGAGCCTCTGTGATGGTGATATCTCCTCTGAAAAATGTAGGAATTCAGTCCACTTCCCGCAGCAGTAAGTGACATGCTGCGGAACTAAAAATACGCGCAGACATTTGTTAATTCACACCACTTCGCTGCTACTGTATTCTGCTGCGTATTTTCCATCCACAATTCCGGACGGAAAATACTCAGCAATTCCATTACGTGTGGACAAGCCCTAAGAGATGCATAAAAAGTTGCCTGTGACTATGAGAATATGTTCACATGGCCTATTTTCTGCAGTTTTTCGGGGGGTAAATGCCTGAAAAATTGGAAGCAGAATGCCTCCAAACATCCACCCATTGATTTTAATGGGAAAAACGGCGTTCTGTTCCGATGGGCCGTTTTTTTACACGGCCATTTTGAAAAACAGCCGCGAAAAAGAAGTGCAGGTCACTTCTTGGGACGTTTTTGGAGCCGTTTTTCATAGACTATTGAAAAAAGCTCCAAAAACGACCGTAAAAAACGCGACTGGCTTAAAAAACGTCCGAAAATCAGGAGCTGTTTTCCCTTGAAAACAGCTCCGTATTTTCAGATGTTTTTGACTCAGCGTGTGAACATACCCTAAGGCTGGGTTCACACGAGCATGTTACGTCCGTAATGGACGGAACGTATTTTGACCGCAAGTCCCGGACCGAACACACTGCAGGGAGCCGGGCTCCTAACATCATAGTTATGTACGATGCCAGGAGTCCCTGCCTCGCTGCAGGACAACTGTCTGTGAGATAGGTGGTCATCCACACATTTCCCTAAATAATTTGTGTCCTGCTTGGACATACTCTGACCATCAAGTCCACAAAATAATTTTTTTTATTTTTTTTTTGCTCATGGCCAAAATTACGGACCAGTTAAAACATAGAATGCAACGTCAGAAGAAAGACGTCACAAGTGTCTTTTCAGGCAATCAGGATCACAGCCAGGGGACACTACCGGCTGAATTGCATATAGATGATCTTCTCAAAAAATTCAAAAACTTACAAATCAGGCAGGTCCAATCAACATGGACTAAATCAACGCTCGAACAGTATCTGGAGCAAGGTCTAATATCTAGGGGTCTCCGCATCCCACTCTTTCCCTCATATGAATTGTCCAAACCTGAGTTAAAGGAGAGATGGGAATCAGCACTGTCAGAGTGCTCTAGAACACTCATGGGCATTCTGATTGAGGATGAGACACACATACTCAATACTGTAGAGAAGGACCTTGATGCCCTTACTCCCAATTGGGTGCTCTAACATTTTAATGTCTCCTTGGTGCCAACAGGGCCATAGCTGCCACACTTAGGCCAATTCATTGGTAGTCTATCTATTGCTTTCACTGCACGGCTGACAGCAGTCGGCTGTTCAGCTAACAGCACGAGCGTGCTGTCAGTGCAGCACACCCTGCTGTCACTCCCGAGCAGCTGGGTGTGAGCTTCCATTCAGCCGCTACGCTCCAATTTGATCGCCGGTGAATCCACCGTGCGGTTCCCTCATTGGTGTCTACCCCGCTTGCTCACGGGAACAGGGCTATAGCCTTGCAGGACAGTTTATCCTGCGGGGCCTTCTGATTTCTCAGAGCTGGAAGCACCGCTCCGCTCTGAGAAACAGTGTACACGCGGAGTTTGACTCCACTTACAGTTAAGTCACACTCCGGTACAGCGTTGCGATACCGGCTCTCAGCTGATGCTGAGCGCGACCACAGTTAGGTAACCCCGGCTGTTCTCTACGCTGCTGCTCTGGTCCCAGGGACGGCGGCGTGAGAACCCAGCTGCCTGCAACTGTTCACACGGTGCCGTGGCAGTTCTGTGTGATGGTGCGGCAGGCTAATTGCCCTGACTCATTCACTGCCATGCCTTGCAGGTGTGTTATATGACACAAGTAGCTTCAACCACTCCAACTTGTTGCCTAACACCCTCACATACTGTTTTGCTTATAATAAAATCAATTCTACCACCATACAGCCCTCTGTCATTCAGTATAGCGATGATCTTGTTATACAATTGACAGCATTGTAGCTATAGGCTGCGCCACACGCTATCTCTCTGGTCCACAGAGACCTCAGCGTGAGGGCGTAATCAGCAAGTTCATGTTCACACTGTGTTGCAGTGCTGCTGCATGGTAGTGCAATTGGCTACCATTGCCCTCAATTTTGCATTGCCACAGTCTTAGACTACATGCTTGCCATTCTGGAAGCATCAGCTTATGTGTTACTCATTGAAACACTATTGATAGCAAGACTTACCACAATTCATAAGTATATTATACCATACTATACATGGCCCACAGGTATGCGAGTATGGGGGTCACTCACACATACCTTGTTGCACCATTGGACTTTTAGTTTAATTGTCTATTTTAATGTATATCAATAAAAGTTAATTATTAGTATTAGATCACACAATTTTCCCTTCTTCCCTTCCTCATACATATACCTTCCCTTATCCGTCCACATTCTGTTAGAATCTGGTTCTCACGCCTTCCGCTCCCAGTTGGACTCTTCCCTTGGAGAACAAGCTTTTTCATTGTATAAACATTAATCAAATAATTAATTTGAAGAAAAACATTAACAAATAGCATCTTTACATCAAACGTTCACACTGGTCGGTAACTAAAACTTACAAACTGATTCTTCTTCTTTATATACATACACATATACACTGCACAGAATTCTCTGCTCTAAAATTTCCCTTTCACAACAAAAATAAAAATATAAAAATGTTTTCGAATGGGAATATTCCACTTCTGTACCTTTTATCTGACGCATGACTCTAATAGTCCAATGCTAAGGCTGGTCCAGAACTTTACATAAAACTTAACCTCAGTATTTAATATTCCCACAACACTTCTTAAATACAGTTATTAAACAAACTAACTTTGGGACAACGTCTAGAGAACTGCTAACATCTTATCATTGTACAAACATCAGGTCAATACTTGGGATAACACTGTTCCCCCGTCACTTACACACAACATCTGCAGTGGGGAAGATACAGGCCGGCCTTCAGGCCCCCCTGAGAACAGGTCTACACACACGAGCACATTGTCATACACTTCTACCTCGGGTAGTTGTATGTTCTGCAGTCGCTGGGACGGGTAATCTGGCCGGGCTGCAATTTTCACAGGTACCTTTGCTGTTTTACCTATGTCATGCCGTGCGCACATCATGCCGGCTGCTACAAACCTAGTGGTGGCATTATTGTATCCAGGGACAAGCCAATTTACTGACACCTGGCTGCACATATCCTTGTTGTCAGGTCTGTCTTCTCTCGCTCTCTCAATTGGCTTACCCGATGATCCAATAAAGTTCCTACTACCAATGGGCCCATAATTGTGGGCGATGCCAAAAGCGTACCTAGAGTCAGTGTAAATGTCGGCCGTCTTACCTTCTGCCAGGTTACAAGCCTCAGCGAGCACCTCCAGCTCCGCTCCTTGAGATGAACAAGAAGGTGAGAGTGGTTTCTGGGTAATTTACCTGGTGCCTCGTATCCTGTCTTGTACATACTGTATAATAAAATCTCTTTATTACAAATTTACATTAGAAACCCATGTCACGTATAGATAGAACATCTCAAAGGGGTGGCGTCTTCATCCTCTAAAATAAAACCAAAGGTTATACACTTCTCCACACTCATCTGATAATCCAAAACACTTTGAGAATCTCACTTTTATCAGGTTCTGCAAATACTTGATTAATACAAAAACAAATAAAAAAATTCCTAAAAACTTTACATCAAATGAACAATGTCCAGACAATTTTTTTTTTTGTTTTGCCTTCTCCCCCATCTAAATCTGTAAAGACCCATCTGTGAGTGACATCACCTCCTGTCTAACTTTGCTGGAGGGGGATGGTCTCTTACACAATACCTCACATTGGATGGAGACCACAGCACAGCTTACCCAGTGCCATATTTACTGTTCTGGAAAGATCTGGAACCATCTACACAGAAAAACCTCAAAATTTAGGTTACTCTCATACACATTTAATCTGGATTACTCATTGGGGTCTCTTACACATTTTTAGATCTCCTGAAACCAAATTAATTAATTCAAAACAAACCAAAATTGTACCTGATCAGTCCCTTCACCATTCCCTCCTTTGTGGACTCTGCGAAAATAATGTAGCAGGGTTCAAAACTACATCTCAACATAAAGTCGGGCACTAGTTTAACCCCCTGTAATGTACAACAGAATGAAAAAAAAATGACGAAAATACATTTTATCTTTACAATGACATAACTCATGTGTGAAATCAAAAACAAAACAATTGTAGTTAGTTATTCAATAAAACAGAAAATATTATATCTGATAACATTAATTACTGCAAACCAATAAACTGTATATAAAAATAGGAAACGGTGGGGGGCACATACATTTTAAAAACCCTGTGTCTCACAGTATCTGTAGTTTAATACATCTGAATTAACATCAAAACACATGAAATCTGATCACATCATAACACATAAATATTGTAACTTTTATAAACAACAGCGCATGCGCAAAGAGAAGAAATTTATTTAGGTTTGTAGACATTACTGATATATATATATCTCAAAGCAGTTCATATTGAAATCCCTTTGTCTCATCAGCCCTGCAGACTGCACCCCTCCTCCTCCCAAACACAGCATACTACAGGGGGGAGGGGGGGGGGTGTCACACACTCATTTCTCACAGCTTCTAGTCTCACAATCTTAACACTTTCAATGCCAGCAAAACAACATACGTATCTGCAATCATTCATCACACCATTGTATAGGAATTATCTACGTTCAAAACATCAAACACATAATCTGTAACAGTGTCCAATCTGTCGGCCACCATCTCTATATTATGATGACGTGCTGTTTCATCAGTGAACAGCATCCTGCACACTAGCATGGAACTTCTGTAAATAGAAAAGACACTACAAATGACAAAATTAACAAGGCGATTATTTCATACTGATTTGGGTGGGCCGGGCGTGGCCACATCAGGGGTGGGTGGTGGGGGGCAGCCTCTCCCATTGGAAACACATTGCGCAGCTGTGAAGGGGGGGGGTGTTTCCCACCCACAATGAGGACACACTCAACATAAGGTACGGACACCATTACCGGGCGTCGGCTGGTCCTGTGTTTTCATACATATAACATACAATACCTTTCTTATTCCTAACTTCCATTCACTTCACCAAATCATGAATAGGATCGGGTGATCCTGATGATTTGAATATGGACCGTAAACCATCCATTCTAACAGTCTATATTATACACGTAATTTATATAACAATCTTCGGTCTACAACTCTCTGGTCTGGCCACTATATTACCTACAAATCTATTACACGTCTTATCAGTGCATTGCATTGCACCCCGCGTGCACCTGTCTCACGTCTTATCAGTGCATTGCACCCCGCATGCCCGCGTATAGGACAGGTTATAATACTATTGTTAGGGATCTGCCAGGTACTACGTCTAGGTATACTCCTGGGATTAATCAATCCACACCTGAGGCCAGACCTGTTCGACTGACACCATCTCCCACCAACCAGGGTGGCAGGCTCAGGAGTGGGAGAGCCTATCGCGGCCTGGTCAGTCGGAGTTAGCTCCGCCCCCTGTCCTTTACTACCTGCCGTGTTCTCCTCCTCAGTGCTTGTAATTCTTCTGGATTCCTGGCCCCACTGCTGCTTGCTCCAGCCTGCTTCTGCCGTGCTTCTGCCTTGCTGCAGTTCCGCTTAACCTGCTTTGCCTCTGGCTTGCTTCCTCCTCCGTGCTCACTTGGGTATACTCCACTTCATCCTGGTCCTGACTACTCATTCACCGCTCCGTTTCCTCGTGGCGTTCCGTGGGCTACTGCCCCTTCCCTTGCGTGTTCCCTGTTTGTTCTCCCGTGCACTTAGACAGCGTAGGGACCGCCGCCCAGTTGTACCCCGTCGCCTAGGGCGGGTCGTTGCAAGTAGGCAGGGACAGGGCGGTGGGTAGATTAGGGCTCACTTTCCCTTCACCTCCTTCCTGCCATTACAACTATCCACGACTTATCACACATATATATTGTGTCCGCGTATTTTCTATATAGTCCCTAATTACCCAGAGGATGGTTAGTCGGGCGCGACTAAGGTCTCACAGGTTTTTGACCTCACAGCGGAAAATATCACCTCTGTCGCCTGAGATAATCCAGGAAATCAACAAAAGGGTTCTACAGATCGCCACAAGACTGTCCACTAACACAGATAAGTCGAAGATTCATAAAATCAACTCGCTTACCGTGTTGCGGAGGTGATCAAATTCCTTCAGTGGGCAACTTTGAGTTATCTGTTTCACCCTGTGATTGTCGATTTTTCCGGATTTTGATATTTCCTCGAGTGAGGCCCCACGTTCGGGCGCCGAATGTCAGGTCCGTATTTCACACCGAATAACCACCTCTGTAAATTGAAAGCTGAAGGCATGCCTGGAGAGAAGTACACCACACAGTGATGTTTGGTACACAGCTTCCCTCTGTCAGCCAGGAGGAAGACTGAAAACTTTTTATTCAGAACAAAGAAACACAGAAAGAGACACATGCCTCCTCCCCAGAGATGTGGGAGTGCCCAAGCCCCCCACCAGTTTCTTAGCTGTAACTTCTCAGACTCACTATTCTTGCATTCCAGGGGGCGGTGTCTTCCATAGGTGTGTTGCAGAAAACCTGCAGCGTATCCTATGTGTGGGCTAAACCTAACCGATACATACCCAGTCCTTCTCTCAGCAGAGAAGTTGATACAATTGTATCCAGTCTAGGCAATGCTCAGTGAGCTAAATGGTGAGGGAAACGGAAGCTTAGGTTTCCGTTTGCCTTTCCGTTGAGGGGTTAACCCGATGGAAACCTCCGAAGGAACCCCTCAACTGAAGGGCAACGGTGATGTGAACAGGCAGCTGCTGTACAAATATCTCTGGTAGTTTGAGCTAAACAGCTTGGACTCCAGAGTGATTTATTGCAGTAAAGAGCATTACCTAGACCGGAAAAATTCTATCCACTTCTTATCAATGAATTATCATTTATACAGTGACCAAACTTCATAAAACTACAAAACCCCTTCTATAAATGAAGTTACCCTTCAAGCCTCTCATGGTGCTGCGTTTTTATCCAATGGCTCCTATGACCAACAAAATGAGGGTCTACAAAGACAAACCTTTGGAAGAAATAGAAATTGACCCTCAGGTTCAGAAAGGGTGATAAAAAGATACCTTTAGGCCTGATTCACACAAACCTGTCCATTTTGCGTCCACAGCTCCGTGTGGCCTCCGCATATGATGCGCGGCTGCGTGCTTTTCGCGCAGCCGCCATCATTATGACACTCCGTTTGGATGTTTGTAAACAGAAAAGCACGTGGTGCTTTTGTGTTTTCATTCATCCTTTTGACAGCTGTTGCGCGAATCACGCTGTTCGCACAGAAGTGCTTCCGTGCGACATGCGTACTTTTCACGCACCCATTGACTTCAATGGGTGCGTGATGCGCGAAAAACGCCCAAAGAACGGACATGACGTGACTTTTTTTCAGCGGACTCGTGCTGAGTAAAAATCACGCACATGTCTGCACGATCCCATAGACTAATATAGGTCCGTGCGACGCACGTGGAAATCACGCGCGTTGCACGGACGTATATCCCGTTCGTCTGAATAAGGCCTCAGGCTATGTTCACACAGGGTGGATACGCTGCGTGAAAGCACAGCATATCTGCCCTGGTCGCAGCAGGGACTCCCAGCCAAAAAAACACACCAAATTGTGGTGCAGTTTTTCAGCCGGAATGTCCGCTGCAGAAAACTGCACTAGAAAAAAATAAAAGTTTCATACTTACCCTCTGACGTACTGTAGCCCGACCTCCTGGGATAACGTTTGATCCCATTTTACCGCTGCAGCAGTCACATGGGATGAAATGTAACCCCAGCTGGCATAGATTAACCTCTATAATTTACATCAGTTTTCGGGCGTATATTATAAGAAATTAGTCTGGCTGTTGTAACCCCACCCTCTTTTGTAAGCCACGTCCTATTCTTCAAAAGATATCAATGGTGGCGTAAATGACCCAAAAGTATATGGCTTTTTTTTGGGCCTAGAAAGGTTGATAAATTGCCCCCTTAGGGCATGTTCACACACGGCAGATTTGTTGCAAAAAAGTCTGTGACTAAAATTTTGCTCTATACATTAACATAATTGACAGTGTATTCTAAAGATATGCAATTTTGACATACATGTACTTTTGCATTGTTACAATCTTTTTCTTCCACAGAATCATTGCCACCAGGTGAAAGTGCCACCGTGATAATGGGTATTGATTTCTGTGACTCCACACAAGCTGCCAACTTCCAGCTCTGGTGAGAGCATGTATTAGAATTTACAAATATAAATATTTGTAATAAACATATGTGTATCCCAATAGCCTTGTGAATAACAATGTAAAGCAACGTAGCACAATGCAATGTGATTATTTTGCAGCACGCACACGCGCCAGTTTTACGTGACCATCCAACCACCGGTGGGAGAGCTCATGCTTCCTGTGTTCATGAGTGAAAATGAGTTCAGGAGAGAGCAGGGTGAGTAAAAACATGGGTGGAGAGACTACTGACAGATCAAATACCAATTACTGGGGAAAAAAGTGCTGAAAGAAACTAATAAAAGAACTATCATGTAAGTAAGAAATATCACGTTAGCTGACAAACAATGCTTGGTTAGGCTATGCTCCCAACATATGCGTGAACATGTCCATAGGGTATTATGGGATCATCTATGCCAAGAATTTCCATTTGACATATTCATTCAGGCATGTCAGTATACCTTTTTTTTTTCACTTTATTGGTAATCGGAGTGGACTACACTTTCAATACAAGGGAATCCCGCAAAATTACAGTATGTTCACACGCAGAGTCAAAAACGTCCCAAAATACGGAGCTGTTTTCAAGAGAAAACAGCTTCTGATTTTCAGACGTTTTTGTGCCACTTTTTGAGCTTTTTTCAATAGTCTATGGAAAACGGCTCCAAAAACGTCCAAAGAAGTGTCCTGCACTTCTTTTTCGTGGGCGTTTTTTTTCGCGTAAAAAAACGCAGCGAAAAACGCTCCGTCGGAACAGAACGCCGTTGAAATCAAAGTGCAGATGTTTGGAGGCGTTCTGCTTCCGATTTTTTGGGCGTTTGCGGCCTGAAAAACGGCCGAAAATAGGCCGTGTGAACATACCCTAACATTTACCATGCAGTATACTTTTTTCAACAGCGGGAATCAATAGGGGCATATGTTTGGAATATATACGTTGGGATCATTTCCTGATATATATGCCAAATGTAAGGAAAAAACAGATGGGAACAGGACTTAACCTACAATTCTCTTTTCCGGTTTTTCCAATGTAGCAATTTCTATAGATATTCAAATTACAAACTATATGTACACGCTGTCAATTACTGCAGAACAAATCGAAAAACCAAAAAATAAATAAACAAAATATCTGGTCATTTTGTTTCATAATCTTTTATACAAATATATATACAAAATGGTATCATTTTCTGACTGCACTACGATAGCTATTGAATGAAACATACAATAAACCCTATATATATATATATATATATATATATATGTCTTTCTATAATACAGGTAAACTTACAGGCATGAATGAGATCACAGAACGATTGTCAGTGTCTGGGAAGTATCAAAGTGACCATGTCATTGTACAGCGAGTGACATCTGCTGCTAACATGAACCGTGTTCCTTGTGGTGCGGATAAAGAATATAGGTAAGAAGCATTGAGAATAAGAAAATTCCTGAATAAATGGCCATTATTTGTATACCATAAGAACAAACATTTTTCACAGGCAAAGCATAAGGATGATGTCACACCCAGCAGATTTTGTTGCAAAAGTTTCCTGCGACTAAATGGAACCTGGAGAAATCCATGCACCTGCTGCAGAAACAAACCCACTCAGATTAATGAATAATGAAAATTTCTGCAGGAAAATCTGCCACGTGTGACTTCACACTTAGGCCTTATTCACACGAACGTGTTATACGTCCGTGATACGCGCGTGATTTTCACGCGCGTCGCACGGACCTATGTTAGTGAATGGGGCCGTTCAGACTGTCAGTGATTTTCGCACAGCGTATGTCCGCTGCGTAAAACTCACGACATGTCCTATACTTGCCCGTTTTTCGCACATCACGCACGGATTGAAGTAAATGGGTGCGTGAAAATCACGCACGGCATACGAAAGCACTTCCGTGTGCCGCGCATGATTCGCGCTACAGTTGTAAAATAAGTGAATGAAAACATAAAAGCACCTCCTGCTTTTATGTTTGTAAACATAAAAACAGACTGTCATAAGCATGGCATATGCGTGAAAATCACGCAGCCACGCAGCACATACTGATGACACACGGAACTCCTACGCGCGCAAAACGCCACATTTTTTGTGCGCGTAATACGCACACGTTCGTGTGAATAAGACCGTAGGCCGAATATGCTGCGTAAAAACTGCACGTATCTGACCTGAAACCCGCAGCACCTTCCGTCCGAAATACCGAACCACATTGGTGCGTTTTTTTTGGACGGAATTTCCCCTGCTTAAAAGCAGCGCTTAAAAAAAGAAAAATGTTCATACTTACCCCCTACCTCTTTTCTGCGTGTAGTCCGGCCTCCAGAGATGATATTGCAGGCCATGTGACACTGCAGCCTGTGATTGGCTGCAGCGGTCATATGGGCTAAAACGTCATCCCAGGAGGCCAGACTGCAGGAAGAAGGAGAGCGTTCTGGGTAAGTATGATTTGTTTTTATTTTCCTGAGTTGTGATTTTTGCAGCGGAATCCCTGCGATTCCGCCGCAGAAGTCGCAACACTTAGCTTTCTGTTGCGGGTTTTGCATCCCCATTGAATTCAACGGGGAAAACCGCAGGTCAATTTATTAGCGTTTACGCTGCGGTTTTTTTCTGTAGCGTGGGAATGAGATTTTCTAAATCACATCCACTTTGCTGCTTCTGTAAATGCTGCAGAATTTCTGCACAGAATTCCGTTGCGGAAATTCCACAGTATTTACGCTACGTGGGAACCCGGCCCAAGGGTAGGAGCACACTAGGTGTAAACACTGTGGATTTTCCACAACAAATTTAATTGTGGAAAATCTGCAGTGTAATACAGTAGCAGCAAAGTGGGTGAGATTTGAACAAATCTTTTTTAAGCCGGAGCATGTGAATTTATGCTGCAGAATCGCTGCTCTTCTGTTGCGTTTTTTTCTTATTGAATGAGGAGGTAAAACCCGCAAAACAGAGCTATGAGTTGCGACTTTTGGCGAAGAAAAATAGCAAATGAAAAATATTAATATTTTTTTACTTGAAATTAATAGAAAAGTTTATACTTACCCCGGCCATAATCCTAGCGACGCGATCCTCTCTTCTGAGCGTAGCCCAGCCTCCTGGGGTGATTTTCATCTGCAGCGGTGACATGGACTACAGCGTCATCCAGGAGGCCAGGCTACGCTCAGAAAAGATTGACGCGTCACGATGACTATGGCCGGGTAAATATGAACTTTTGAAATTCTGCTTAAAAAGCTGCACTATAGTGTGGTGTAGTTTTACGCAGCGTATCTGCCTAGTGTGTTCCTACCCTTATAGCAGCACTCTGTGTAGTAGCCTAAACTAATTTGACTAGGAGGCAGGTATGTTGAATCTGTAGAGGGTAAAAAACTGCTGTCATGGTACAACTGTTGTAAAGAATCTAAGGGACAGAAAAAATAAAATTACTATTCGTACAATATTTCTATTTTTTCTCATGAATTTCCACTTAAAACTAAAAGGTAGCTAGTCTAAGGCCTAGTTCACATGGAGTTTTTTAACAGGCATAAAAAATCTGCCTCAAAATTCCTTCAGCGTTTTTTTTTTTTGTGTGTGTTTTTGGCCCGTTGAATCTAATGAAAAGACTGTGGGCAAAAAACGAACACCGCAGGTTGATTTCAATGGGAGGTCATAGGCGGAAACCGCTCGAAGAAAGAGCATGCCACTATTTTTTTCCGCCAGCGGCAACAAGCTGCCCCCCCCCCCCCAAAACACCTCTGCCTCCCATTGAAATCAATTGGGGATGATTTGGACCATTTTTTGGTGCGGATTCCAAAGCGGTTTTCGTGTCAAAATCAGCGCCAAGAAACTCCTTGGTGAACTGACCCTTATATTTTTTCTAATTAAAACCGAATTCTAGCCTTTAGCATTTTTCACCTATGCACTGGATAGGTGAAAAGGGGGTCTGACCGCTGGGACCCCCACTGATCACAAGATGGCAGCTAGTAGGAGTTTGAATGACAGTGGTTCAGTGACAGCGGTCCTGCATGCCTTTGACATGCAGGATGGAGCTGCTATCGATCACATCTAAGTTCATAACTTGATCGGTAACAGGTGGATTCTGAGTGTAACCCGCTGACACTGAACCCGTCAGGTCCACGGACCTGACAGATGCAGCTGCTCTGTATACAGGATACAAAGCAGCTGTACCTCAAAAAGTAAAAATTAGTTTTAATTAAAAATAAGTAGAAAGTTGCACTAAACACACTTAGGGCCGGTTCACATCAGCGCTCGCTTTCCGTTCAGGGGTTCCACTTAGCAAGTGAATATTTCTTAATATTAAACTAAAGGCAACTGATGACTCAAATTCACTAAATTCAGGGGTTATTTTTCATTCGAAACAAAAAAAACAACTTACTGTGCCGACAAGTGTTTTATATGAACAACTACAGTGGTAGTCTGGGGCTTAATTGACAGCCTATCCATAGGATGACTCCAGGACTCCCACCAATCAGAAAAACAAAAAGTGCCGCGGTCTTTTCATTGTTTATCCAGGAACAGCGCCATACATACGTGTATGGCTGTGCGAGGTACTGCAGCTTAGCCCATTCCAATACAGAGCTTAAGTGGCAGTACCGGGCACAGCTACACCTGTAAAGAGCTGTGCCTGGATAAACAATGTAGAGGCTGTGGTCAGACCTCCACTGATAATTTGATTTCCTATCCTAAGAATAGATCACCAGTTCAAAGTCCCAGACAATCCCTTTAAATGTTATGTCAATTGTATTAATAATATTTGTAATGTATCCTACAGATTTGCAGCTAAAACAGTGACCAGTGGAACCCTCGTCCTGGTTACCTTGACTATGAAGGATGCTACTTCAGCACTGCTGACTATCAATAGCGAAAAAATGGTGATTGCAACCATGTTAGCAAAGGAGATTATCCAGGCCCTGACACAGTGATCAGTTAGTGCATGATATAGTAACAGAGAGTGTGCTTGTGGTATTGGTTTAATCCGTGCACTAAAACAATTGTTAAAATCAGATGCTGCGTTACCTGTGGAACATCTTACATTGCTGATAACAAAGTTTAATTATATGTTAGTATTTCTTCATAAAAAACCATCATGGGAAAATGTAAATCTTTACTCATTCATATCCCCAAACAGGAGGAAGTGAAAATGTATACTGAAAGAGATAAAAAAGACACTGCACTTGCATGGCCTTAATATTATTTTGATTCAGAAAGGTCATTATTTAACAAAGGGAAGAGCAATGAATGCAGAACATGGCATATTGTTACAATTACAGGTCAGCAGTTGTCTTGTATTATTTATATTTTTAGAAGTTATAGGATGGGAGAACCACTTATTAATAATATTGGGGGAGATTTACTAATAATGTCTAAGATTTAACTTAGACCAGGTACTCACAAGGTGCACCAAATATATCACAGCGACACACGATGTATGATAAATTTGGCGCATCTTGCTAGACATGTTAGACGCTTTTCTCTTTCTTATATCACCTCTTGGTTGGCTTAGTTTATGTCAAACTTTGGCGCATTTTAAGACACGCCTCCTTTTCTCTAAGCTATTCATTTTTTTCTAGACACTTACAAACTGTCTAATGAGACGCAAATATCTGGTTTTTTTTGGCGCATTTGCTTTATAATTAGGTCTAAAACTTGATGCGACATTATGTGTCAGAAATGAACCACTTTTTACACATTTTACAACAAGGTCTAGACACAATCACATTAGTAAATCCGTTGTGTTTCCATGCTCCACAATAGAAATGCCCAAGCATAGTTAACCTCAAACAAAATATTGATACATGTATTTCTTGAGAAGATATTGGTAAAGGGCCGTGTTCTGGATCTTCCCTAGGGAAGTTACCTTTCAGCACAACTAAAATATGTGTAAAGACTTTGCGGGAAATGTAATAACTTTTCTACGCCAGTTTTCTGAAAAGTAGGCAGAGCTTAGCAGAAGGGGGCGTGGTCATATGTGGCCTATTCCATTTACTATCATGTAAGCCAGAAACTGACTGGTGTATATTTCTCTGTGGCGCATGGAGAGCCAAAGATGCGACAAATTTATTAAGAGGTGTGTGTCTCTTAATAAATGTGTTGCATTTTACTCCAACTGGTTTGATACGTATGAAACAACAGTCTTAATAAATGTTTCCCTACAGCTTATTAGTCAATACATAATCAAGAAGACTCCATTAAATAAATCTACGTGTGTTTCTATCTGTGCTGTGCTTACTATACTGTAGATACCTGCGTTCTTAGCAACAAAGTATGATCCTTTTATTTATACACACATTGACGGGGTTTGGTATGACAGCGTTACTCCTGTAGTGACTCCTGTGGGTCCCTACTGTTTCCTAGCCGAGTGTACTGTTATCAGTGTAAGACTATCATTTTATTTATTAACATCTGTTGAGTCTCTCAATAAATTCAAACCAGAAGAAGCACGAGTGAATTGTCTTTTTTTTTCATTCAAAAGCCTTCGATACTTTGCCAACAGTAATAAAAAAAAAAAAGTTCTTCCATTTTCTGATGTGAGGCGCATGGTGTGATGATGAATTTAACCTCCACGTGCCTCACATTAATAGTAGTTAACCCCATCATGTTTCTCAGTCATAATGGGTTAATATGTAAGGTACATGATGGGGTTAATTACTATTAATGTGAGGCACATGGAGGTTAAATTCATCACCTTGTGCCCCACAATAAGGCCCCATGCACACGAACGTGCTTTTGCGGCCGCAATTCCCCCGAAAATTCATTCCTATGGGGCCATGCACACGACCGTAGTTTTTACGGTCTGTGCATGGCCCGGGAGCCCGCACTGCAGAAAGAACGGACATGTCTTATTACGGCCGTCTTCTGCGGTCCGGGCTCATTGAAAATAATGGCCGCGGCCATGTGCATGGCCCGCGATTTGCGGGCGGCTCCCGGGTGACAGTCCGCTGCCGGCCGACCCGAAAATCACAGCCATGCATATGGCTACAGTCGAGTGCATGAGGCCTAATAAGTGATAGAAAGCAGTTTTTATTTTATTTTTATAAATGATGCTAAAAAATTGTTGTGCAGGTTATTACGGCCGAGCCAATACGGATTGTGTGTATATTTTAATTATTGAGACTTATTATAATGTTTATTCTAAAAAAGGTGTATGTGTATTTTTTTTTATTCAACATTATTTTTTGTTTTTTTATGCTTTATTTTTTAAACTTTAATGTACTGGCATATATCTATATGCCAGTACATTAGCCTGTGTACTGATAGTACACAGGCAGTTGTTAGGACATATCTAAGTATGCCCTAACAGGAAATATGGTCAGACAGCCCTGGGGTCCTTCAATAGACCCTGGGCTGTCTGCCCATATATGGTATGTCCCTCAATCGCGTCACAGGAATTCCCTGTGACGCAATCCAAGGGGCATCCCCCCCAGCTCATTTTCCCCTGAATGCTGCAGTCAGCTGTGATCGCAGCATTCACGGGAATAGCGGCGGAGATGAGGTTACTCCGATCTCCGCCACCCGGGCTGCGGCTGTGTAATACAGTCATTGCCCCGCTCCTGACAGGAAGTGCACGCGCGGTCAGCATGAGGAGATGCAGCTGGCGCTGCACTAATGAGCGGCGGTTCAGGCACTGAAGACAGAACACGGGGGTGTTTTGTAGTGCGCCCACCATGTTGTCTTCAGTGCCGCCGCTCATTAGTGCAGCGCCAGCCGCATCGCATCATCCTGACCGCGCGCACATGTCAGGACTCAGGAGCGCGGCAATGACTGTATTACACAGCCACAGCCCCGCTCTCATACATTCTTGTGTTACTATAATTGGCTGTGCGGCCGCACAGCTAAGTATCGAAATACATGAAATAACGGTATCGAACCGTTTGGGGATGCACAGTATCGACACAGTATCGAAGTTTCGATGCATCGTGCATCCCTAGTACACGGCGGTATGCAAAGTAAAGGTTTAGGATCTCCGTTTTAGAAAAGTGCAGCTCCAACTTCTATTAAGATATATTATGACACGGGAAACGTACCAACCCCAGCTTGCCCTAGGTGTGCAGCAGAAATGGCCAATTTGTACCATTGTTTGTGGACCTGCTCAGTGACTCAAACTTTTTGGAAGAGGATATTGGTTTTTATACATATGCATAGTAATTAACATATACCATTAATCTACGGTTGGGCTCTCTTCAGCCAACTGCCAGACACTTCTCCTAGCCCCAAATACGTCAGAGGGTCATATTTTGTATTTCCGCTGTTGTTCCCAAAACTATCCTATAAACCTGGTTGGGCCCAGATATCCTGTCCCTCCACCACCTACTCTTCGGTTTTCTGTTGGGAATGGACTGGATAAATGCCTCTCTGCCGAAAGAATCTAGAGTCCCAAAAATATTTGAAACATGGCGACCAATCATTTAGTTCTTACCTACACATTTTAGATACGTGACTCCCAGATGACTCCCCCTTTGGGTACTCCACACTAATAATTCATTTTCTATGGGTGTTGTATCTTTTACGGTCTCACTCATGGCGGCTCTACACTGGTAAATCATAATGTCTTCTTCATTGCAGCTATTGTGACAATGGAAAACTGCTTCTAGATATTTTAGTTTTTTTTAATTTCCCCTCTCTCTCCGCTTATCTGCACCTATTTAGATCAAATAAAATACAATTATAGGCACACTTCTGCTCTCCTGACAAATCTGTTTTAAGTAAATAATTATATTAAATAAACTATTGCATTAAATAAACAATAACAACAATTCTGGGGCATCTTTTCTTAGAACAACAATCAACACTGAATTGTAATTTTTTTTTTACATAATATGTGTAATGACGGGGTAAGGAGACAGACAGGTGAGCCCTAATCTACCCGCCACTCAGTCCCTGCCTACTTGCAAGACCCGTCCTAGGCGACGGCGTACAACTGGGCGACGGTCCCTACGCTCAATACGTGCACGAGAGACAAACAGACAAGGGTACACAGAAGCTAAGGGAAATGGGGCAGTTTCCCACGGCAACACCGTGAGCAACAAGAGTAGTGAACGAGCCGAGTCAAACCAGGAGTGTACGAGGTACCAAACGCAGAGCAGGAGCGTAGTCAGTAAAGCCAGGGTCAAAATGAAGCTGAGGTTAATAGTAATAGCTGGAACAGCAGAGCCAGGAAACAAGAGAATCACAGGCAAAGACAAAAAGCAAATGAAGGTATACATAGACCGAGGACGGGAGCTAGAACCGTCTGGCCCGGCTGTGATAGGTTCTCCCACTCCTCAGCCTACCAGCCTGAGTGGTAGCAGATCGAGTCACTCTATGGGTATGTGCACACGATGAGAGGCTTTTACGTCTGAAAAGACAGACTGTTTTCAGGAGAAAACAGCTGCGTCGTTTCAGACGTAAATGCTGTTCCTCGTATTATGCGAGGCGTCTTTGACTCCTGTAAACTTGAGCTGCTCTTCATTGACTTCAATGAAGAACGGCTCAAATTACGTTGCAAAGAAGTGCCCTGCACTTCTTTGCCGAGGTAGTCAATTTACGCGTCGTCGTTTGACAGCTGTCAAACGACGACGCGTAAATGACAGGTCGTCTGCACAGTACGTCGGCAAACCCATTCAAATGAATGGGCAGATGTTTGCCAACGTATTGTAGCCCTATTTTCAGGCGTAAATCGAGGCATAATACGCCTCGTTTACGCCTGAAAATAGGTCGTGTGAACCCAGCCTAACAGACCTAGGAGCAGATGCAGACTGATTAACCACGGGCGTCGACACAGAAGCTGTGTCTGGCAGATCCTTTACAGTACCCCCCCCCCCTTTTATGAGGGGCCACTGGACCCTTCCTAGGTGGACCTGGCTTATTGGGGAACCAAAGATGGAACCTCCTGAGCAATACCCCAGCGTAAACATCTCGGGCAGGTACCCAAGTCCTCTCCTCAGGCCCGTATCCTCTCCAATGGACCAGGTACTGGAGGGAACCTTGGACCATCCTGCTGTCTACAATCTTGGCCACCTCGAATTCTACCCCTTCAGGGGTGAGAACAGGGTCCGGAGGTTTCCTCGAGGTAACCAAGGACAGGGAGCAGCGTTTCAGGAGGGAGGCATGAAACACGTTGTGTATTTGAAAAGACGGGAGTAACTCCAGCCGGAAGGAGACAGGGTAAAGGACCTCAATGACCTTGTACGGCCCTATAAACCGGGGAGCAAATTTTTGGGACGTAACCTTAAGGCGCAAATTTTTTGAAGACAGCCACACCAGATCCCCAACCACAAACAAGGGGTTAGCAGAACGTCTTCTATCTGCCTGAGTCTTTTGTATGCTCTGGGACGCCTCTAGGTTCTTCTGAACCTGGGCCCAGACTGTGAACAGTTCCCGATGAACGACGTCTACCTCGGGATTGTTGGAACCACCAGGTGAAACGGAAGAGAACCGTGGATTAAACCCAAAATTACAGAAAAAGGGGGAGACCCCTGACGAGTTACTGACCCGGTTATTAACTGGTTTCCGACACAGGACGAGAATGCTCGTCCTGAGTGGTGAGTACTTCGCGCATTAGGATGATCATTCTTGTCCTGTGTGACAGCCGCCTCTGCGCGCGATCGAGAGCGGGGCAACGGCTGTAATACACAGCCACGGCCCCACTCTGACAGCGGAGAGGGGAGAAACCTCTTCTCTCCGCCGTTAACCCTTTGAACGCCGCAATGAAAGCTGATCGCGGCGTTAAAGGAGAGGGGACTGCACTTTGATCGCGTCACAGAAGATAACTGAGACGCGATCAAAGCCCACAACTCATATGGCCAGACAGCCCAGGGTCCATTGAAGAACCCCAGGACTGTCTGAACTTATTTCCTGTTGTTAGGGCATACTGAGGTATGCCAAAACAACTGCCTGTGTACAATCAGTAACAGGCTAATGTACTGGCATATAGATCTATGCCAGTACATTACAGTTACAAAATAATAAATCCCTTTATGGGATTAAAAAAAAAAGTTAAATGAATGTAAAAAAAAATGTTTGATAAATAAATAAAAATTAAAAAAATACAAAAGAAACACATTTTTTTATAATAAATAAACTTTTTAAAATATAAGTCCCAAAACATGAAATAATATAGACATATTTGGTATCACCATGACCGTAACAACCTGTACAACAAATGTATAACATTATTTATGATGATCAGTGTATGGTGTAAAAAAAATAAATTAAAAACTGCTGCGGAACTGCTTTTTTTCTGCAATTTCGCCAAAATAAAAATGTATAGAAATTAAACGATAATGTATTTGTACCAAAAAAAGGTACCTCCATAAAGTACAACTCGTCCCGCAAAAAACAAAGTCTCATACAACTACGTCGTACAAAAAATAAAAGAGTTATGAGCGTCGGGATGCAAAGAGGGAAATCTAAAAAAATTGCTCTGTCCTCAAGGCCAAAATTCTGGAGGCCAGTGGAGGAGATCAGCACCTTTGCAAGTAAGATCCGTAAGAGGCTTAGCGATGACCGAGAAGTTAGCAATGAATCTCCTGTAATAATTAGCAAACCCCAGGAAGCACTGTAACGCCTTCAGGGAGGCAGGTTGGACCCATTCAGCCACAGCCTGAACCTTGGAAGGGTCCATGCGGAATTCATTAGGAGTGAGGATTTGACCCAAAAATGGTATCTCCTGCACCCCAAACACACATTTTTCGGATTTAGCAAAGAGTTTGTTTTCCCGAAGGGCCTGGAGCACCTTCCTGACATGCTCAATGTGGGAGGACCAGTCTTTGGAAAACACAAGTATGTCATCAAGGTACACTACCAGAAATACCCCCAGGTAGTCTCTTAAAATCTAATTTATGAAATTCTGGAAGACCGCGGGAGCATTACACAACCCAAAGGGCATGACGAGGTATTCTAAATGACCTTCGGGCGTGTTAAACGAAGTCTTCCACTCATCCCCTTCTCTGACTCGGATAAGGTTATAAGCCCCCCGAAGATCAAACTTAGAGAACTATTGGGCCCCCTGAACCTTATTGAAGAGATCAGGAATCAAAGGAAGGGGATACTGGTTCCTTACAGTGACCTTATTCAAGTTTCGGTAATCGATGCACGGCCTGAGACCACCATCCTGCTTCCCTACGAAGAAGAAACCAGCACCTACCGGAGAAGTAGAGGGGCGAATGTAACCCTTGGCCAGGCTTTCCTGGATATATTCTCTCATGGCCTCACGTTCGGGACAACAGAGATTAAATATCCTACCCTTAGGGAACTTAGCTCCTGGTACCAAATCGATTGCACAATTGTATTCTCTATGAGGAGGTAACACTTCGGAGGCCTTTTTAGAAAAAACATCAGCGAAGTCCTGAATAAACTCAGGCTGAGTGTTCACCTCCTCAGGGAGAGAAATAGAATTAACAGAAAAACATGACGTCATGCATTCATTACCCCATTTGGTAAGATCTCCAGTATTCCAGTTAAACGTGGGATTATGCAACTGCAACCAGGGAAGGCCTAAAACCAAATCGGACGATAATCCCTGCATCACCAGTACAGAACACTGCTCCAAATGCACGGAGCCAACAAGGAGTTCAAAAACAGGGGTATGCTGTGTAAAATAATCATTAGCAAGAGGAGTGGAGTCGATACCCACTACCGGGACAGGTTTAGGCAAATCAATCAATGGCATAGCTAGAGACATAGCAAATTCCACAGACATAATATTAGCAGAAGACCCTGAATCCACGAAGGCACTGCCGGTAGCAGACCTACCACCAAAAGAGACATGAAAAGGAAGCAAGATCTTATTATGTTTCATATTTACGGGAAATACCTGTGCGCCCAAGTGACCTCCCCGATGGTCACTTAGGCGCGGAAGTTCTTCCGGCTGCTCATTCTTACGCCTAGGATAGTTGTTCACTTGATGCTTGTCATTCCCACAGTAGAAGCAGAGACGATTCTTCCTGGGGAACTCTCTACGTAGTTGGGGAGACACGGAGGCCCCGAGTTGCATTGGTTCATCCGAGTTTTCCGTGGAAGAATGAAGCAACGGAACCTCGGGAGCCATCATGGGGGGGGTCAGAGGGGAAGGCACAGAAATGTTCCAGTCGTCATTCCCTGAGACGTGGGTCAAGACGTACTGCTAAAGCCATAACCTGATCTAAGGAGTCAGAAGAGGGATAGCTAACTAACAGGTCTTTCCGGGCGTTCGACAGACCAAATCTAAACTGGCACCTCAAAGCAGGGTCATTCCACCGAGAAGCTACACACCACTTCCTAAAGTCAGTACAATACTTCTCCACAGGTCTCTTACCCTGACGTAAAGTCACCAGCTGACTCTCGGCAAAGACAGTCTTGTCAGTCTCGTCATAAATGAGCCCGAGGGCAGAAAAGAAAAGATCAACGGAGGAAAGTTCAGGGGCGTCAGGAGCCAAGGAGAAGGCCCATTCTTGGGGCCCGTCCTGGAGCCGGGACATAATCATACCCACCCGCTGGCTCTCAGAACCTGAGGAGTGGGGCTTTAAGCGAAAATAGAGCCTACAACTCTCCCGAAAGGAGAAAAAAGTCTTCCGATCCCCTGAGACCCGGTCAGGCAACTTGAGGTGGGGTTCAAGAGGTGAGGTGGGGGGCACTACCAGGGTAGCATAATGCTGGTTGTCCCTCTGAGCCAGGGTTTGGACCTGTAGAGAGAGGCCCTGCATTTGCTGAGCCAGGGTCTCAAGGGGGTCCATAGTTGAGTCAGTGACCAGGGTAGACTAGGTATATGGGCTTGTGATTATGTAATGACGGGGTAGGGAGACAGACAGGTGAGCCCTAATTTACCCGCCACTCAGTCCCTGCCTACTTGCAACGACCCGTCCTAGGCGACGGGGTACAACTGGGCGACGGTCCCTACACTCAATAAGTGCATGACAGACAAACAGACAAGGGTACAAAGAAGCCAGGGAAATGGGGCAGTTGCCCACGGCAACACCATGAGCAACAAGAGAAGTGAACGAGCCGAGTCAAAACCAAGAGTGAGCGAGGTACAAAACGCTGAGCAGGAGAGTAGTCAGTAAGCCAAGGTCAATAACAAGCAGAGGATAGTAGTTCAAGCAGCTGCAGCAAAGCCAGGAAACCAGCAGAGCAGAATCACAAGCAAAGGAGGAACAGGAAAGGCAGGTATAAATAGACAGTGGGCGGGAGCTAGCTCCGTCTGGCCAGGCTGTGATAGGCTCTCCCACTCCAAAGCCTGCCATGCTGAGTGGTGGAAGATGGAGTCAGTCTCACAGACATAGGAGCAGGTGCAGACTGATTACCTACGGGCGTTGACACAGAAGCTGTGTCTGGCAGATCCTTTACAGTAGTTGATTTTTCCATTTCTTCCCCTTTTTGGTATTATCCCACAAACTATTAGTGGGTTCAGTCTGGGTTCCCTCTAGCGCCTGTTCTGGTATAAACATATGCTTATGGCTATATAGAACTATGGTTTAATAATAAATGGAATTTCTTGGATAAGGGATTATCTTAACTTGAACTACTATGTAATCCTCTTGATATTTTATGATATCTATTCTAGAAGACATGTATTCACGGAGCGGGTTAGTGGACCCACTAGGCCGTACCGCCGCAGCGGGAGACAGCTGGCCAAACAACAGGACACCCCAGAAATACAATGTCCCGCACAATGGTACTTGAATAGTCCAGATGGTGGCCGCAGCTCTGGCACGGATGAGATGGGTGCAGCAGATGGCGCCAAACCTGGCGGATGACACAGGAGCCGCAAGTTGCGCCAGACGTGGCGGACTCCTCCGGGCGTGGCAGAAGACACAGGAGGTGGCGGATTCCTCCGGATGTGGCAGATGACACAGGACGTGGCGGATTACTCCGGACGTGGCAGATGACACAGGACGTGGCGGATTCCTCCGGACGTGTCAGGTGACACAGGACGTGGCACGAATCGATACTAAGGCACAGCACGGGAAACAGGAACGGGTAACAAGGCACGGGTAACAATTGGAACGGGAAACACTAAGGGACCATTTGCAAGACAGACTGGGAAAACTAACAATGCTCAGGCAAGGATTAGAAGGCCAGGGGCCTTCTTATAGACCGGGAAATCGTGGCAGTTGATGATGATGACTATTTCCTATTTGCGCGCGCTGGCCCTTTAAGGCCGGAAGCGAGCGTGCGCGCGCACCCTACGGGACACAGCCAAACGGAGCGGAAGTGAGCGCTGGCGTCTCCTAGGAGGGAGATGGGGACCAGCGCTCACGGATCCATGGCTGCGGGCGTCGGGAGGTGAGTGAACCCGACGGCCCGCGGCCATGGACGCTACAGTATCCCCCCTCTTACGCCCCCTCTTCTTGGGGCCAGAGCGAGAGGAATTTTTTAATAAGAGCAGGAACGCTGAGGTTCTCTTCTGGCTCCCAGGACCTCTCCTCAGGACCAAACCCTCTCCAGTCCACCAAATAGAAAGTCCTTCCTCCTACCCTTTTGCAGTCCAGGATCTCTTTTACCTCGAATACATCAGAAGGACCGCTGGGGGCAACTGTGGAACTAGAAGTCTTGCTGTAGCGGTTCAGGACCACTGGTTTCAGGAGGGACACATGGAAGGAGTTAGGGATTCTGAGGGTAGGAGGCAGCCGCAGCTTATAGAAGACAGGGTTGATCTGTTGCAGGATCTCGAAAGGACCAAGGAACCTGGGAGCAAACTTGTATGAAGGCACCCTCAAGCGAATGTTCAGAGAGGACAGCCAAACTTTAGTCCCTGGAAGATACTGAGGCGGCTCTCTTCTCCTAGTATCCGCCTTTCGCTTCATGCGATCTACCGCCAGCAAAATAGAGGACCGGGTGTGTTGCCAGATTTGCAGGAAGTCCCCATATGCAGAGTCAGCAGCGGGTACCTGAGATGAAGTCGACACAGGAAGAGGGACTCTGGGATGTTGACTGTACACCTTGTGAAACGGAGTGGAGGTGGTGGACTCACTTGTGTGGTTGTATGAAAACTCGGCCCATGGAAGAAGCTGTACCCAATTATCGTGTTGTGAAGAGATGAAGTGGCGGAGATAATTCTCTATGATCTGGTTGATCCTTTCAACTTGCCCTATGGACTGGGGGTGATAGGCTGAGGAAAAGTCCAAACTCACATCCAGGAGTTTACAGAGGGCTCTCCAGAACTTTGACGTAAACTCAACACCCCGATCTGACACGATGTGAAGAGGCAGGCCATGCAAGCGAAAGATGTGTAGAATGAAGAGACTCGCCAGACGAGGAGCAGAAGATAGGCCGGTCAGCGGGATAAAATGTGCCATCTTAGAGAACCGGTCCACCACCACCCAGATGGTGTTGCATCCTGCTGAGAGAGGAAGGTCTGTGACGAAGTCCATTGCAATGTGCTGCCAGGGGGCACTGGGTACAGGCAGAGGTTGAAGCAGGCCGGCAGGCTTGGAGTGAGTCACTTTGTTAGAGGCACACACCGTGCAAGCAGAGACAAAGTCCAGAACATCTTTAGGTAGCGTGGGTCACCAGAAGTGACGAGCAATCAGGTCTCGGGTTTTACGGACACCAGCGTGCCCAGCCAGTTTAGAACTGTGTCCCTAGCGAAGAATTCTTCTCCTGTCTGCCAACCAAACAAACGTCCTCCCAGGAGGGATGCCTCTAATCTGCAGAGGATAAGCGGTGCCAACGCAGGACGGGTCTATGATAGTCTGAAGGGACTCCACCGTGTCTTCAGTCTCAAACGATCTGGACAGGGCATCGGCCCTCACATTCTTGTCCGCGGGACGGTAGTGGAGCAGAAATTGGAAACGGGTGAAAAACAGCGACCACCTGGCTTGACGGGGATTCAGTCGTTGGGCAGACTGAAGGTAGGTGAGGATCTTGTGGTCGGTGAAGATCAGGATGGCGTGAGCAGCGCCCTCTAGAAGATGTCTCCACTCCTTCAGGGCCAATTTGATGGCCAGTAGCTTCCAATCTCCAATGGAGCAATTGCGCTCAGCAGAAGAAAACAGTCTTGAGTAGTAGCCACATACCACTGCCTTTCCTTTGGAGCTCCTCTGGCACAGAAGTGCACCTGCACCAACAGAGGAAGCGTCCACTTCCAGAGAGAACTGCCGAGATACGTCAGGATGATGGAGGATCGAGGCTGAAGTGAAGGCTCTCGAGGCTAATAAATGCGGACTCTGCCTCTGGAGTCCACACTTTGGCGTTCACACCCTTCTTGGTAAGGGACAAGATGGGGGCCGTCAGAGAAGAGAAATTAGGAATAAACTGCCGGTAGAAATTGGCGAATCCCAGGAACCGCTGTATGGCCCTTAAGCCTTGAGGACGTGGCCACTTAAGGACAGCTTTCACTTTCTCAGGATCCATCTTGAGGCCTTGATCCGAGATGATGTAGCACAGGAAGGGCAGAGAACTCTTCTCAAAGACGCACTTCTCCAGCTTGGCGTATAAATGATTCACCCTTAAATCGTAGTAGAACCTGACGGACATGCCTCCGATGAGTCGTCTGATCTGGGCAGAAAATCAAAATATCATCGAGATAAACAACAACACAGACATAGAGTAGATCTCGGACGATATCGTTAACGAACTCCTGAAACACTGCGGGAGCGTTACACAGTCCGAAGGGCATCACCAGGTATTCGTAGTGCCCGTCCCGGGTGTTAAAAGCCGTCTTCCATTCATCACCCCGGCGAATCCGGACTAGATTGTAAGCCCCCTGCAGGTCTAGCTTCGAAAAAATTTTGGCTCCTCGTATGCGATCAAACAGCTCAGAAATGAGTGGCAACGGGTATTTGTTCTGGACTGTGATCAGGTTGAGGCCCCTGTAGTCAATGCAGGGACGAAGGGATCCGTCCTTCTTTTTAACGAAGAAGAATCCAGCCCCGGCCGGGGAGGAAGACTTTCGTATGAAACCCCTCTCCAGATTCTCCTTGATATAGGCCGACATGGATAGAGACTCTGGCAAGGAGAGAGGATATACCCGTCCACGGGGGAGAGAGGAATTAGGAACCAGTTCAATGGGGCAGTCATAAGTCCGATGTGGAGGCAGCGTCTCAGCCTCCCTTTTGCTGAAAACATCTGCATACTGAGCAAATTGGGGAGGCAGTCCCGCCAACGACTGAGGCAGAGAAGGCTTGACAGGATGGATCTGCAACAGACAACGACCATGGCACTTGGAGCCCCATTGGAGAACCTCTCCAGAATTCCACTCCAGGACTGGGGCATGTAGTCGAAGCCAAGGCAGGCCCAGCAGAACAGGGTTGATGGCCTTGGGCAAAACAAGGAAAGAAATTAATTCGAAATGCAGGACTCCAACCTGGTGCTTCAACGGCTTGGTCTTAGAAATGATGGGATCAGGCAGAGGCAGTCCATTAACTGAGGCAACAGCAAAAGATGCCTCCAGGGGAACTGTGGGCAACTGAAGATGATCCACAAGCTCTTTCTGGATGAAATTTGCAGCAGAGCCAGAGTCAAGATAGGCAGAGACTTGATGCGCCCTGTCGCCGGATACTAGGGTCACAGGAATAGTCAATTTGGAACCGAATGCTCTGTTAGGTTCCGTTCCACCTAGGGTTGTCTCTCCAACCAATCCTAGGCAAGGGGGTCTCTCTGGCTTCTGGGGACACAGACGCACAATATGGCCTCCACGGCCGCAATACAGACAAAGTCCAGAAGTGCGTCTGCGTTGACTCTCCTGGGTAGACAACTTGACATATTTCCTCTGCATCGAATCCTCTGGTGGAATGACTGAGGGGGATTGCGGGACAGCAGAATCCAGCCTTGGAAGTTCTCTCTCCCGGAGAACCTCTTGGGAACGTTCCCGGACCGGATCCTCATGTCAACTCGGGAGGCGAGTAAGATAAGATCGTCCAGGGTAGATGGCAGATCGCGAGCAGCCAGCTCGTCCTTGATCCCTGAAGACAGTCCCTGCCAGAATGTAGCCACCAAAGCCTCGTTGTTCCAGGTCAATTCAGCAGCCAGGATACGGAACTGGATGGCATACTCGGCCACGGAGAGGCCTCGCTGGTGTAGGGTTAGCAAGGATGCAGCAGCCGAAGAAACTCTCCCAGGTTCCTCAAAGATCGAGCAGAAGGTCTGTAGGAAGCACTGCAAGTCCCGGGTCTCTGGTCCCTGATGTTCCCACAGAGGATTAGCCCATGCCAGGGCTTTGCCAGTAAGGAGAGAGATGATGAAGGCGATCCTGACGTCATCCGAACAGAAGGACCTGGCATGTAGTCTGAAATAAATCAGGCACTCAAAAATCCCCTGCAGGACCTCGGATCTCCGTCATAGCGTGGAGGTAGCGGCAAGAAACACAGGGGGTTGGTACCGGTACAGACAGGGGTTTTAAGAGATATAGCCAGAGAACGCCAGTTGGTTTAAAACACGGTTTAATAGCAAAAACATTTAAAAACAGATAAGAACTATACATTCCACACGTATCGTGGCATCCCCCTTTATCAGGAATTATACACATCATGACACTGACCGTTTTTAAATGCCCGCGCAAATACAGGAATGCACACAACCTATGCAAAATTTACACTTTCGGCTAAAATATTAGCCATCAGGCTAAAATCAGGCTTAGGTACGCTCATACACAAAGATGATCTGGCAATATCAGACAGGTGGCCCACCTCATCCACCTATACCATTCCCAAGCTAGTAAAGCCATCCTTAGATATTCAGAAGACATTCGATACTCTTTTTTGGCCAAACCTCTTTGCAGTTCTCACAGATGGGGCTTTCCTCTAAATTTCCTCTCTTGGGTCAAATCCCTTTATACCATTTCTCGAGCTACAATTAAATACTCCAATACTTCTTACTTTCCTATTAGCGGAGGCACACGTCTGAGGTGCCCCCTCTCCTTTTTATTTGTGTTATAACTCAGATCCCTTGCTTTCCAATTACCTAATTACCCAAATATTAAAGACCCTGAATTAGCCTTTATTCATCATAATCTTAGGCTCTTCACTGAGGTTCATAATTACATCTACGTTATTTTCTGTCCCTAACCTGCTAACTGTTTTGGACTCCTTCGGCACATTCTCAGGCATAGTAGTGAACCAATCTAAGTCCCAAGCCCTCAATGTCTCCCTACCACCTGCCCGTCGTCTTATTAAAACTAGACTTCACCTTCAAACGGTCCGCAACTACTTAGGTATCAACCTTACTCCTACACTGTACAAACCTATATGAAATCAACTGCCCACCACTATTGAGGTCCTTTTGAGTAAAATTAGAAGAATGATCTAAATATCATATCTCCTGGCCTCGCTGCAAACATGTTTGAAGATGACCTTCCTTCCAAAAATGTTATACCTGTTTAGAGTCTTCCTCACACACATTAGGGGATATTTCCATCACAATGCCCAACGTATTTTTCTAAGTTTCATAAAAGAAAAATAAAGACTTCCGGTTCCGGTGCTGCCATGTGAGGAGGGTGGAAAAGAGCTCTCCAGACCTACGGGACAATAAATCGACTACCGTAGCCAGCAAACACGCCACTGAGACCGGGAAGTGCAGCCAGCAACCTCACGGGCTACGACGGGCGAGTACCGAGAATCCCGACATTGACAACAGCACCCCACTGCTTGCCGCGGATCCTCCGGAACGGCCCAGAAAATGGGTAGGGAGACGAGGTGGTACTCTGCCCACACAGCACCGGAGGCGGTAAGACACGGAAATCCGACAGATAAAGACCGGGAACAGCATCTAGACCACGGTACCGCGGTCGAATCATTTTGGCGCCAAAGACCCGGGGCAGCGCAGGGAGAGAGAGGCCACGCCATCTTGTGCCTTCATACCGCCCAGACCACGCACTGCTGCAGCTTTGACTGCAAGAGATAAACCGACCCTGATACAACAGAGACCCACACATAAAGAAGGTCAGCGCACATTAACTACCTACCTATCATAATGCCGCCGATCACTCGGAAAGACAAACAGGCAGTGAGTCGTCCGTTCTCAGGCCAAGAAGATTCAATGTCGGACGAGGATGGAGGGGACCTTGACCTCAACGAAGATAAACTACAGAAAGCTGGCCATGGAAGTAGCCAAGCGCATCACCCCTGACATACAGGACACCCTGGCCACTACTATATCGGCCTCCCTGAAGGCGTTGCAGAATGATGTTGTACAACATGGCAAACACCTAGATGAAGCAGAGCAGAGAATCTCGATGCTAGAGGACGATGCAGCAGACACACATGGCACACTACAGGAGCTGGTAGCCGAAAAACAAAAGATGCTGGCCAAAATCGATGACCTAGAAAACAGATCGCGACGAAATAACGTCCGTGTTGTAGGGATACCAGAGTCAGTGCCGGCCACACAATTGAAACGCATCTGTGAATACGATCTACAGAAGATACTGAACATGGAAAGTCCATGCAAAGTGGAAAGAGCACACAGAGTGGGACCTGACAGAAGTCGACAAAGCCCCAAGGTCAAATGCAGAGGGCCCGACAAGTCATAGTCCGCTACCTGGACTACTCCGACAAAGAAATGCTACTGCGACTATACAAGAACAGAAGGGGCCCGGTGAAATTAAATGGAATCACAGTCATGTTGTTTGGTGACTATTCAGCGGAAGTCTCAAAGAAACGTAAGCTATTTAGTAGAATCTGCACAGCATTTCACAAGCAAGGAATGAAGTTTCAACTACAATACCCGGCGATTTTGAAAGTAACGACTCCAAGCGGCACACTACAAGTCTATACAGATCATCAGGAAGCAGAGGCCGTATACAGAGAACTGCTCACTGTTCAAGGGCCTACTGCAGCAGATGACAACTCTACAAGAGGGAACGCACAGCAGAATGCATCGAATCTGAAGGGACAACCACCAAAATAAAAAAGACTGCCGCAGACCCCACGACACGGGTAGTGACTATCCAAAGCCAGCCGCTGGTTGACTACTCGGTTGACGAGAGTCGTGAGTACCGCAGATGATTGACTTTAGAAATGTTTTGTCTGACAGGGAGTATATGTAACACTAAACGTTACTTTGAGCTAAAATACGGTTGCCAGTGTAAACTAGACATATGTACTAACATGTAGCCTGGTGATGTGATGTTAATTCCTACTAAACGTGTTAAGCTGCCTAGGACATGCCTAGGAGTAGGTTAGAGAAAATCACATGGCAGAAAAAAGAGAAGTCCTGAGTAATACTGAAGTGGAGAAATGGGTTTCTCCAAGGGCAACGGGTGGAGTTAAATTGTTGGTTAATAGTTGGGTTTTACGGTTGAGTGGTAGTCGTATTAAGTTAATTAGGTCAAAATATGTGGAGCTCAGATCCCTCATCTATGCCCTATCAAAATATAACATCACCTATGGGACACGAGAACATCGTCCGCTATCACAGGCACATACCATAAAAGTCCTTTATGAAAGTAGTGACGTGGAATGTTAAGGGGCTCTTGTCCCCACACAAGCGGTCAATGGTCCTACGACATCTTGGTAAACTGAAGGCTGACCTGGCCTTACTCCAGGAAACGCACCTGGAAGAAAAAGATTTTTGTAGAATGCGCAAATTCTGGGTAGGACATGTTTATGGTTCCCCGGCAATTCAAAAAAAAAAATGGTGTGCTGATTTTAATAAACAAAAATTTTGCTGCCACTTTGCGTTCGAAATATACAGACTCGGAGGGGCGCATGTTACAAATCTTACTAGACACGCAATTGGGAGATGTTAGTGTATATAATATCTATGCATGCAACACAAACAACCGCACCTACTTTCAGAACCTACAAACTACACTGCTAGCGGACACTTGTGCACTGAAGTTAGTGGGGGGTGGCGGACGACTTTAATTCAGTACAATGTATAGAGGAAGATAGGAAAAGAAGTGCGCAGGCGTCGGCACTCGCCACAGACGGCATTCTGCCAGAATTCTCGCAAGCCACGCAAATAACGGATAGCTGGAGATAGTCATCCTGACAACAGGGAATACACCTACTACTCCCCATACCATAAATCCTGGTCTAGAATAGATGACATTTTCTTAAGCCGACAGTTCTTGCAGCGTGTAGAACAGGTAGACATCACTGAATGATCATATCTGATCATGCGCCAGTGCGACTGGTGCTGACAGAGGCACATCCCAGGGGAGAATTTGTTCAGTGGAGATTCCCGGCCCACCTAGCAGAAGATGATGACTTTCAGCAGCGGATCAGGGGGTGGTGGTTAGAATATGCGACGGATAATGCGGAGCACACTGCAGATCAGACTCTGTTTTGGGAAACGGCTAAAGCTGTCTTGAGAGGGAGGCTCATCTCGCACGTCACGTATAGGAAAAAGCAAGCACAGCAGAAATCTAGAGAATGTAGCGACAGTCTTAGAATGGCATATTCTGCCTTTCTAGCCAATCCAGTTACGGATAAAAAACTTAAATGGATAGAGGCCAGAAGGCACTTTGAAACATGGTTGGACAATAAGGAAAGGTTTGGGAGATCAATTTATGAGGCCAAACTTTTTCGTTTTGGAAACAAAGCTGGAAGGATGCTGGCAGGATTGTCTAGAGGCTTTAGACCACACACGCATATCACCAAATTGAGGGACCACGAGGGTAGAATTCATTCTGATCCTGGTAAAATGAATGCCGTGTTACAGGCTTTCTATCAACAGCTGTACGCATCCACAAATGTACCTGGGGACACGCAGGGCAGTCAGTTTTTAACCAACCTCACCATGCCTACTCTAGATCAGAGACAATTAGCGGATTTGAATGCACCAATAACATTGGTAGAGTTGCAACAGACTATAAAATCATTACCAACTGGGAAGGCACCGGGACCGGATGGTTACCCGGCGGAATTCTATAAAATTCTACAAGAACAAATAACCCCGACGCTATTAGCATATTTCAACTCACTATTGAAGGGTGGGGCCATTCCTGCAGCAGCAAATACGGCTTACATAAAGGTGCTGCCCAAGGCGGGAAAAGATCTGTTACTACCAAGCTCATACAGACCCATATCCTTAATAAATCAAGACCTCAAATTGGTATCCAAAATAATGGCAGCCAGACTAGCCCAGCTGATGCCTCTCTTGGTGGGGAAATCACAAGTGGAGTTTATTAAGGGTAGATCGGCAGTCACGAATATTAGAAAAGTTCTGGGAGTCATGGACGGGATAGTAGCTCAGCCAAAGTCACACAGCCAATCAGCGATAGTACTGCTGGATGCTGAGAAAGCATTCGATAATGTTGAGTGGCGGTGGCTAGACATGGTCCTAGATAAATTCAACATACAGGGGGCTTTTAGGGTCTACCTGAAAGCACTATACGATAACCCCACGGCAGCTGTCTGCACGCCGGGCATTAGATCAACCACGTTTAAGTTGCATAAAGGCACCAGACAGGGTTGGCCATTGTCGCCGCTCCTATTTGATCTAGCATTGGAACCATTGATACAGGTCTTGGAACATGGGCAGGTATATACTGGTATTCGAGTGGGAGAAGTGGAAGTTAAAACTGCGGTTTTTGCAGACGATATTCTGCTGTTCCTTTCTCACCCGTCCAGACATCTGCCTAAAGTCTTTGAAGTGATTCAGGAATATGGGCAATATGCAGGCCTTAAAATTAACCCACTCAAGAGCGAACTTTTAGGTTTAACACAACATAATCACGCAGCAGATGGAAACATCCAGCAACTGGGTATAAAAATTGCGAAATCCCAAATAACGTATTTGGGGATACGGATAGGGCGGACCCCGGGAACCTTATACCGCCTTAATTATGAGCACATCTTCCACAAAATAAGGCTAGAACTGCAGAGCTGGAAGGCATTGCAGCTCTCCATGTTCGGTAGATGTCATCTAGTCAAAATGATATCCTTTGCGAGGCTATTGTATCCATTGCAAACACTGCCTATTCTGCTGAAGCACAAAGATGTCAATGCCTTTAATTCCGACATAACAAAATTCATATGGTTAAATAAACGCCAGAGAATATCGTTGCTAAAATTGCAGGGAAACCATTAGCAGGGGGGAGTGAACATACCACACTTGAGGGGATATAACATTGCTAGTCTTTTCCGGCATGTCCTGGACTAGATACATAAAACGAACCACTACTCCAATCACGACTTAGAATCAGCACTGGCGGGAAAATGGGATCTACGAGCTTTATTGCACACAAAACGTACACATCTCCCACACAGTGTTAAATCTTCAGTTATATTACGCGACACTATAATGTGCTGGAAGGAGGTGAGGAAAATGCAGGGCCTCTCTTTTCAATTGTCTAAATACTTACCCCTATGGTCGCATATACAATTCCCGGCAGGGATGTCCAGTAGCCTATTTAGGACATAGAAACAAAAGGGGATAGCCACAATGAAACATCTGTTGAATGCGACGGAACCGAGATTTAAGAGACGTTGCCGGAATTGGGCAGTGAATATGGGATCCAAACAACGCATTTTCTGCAATATATGCAGGTTAGAAAAGGAAATTGTTGATAACCCGTTTGACATACTAGTAGGAGAAGATCCGCATAGGAAATCTTTATCGATATTATATCAGACAATGAAAGATATTTATGTGCAAGTAGAACAAAAAAATCTATTTCCTTACTGGAGACATATTTTTAAAACACCAGAGGTAAATGCTCAAATACTAGTGGGATGGAAACCAGTGAGGAAACAGGTTATAAATGAAGTGTGGAGAGAGACGCAATTTAGGCTGATGCATGCAGCCATTTATGCTTTTAAAGGGAATGTGTTGTTAGCAAAAAATATATTTTTTTTTTATTTAAACAATTAGTGTGTGGGTGATTAAACATTGTTCAATTGTTTTTTTTTTTCACGAGTCAGGAAATATTCAAAATTGGATTCAATTGGATTCTAATTTATAATATTTACCATTTCTGGTCACTAGATGGAGCCATTCCCAAAATTGCAGCATTGCATGTGGTAAAGCAACCACATTGCTTTATGCTGCAAAATTGGGTAAAAAGCCCTCGCTCTAGTGAGCTCTCAGCATCCCCCCCTCCTTTATCCTGGATAGTGCCGGGATAAACGAGGGGATTGAACAGTCTAACCTCCTACACTGTGTGTCGCCATTTTTTGAGCTAACACACAGTGTAGTAGGTTTACATACAGTAGTAAACACACACAAACACGAACATACATAGAAATCTCTTACCTGCTCCTGCCGCCGCGGCTCCCTCCGGCCCGTCTGCTGCCGCTGGTCCAAGTGCACAAGTCCGGAAGCCGCGACCGGAAGTAGTAATCTTACTCTCCGGCCGCGACTTCCGGTCCACAAGAAAATGACGCCGGACGGCGCACATTTAAAATTGGACTGTGTGGGAGCGGCGCATGCGCCGTTCCCACACAGACGGCGTACATTGAAGTGGATGGAACGGGCCCCGTTCGCAGTCCCTATGGGACTGGAGCTGCCGTATTCCATGTCTGTATGTGTCGTTAATCGACACATACAGAAATGGAAAAAAAAATGGCAGCCCCCATAGGGAAGAAAAAGTGTAAAAATAAGAAAAAGTAACACACAAACACACAAATTAATCCAAACGTTTTTAATAAAGCACTAACATCTTTAACATATTAAAAAAAAATTTGTGGTAACACTGTTCCTTTAACATACCGCCAAATGTTAGAGACCCAGATCGGTTACATTCCTGTCCAAAGTGTGCCCAGCCACGCACGGTATCATGGTATTTGGTTGTGTTCTGCCACTCAGGGATACTGGTCAGAAATAATAAGATACATTATGAAGCTCTGGGAAAGATCTATACCACTGAATCCTACACTTCTATTATTTCATTCAACAGCGTCAATAGACACTGGAGTGGAGTGGGCCTTGCAACACATACCTCCGCTAGTTCACATAATAATACTTTTAGCCAAAAGGCGCATTCTGAAAAATTGGCTGGAAACTAATGCACCGACGCTGGAACAACTAATTCAACAACTACAAAAGTACCTATATTCAGATAGGAATGAGGCCTTGTTACACAAAGACATTTGTACCAAGAACTGTTTCCATTTTTTGAAAAATGTTGCAGTTTTTCGCTCTATCACGGACATAGAAAAAATGATGGCGGGTTTCCAGCACACTAAATGGTACCTTACCGAGGACCTTAAGGGGACCTTGGGGAAACTGAAGGTTACAATGCCAAGAAATTAGACAGAAACACATAGGATAGAGGCATGAACAGGGACAGGAGAGGAAGAGAGAGACAAGATACTAATTAGAGTACCACAGTTGTTGGGTTAACTGTTTACAAGTTTTATTGTATAATCTGCAATTGGAATCATACTGCGTTTTCAATGTAATTGGTTGTGATTTTTCAACAAATGTAATGATATGTATAAATATGTATCTTCAGCAGGGTATGGGCAATGTCATACCTTGTTTCTTGTAATTGTACAGAAATATTTATAAGAAATACTCAATAAAAAAGTTTGAAAAAAAAAAAAAAAAAGAAGAATAAATAAATACTTTACCGCTCGAATAACCAAATTGAGTCCACAGACAAACAGGTTTTATGTCCCAGGGGTATAAATCCACCTTTTCTTTCACCTTGAGGGAAGGCAAATTGCGGTGTGCACCACTTTTAGATGTCAGCTAGCTGGGCTTTGTAATTCTACCGTCATCAAGGTAACCTCGTCCCCATTCTTCTACCAAGCCTATTTTGGAAAATCTGACAATAGAATAGCACTGCAACAACAGCGCAAATATAAAGGTTTGTAGTGGTACTCACAGAATGTATGTAAAAAAAACAGCATGTAGTATAAAAACATGTGGCACCCCAAGTGTCTGCCTGACCCTGGGTTTCACTCCATTGGCTTTTACTGGGGCATGGCAGGTCCAGTGCCTAGGGTGGCAACTTGTGGGGGGCGGCACCAGGGAGCAGGAAATAATGTATGTTCTTTTTTGAATCCCCTCACCGGACTTGGTAGTATATCCAGCGACTGGGAGGCATGGCAGTAAGAGAGAGAGAGAGAGAGGAAGGGGGACAAGCAATGCTCCTTCCTCTCCTCTGCAGTACTAAGTGAGCACAGTGCTGATTGGTGGTGGATCAGCATTCAGTAGGGGCTGCTGTCATCTCCACCAATAAGAGAGCTAGCGTCACGCTGACAGAGAGCCTGCACCCTGAGAAAGCACTACTGTACTGTACCTTCTTCCATTCTGCTTATATCGGCACGGATGTGCCTAGAATGTATGAGCTTATTGGAAGTTTGATGGTAGCTACTACAATGTAGTCAGTTCTCCCAGCAGCCTATACATTCCAGCTAGTTCGATACTAAAGTGACTAGAATGTATGGTCTCCTAAAGGAAAATATTAAATATGAAGCGTACTTTTCATTTTTTTGTGCATAATTATATAATAAATGTTACTGTTGTAGAATGCCTGGCATTTAACTTTTGTTTCTTCACCATTATTGATCAATATAGTCTAACTGCTACTTAGATTACAATTACTCAAAGAAGGCTCTCCCGGCAGCCCATACATTCTAGCTAGTTCAGTACTGAAGGGTCTAGAATGTATGTTCTCCTAACAGGTATGCTTGTAGCAGCTACATTGCAGTCAGTACTCCCAGCAGCCCATACTTTGCAGATAGTTCAGTACTGAAGTGACTAGAATGTATTGGCTCCTAGGAGGTGTAATTGTAGTAGCTACATTGTAGTCAGTACTCCCAGTAGCCCACATATTGCAGATAGTTCAGTACTGAAGTGACTAGAATGTATGGGCTCCTAGGAGGTGTAATTGTAGCAGCTACATTGTAGTCAGTACTCCCAGCAGCCCATATATTGCAGATAGTTCAGTACTGAAGTGACTAGAATGTATTGGCTCCTAGGAGGTGTAATTGTAGTAGCTACATTGTAGTCAGTACTCCCAGTAGCCCACATATTGCAGATAGTTCAGTACTGAAGTGACTAGAATGTATGGGCTCCTAGGAGGTGTAATTGTAGCAGCTACATTGTAGTCAGTACTCCCAGCAGCCCATATATTGCAGGTAGTTCAGTACTGAAGTGACTAGAATGTATGTGCTCCTAGGGGGTATGGTTGTAGCAGCTACATTGTAGTCAATACTCCCAGCAGCCTATACATTGCAGATAGTTCAGTACTGAAGTGACTAGAATGTATGGGCTCCTAGGAGGTATGGTTGAAGCAGCTACATTGTAGTCAGTACTCCCAGCAGCCCATACATTGCAGAAAGTTCAGTACTGAAGTGACTAGAATGTATGGGCTCCTAGGAGGTGTAATTGCAGCAGCTACATTGTAGTCAGTACTCCCAGCAGCCCATACATTGCAGATAGTTCAGTACTGAAGGGCCTAGAATGTATGTGCTCCTAACAGGTATGGTTGTAGCAGCTACATTGTAGTCAGTACTCCCAGTAGCCCATACCTTGCAGATAGTTCAGTGATGAAGTGACTAGAATGTATGTGCTCCTAGGAGGTGTAATTGTAGCAGCTACATTGTAGTCAGTACTCCCAGCAGCCCATATATTGCAGATAGTTCAGTACTGAAGTGACTAGAATGTATGTGCTCCTAGGGTGTATGGATGTAGCAGCTACATTGTAGTCAATACTCCCAGCAGCCTATACATTGCAGATAGTTCGGTACTGAAGTGACTAGAATGTATGGGCTCCTAGGAGGTATGGTTGAAGCAGCTACATTATAGTCAGTACTCCCAGCATCCCATACATTGCAGATCGTTCGGTACTGAAGTGACTAGAATGTATGTGCTCCTAACAGGTATGGTTGTAGCAGCTACATTGTAGTCAGTACTCCCGGAAACCCATACGTTGCAGAAAGTTCAGTAATTAAGTGACTAGAATGTATGGGCTCCTAGGAGGTGTAATTGTAGCAGCTACATTGTAGTCAGTACTCCCAGCAGCCCATATATTGCAGATAGTTCAGTACTGAAGTGACTAGAATGTATGTGCTCCTAGGGTGTATGGATGTAGCAGCTACATTGTAGTCAATACTCCCAGCAGCCTATACATTGCAGATAGTTCGGTACTGAAGTGACTAGAATGTATGGGCTCCTAGGAGGTATGGTTGAAGCAGCTACATTATAGTCAGTACTCCCAGCATCCCATACATTGCAGATCGTTCGGTACTGAAGTGACTAGAATGTATGTGCTCCTAACAGGTATGGTTGTAGCAGCTACATTGTAGTCAGTACTCCCGGAAACCCATACGTTGCAGAAAGTTCAGTAATTAAGTGACTAGAATGTATGGGCTCCTAGGAGGTGTAATTGTACCAGCTACATTGTAATCAGTACTCCCAGCAGCCAATATATTGCAGATAGTTCAGTACTGAAGTGAGTAGAATGTATGTGCTCCTAGGTGTAATTGTAGCAGCTACATTATAGTCAGTACTCCCAGCAGCCAATATATTGCAGATAGTTCAGTACTGAAGTGAGTAGAATGTATGTGCTCCTAGGTGTAATTGTAGAAGCTACATTGTAGTCAGTACTCCCAGCAGCCCATACATTCCAGATTTTTCAGTACTGAAGGGCCAATAATGTATGGGGTCCTAGGAGGTGTAATTGTAGCAGCTACATTGTAGTCAGTACTCCCAGCAGCCCATTCGTTGTAGATAGTTCAATACTGAAGTGACTAGAATGTATGGGCTCCTAGGAGGTGTAATTGTAGCAGCTACATTGTAGTCAGTACTCCCAGCAGCCCATACATTGCAGATAGTTCAGTACTGAAGTGACTAGAATGTATGAGCTCCTAACAGGTATGGTTGTAGCAGCTACATTGTAGTCAGTACTCCCAGCAGCCCATACACTGCAGCTAGTTCAGTACTGAAGTGACTAGAATGTATGGGCTCCTAGGAGGTGTAATTGCAGCAGCTACATTGTAGTCAGTACTCCCAGCAGCCCATACACTGCAGCTAGTTCAGTACTGAAGTGACTAGAATGTATGTGCTCCTAGGAGGTATGGTTGAAGCAGCAACATTATAGTCAGTACTCCCAGCAGCCCATACATTGCAGATCGTTCGGTACTGAAGTGACTAGAATGTATGTGCTCCTAACAGGTATGGTTGTAGCAGCTACATTGTAGTCAGTACTCCCAGCAGCTTATACATTGCAGATAGTTCAGTACTGAAGTGACTAGAATGTATGTGCTCCTAACAGGTATGGTTGTAGCAGCTACATTGTAGTCAGTACTCCCAGCAGCCTATACATTGCAGAAAGTTCAGTACTGAAGTGACTAGAATGTATGGGCTCCTAGGAGGTGTAATTGTAGCAGCTACATTGTAGTCAGTACTCCCAGCAGCCCATACATTGCAGATAGTTCAGTACTGAAGGGCCAAGAATGTATTGGCTCCTAGGAGGTGTAATTGTAGTAGCTACATTGTAGTCAGTACTCCCAGCAGCCCACACATTGCAGATAGTTCAGTACTGAAGTGACTAGAATGTATGTGCTCCTAGGAGGTTTGATTGTAGCAGCTACATTGTAGTCAGTACTCCATAATTATTCGGTGCACGGGCAAGAGCGCTACGTCGGGAGTAGGTAGAAATCCAAGGAAAAAAGTTAGAGGTCCAGCACACGACATGATGTGAAAAAAATACAAAACTGTTTAAGTTAAAATTAAAACAAGAAATTAAAAAAATCCCAGGAGAGAAAGCCTACGCGTTTCGAACTTTTCAGTTCTTAATCATAGCTACTCTCTGCTGTATAGAGTCTGCTTTTATGGATCAGATATTGGATAAAACAAGGATGTGGGAGTGCTTCGAATTAACCCCTTCAAGTTAATTGGCTATTGGGTACACAGTTTCTTTGCACATTTTTAGCAGCATACTAAACAGAATCACAGAAAAGAAGACAAGGTGTCACGTAGGGTTCGTGGACCCACTGGGCCGTACTGCCTTGGCGGTATGGCAGCTGGCCAACAGCGCGCAGGTCAGAGTCTATAGTTGATATAGGGTACCTGTGGCAGCTCGGACAGTAGCAAGGTAGGAACAAGGCAGCAGGAAGACGTCAGGCATGGAGAAGCAGGACAGGCGTGGTATACAGCACAGCACGGCTACAGAGAAGCATGGCACTAGATCAGGATACAGGTTACAGGAACAGGAAACACTAGGAGCAGGAAACACTAGGGGACCATTTGCAAGACAGACTAGGAATACAACAACAAAGCTCAGGCGTGGAAGGATGGGGCTCGGACCTTCTTATAGCCCAGGGTGCTCTGGACCAATTAGCTCAATCACCAACATGCTTGCGCTCTGGCTTCTCAAGTCTGGACTGAGCTCGTGAGCGCACCCTGGTGGTCACTATGGAGCAGGACGGCCTTATGTGCAGACATCTCTGGAGATAAGGGCGTCGACTGGATGGAAGGAGTTTGTGGTGAGCGACAACGGACGTTACACAAGGTACAATGCAAACAATTGAATAAACAGTATAAGTGAAGCATTATATCCCCTTCCCGCCGCAGCCCTTTTTCAGATTTTAATTTTCTTTTTTTCCTCCCCAACTTCCAAAAGCCATAACATCTTTATTTTTCAGTCGATATAGTACTATGAGGGTTTGATTCTTGCGGGACGAGTTGTCGTTTTTCGTAGCACCATTTATTTTGCCATATAATGTACTAGGAAACAGGAAAAAAATTATTTGTGGGGTAGAAAATGAAAAAAACAGTGATTCCTCCATGGTTTTTTGCTCACCATTTTTACGGAATTCACTTTGCAATTAAAACAACATGTTAAATTTATTCTGTGGGTCAATACGATTATGGCGATACCAAATATATATAGTTTTTTCTATATTTTACTACTTTTACAAGTAGAAACCTAAGTGTAAAAAAGAAAACTTCTTTTGTGTCGCCAAATTCCGAGAGCCATAGCTTTTTTTATTTTTCCGTCGATTAAGTGGCATAAGGGCTTATTTTTTGCGGGATAAACTGTAGTTTTTAATAATACCCTTTTGGTGTAATACCATTTTGGTGTACATGCGACGGTTTGATCACGTTTTATTTCATTTTTTGTGGGAGATTAGGTGACCAAAAAAATTGAGATTATGGTGTTTACAATATTTTTTTACGGCGGCCACCGTGCGGGTTAAATAATGATATATTGTAATAGTTCAGACTTTTACAGACGCAGCGATACCAATTATGTTTATTTATTTATTTTTTTACTATGCTCTACTGGGAAAATGGGAAAAGTTTTTGTTTTTTTTACTTTTAATATTTTTTTTTACACAAAAAAAAAACAACCTTTATTTAACTCATTTTTACTTTTTTTATTAGTCCCTGTAGGGGACTTCAACCAGCGATCGTTAGATCGCTTGCACAATATACTGCAATACTAATGTATTGCAGTATATCGTGATTCTGACACGATGGTGGACCTGGGGGCCTTCATTAAGTCCCCAGGCAGTCATAGCAACCATCCACCCCCCCCCCCCCCGCGATTGCATTGCGGGGGGTGCGATGAGCTGTTAGAGGGGATCGCCCCCTCTTTCTAACGATTTAAATGCTGCGGTCGCTATTGACTGCAGCATTTAATGAGTTAAACGAGCCGCTCGTTACTCTGAAGTGTCAGCTGTAACATACAGCCGACACCGGCATCGTATGGAGCGAGTTCACTCTGTAAGCCCGCTCCATACTTCCCCTACCCGACTTCGGCGTATGGATACGTCAAATGTCGGGAAGGGGATATTATATTAGATGCATATGTACTCACCTCTTTGTATTTTTTGTATCTTTTAATCTAATCTATTTATCTGTCTCCTGGAAAGTAGTGCCCTTTCACAAATTAGTCCATTTATAAAATCAGGTGCTTGGATAGTGAGGCAAAGGGTGAATGTGATGCCAAATCAAGCAATTAACCCTTTATGGTACACAAACTTATTATTACATGTGCAATATCATTAAGCTTTTTTTGAAACCATGTTTAAGGTATCTATGTGAATTGGAATGATATGGAAAGGGAAGTTCATTAGATGAACGAATGTAAAAAGCTATAGATTGTAATATTAATTAGATTCGTATCTATTTCTAATAAAATATAAGGCAAGGGAGTTAATTACAATACAAAATCAGTATAAAGTTATTTCAAAGTATACATACACACTTATGTAAATATGTAGTATTAAGTATAAAGCCATCTCAAGATATGTACACTACTGTTCAAAAGTTTAGGGTCACTTAGAAATTTCCTGATTTTTGCAAGAAAAGCACAGGTTTTTTTTTTTCAATGAAGATAACATTAAATTAATCAGAAATACACTCTATACATTGTTAATGTGCTAAATGACTATTCTAGCTGAAAACGTCTGGTTTTTAATGCAATATCTACATAGGTGTATAGAGGCCCATTTCCAGCAACCATTACTCCAGTGTTCTAATGGTACATTGTGTCTGCTAACTGTGTTAGAAGGCTAATGGATGATTAGAAAACACTTCAAGACTTCCGGTTCCAGCGCTGCCATGTGAGGAGGGAGAAAAGAGCTCTCCAGACCTACGCTCCAAAATAACACCGACTAATATAACCAGCAATCCCCCAAACCACACCAGGAGTGTCGACAAGTGCACTAAAACAAGCAGCAGGCAAGCATCGGGAATTCCGGCATCAGCAGGCATCTCCACACGCTTACCGGAGGTTTTAGTTACCGGTGGGTCCGAAACGCCTCAGAGCGGGCTACAGAGAAGCCGGGGAGTACTGCCCTCACAGCACCGGGTGGCGACAAGGCACAACTGCAGACTGCACAGGTATCGTGCAACTATTCCATACATCTATATACCTCATTACAGCGAAGCGCTCATTTTGGCGTCAAACACCAGAGCAGCACATCGGGAGAGAAGGAGCGCCATCTTCCTCTACACTCCACCTTGGTCCCGTGCTGCGCCAGCCTCAGCCCCCTGCAGCACACATATCCTGACAAAAATAGTACTCACCCTTAAAGAAAGTAACCACAAACTTGAAAAAAGACACGATGCCACCGGTCACCCGGAAAGAGAAACAGGTGATGAGCCGCCCATCCTCAGATCAGGAGGATATAATGTCAGACGCAGAAGGGGGGAGGGGACCTCGACAAAGATAGATTACAAGAAGATGGCCATTGAAGTAGCCAAACGTATTACACCCGACATTCAAGACACCCTGGCTAATACTGTATCAGCCTCATTGAAGGCACTGCAAAACGAAGTGTCGCAACATGGCATACGATTAGACGAAGTAGAACAAAGAATATCGCTGCTAGAAGATGAAGCAGCAGACACACATGGCACACTACAGGAATTATTGGCTGAGAAACAAAAGATGCTCTCCAAAATTGACGACCTAGAAAACAGGTCGAGACGAAATAATATAGTGGGAATACCTGAATCAGTACCGGCCACGCACAAACATGGAAGGACCGTGCAAAGTCGAAAGAGCACATAGAGTGGGCCCCGACAGACAGAATTTACCACAGCACCAAGGCCCGACGAAGAGAGCGCGACAAGTTATAGTGCGATATTTGGACTACTCTGATCAAGAAACGCTGCTACGCTTGTACAAATCCAGACGAGGACCGACGAAAATAAATGGTGTCACAGTCATGCTGTTTGGCGACTATTCCGCGGAAGTCTCAAAGAAACGGAAATTATTTAGCAAAATCTGCACAGCATTCCATAACCAGGGAATGAAGTTCCAGCTACAATACCCGGCAACGTTAAAAGTCACAACTCCAAGCGGTACCATGCAAATATACACAGACCACCAGGAAGCGGAAGCGGTGTATAAAGATATACTTAAGGATCCTGAACCGTCGACAGCAGATGACAACGTTCCTAGAGGACGCTCGGAACAGAACGCACCGCACTCGAAGGGACCCCCGCCAAAAGAAAAAAGACTGCCGCAGACCCCAAGACACGGGTAGCAGACCCCCAGAACCAGAAACGAGTCGACTCCTAGGTTGACGGGAGTCGTGAGTACCAAAGATGACTGAATTTGGAAATAATTTGTCTGTTATTAGATATAGGATATATGTAACACTAATGGATGCTTAATGATGAAACAATAGTGGTACAAGTTTAAATAAGAAGTATGCATAACCATATTGATTGCAGATGTCTTGTAAATTGTGGATTGCTGATTAGGCCATACCTAGAAGTAGGTTAGAGAAAATCACATGTCAGAAAAAAGAGAAGTCCTGAGTAAAAATGAAGGGGGGAGTTGGGAATCTCCGATGAATACGGGGAAAGTTAAATTGTTACCTAATAGTTGGGTTCTATGGTTGAATGGTGGTCACATTAGTTCACTTGAGCTATATTACACGGAGTTCAAAATCCTCATCTACTCTTTATTAACATGTAACACTTCCTATAGGTCACAGACGCAGGGTCAGACAACGAAATCACTTAATGTAAATACCTTTTATGAAAGTAGTGACATGGAATGTTAAGTGGCTTTTATCCCCGCACAAAAGATCGATGATCTTACGCCATCTCGGTAAAATGAAGGCTGACCTAGCCTTGCTTCAGGAAACACACCTGGAAGAAAAATACTTTTTTAGAATGCGTACATTTTGGGTGGGAACTGTCTATGGTTCCCCAGCAATTCCCCCAAAAAAAAATGGGGTGATGATTTTAATACACAAAAATTTTGCTGCCACTTTACAATCGAAAAATGTAGACACCGAGGGGCGAATACTGCAAATACTGCTAGACACACCACTGTGTGAAATTAGCGTGTACAATTTATATGCACCTAACACAAACAATCGCGCCTTCTTTCAGAACCTCCAAACTTCAATTATAGCTGACACTTGTACGATGAAGTTGATAGGGGGGGACTTTAATTCAGTGCAATGTGCAGTTGAGGATAGGAAGCGAAATATCCATGCGTCGACGATTGCCACAGATGGCATATTGCCTGAATTTACACACGCCACACAACTAATTGATAGCTGGAGATATAGCCACCCTGACGACAGGGAATATACCTACTTCTCTACATACCACAAATCCTGGTCTAGAATAGATTACATTTTTTTAAGCCATCAATTACTGCAACGGGTAGAACAGTTAGATATCACTGACATGATCATATCTGATCATGCACCAATGAGTCTAGTGCTGGCAGATGCACATCCCAGGGGGGATTTCATCCAATGGAGATTCCCTTCCAATCTAGCAGAAGACGGAGACTTTCAACAGCGGATAAGGGGATGGTGGTTGGAATATGCCAGTGATAATGCGGAACATACTACTGACCAGGCGCTATTTTGGGAGACAGCTAAAGCTGTCTTACGAGGGAGGCTCATATCATACGTCACATTCAGGAAAAAACAGACACAGCAGAAATACAGAGAAAGTAGTGATAGTCTTAGAGCGGCGTATTCCGCCTTCCTAGCTGATCCTTCCCCTGATAAAAAACACAAATGGATAGACGCTAGAAGACAATTTGAACTATGGCTGGACAAAAAGGAGAAGTTTGGGAGGTCAATCTACGAAGCCAAGTTTTTTTGGTTTGGCAACAAGTCAGGAAAGATGCTGGCAGGATTATCTAGAGGGTTCCGTCCACATACACATATTACTAAACTGAGAGATCATGAGGGCCATATTCGAGCTGACCCCAAAGAAATGAACGGCATATTCCAAACCTTCTATCAGCACCTTTATGCGACCTCTGGTGTGCCTGGAGATACACGAGGCAGTCAATTCTTATCCAACCTGACCCTGCCTACTCTGGACCAGGGGCAGTTGGATGACCTGAATGCACCAATAACACTAGAAGAATTACAGCTAACTATAAAATCATTACCAAATGGGAAAGCCCCGGGACCTGATGGGTACCCAGCTGAATTCTATAAAATCCTACAGGAACAAATCACCCCGACGTTACTATCCTACTTTAACTCCCTGATGAGGGGTGGAGCCACCCCGGCTGCAGTGAATACGACCTACATCAAGGTCCTACCCAAACCTGGAAAAGACTTGTTATTACCGAGCTCATACAGGCCCATATCATTAATAAACCAAGACCTCAAGCTGATATCCAAGATTATGGCAGCCAGACTTGCTCACTTAATGCCTCTCTTGGTAGGTCCATCGCAAGTGGGATTTATTAAGGGTAGATCAGCAGTCACTAACATCAGGAAAGTGTTGGGAGTCATGGACGGGGCAGTGGCTTGGCCAACGTAACTCAACCAATCGCTGCTTGTGTTACTAGATGCTGAGAAGGCATTTGATAATGTTGAGTGGCGGTGGCTGGACATGGTCCTGGACAAATTTAACATACAAGGGGAATTTAGAGTCTATTTAAAAGCATTATACAATAACCCCACGGCTTCTGTTTGTACCCCGGGATTCAGGTCGACAACGTTTAGGTTACACAAAGGAACGCGGCAGGGCTGTCCCCTGTCACCGCTTTTATTTGATCTGGCATTTGAGCCATTGGTACATGTCTTGGAACATGGGCAGATATACTCTGGCATACATGTGGGCAAGGTGGAAGTTAAATCTGCAGTTTTTGCAGATGATATTCTACTGTTTCTCTCTCAACCATCTAGACATCTACCAAAAATTTTTGAGGTGATTCAAAAATATGGGTCATTTGCAGGCCTCAAAATTAACCCAATCAAAAGCGAGCTTTTGGGATTAACATCGCACAATCATACAACAGATACAAGCCTCCAACACCTGGGGATTAAAATTGCGTAAACGCAGATAACATATTTGGGGATCCGGATTGGGCGAACCCCGGGAACCCTATATCACCTGAACTATGAACCCATCTTCCGCAAAATAAAGCTAGAACTGCAAAGATGGAAAGCATTGCCGCTCTCCATGTTTGGCAGATGCCATCGGGTCAAGATGATATCACTCGCTAGATTATTGTATCCATTATAAACATTACCTATTCTACTAAAACATAAGGATGTTAAAGATTTTAATTCCGCTATAACAAAATTTATATGGTCAAATAAATGCCCCAGAATATCGCTAGCTAAATTACAGGGATACCATTGGCAGGGGGAGTGAACATTCCGCATTTGAGAGGTTATAATATTGCTAGTCTTTTCCGACATGTTCTGGATTGGATACACAAAACTAACCACTACTCCAATCAGGGACTAGAGTCAGCACTAGCGGGAGAATGTGATCTCCGAGCTTTATTACACACAAAACTTGTGTATCTCCCACAACATGTTAAATCTTCTGTCATATTACGAGACACTATAATGTGCTGGAAGGAGGTGAGGAAGACACAGGGCTTATCTTTCCAATTGTCTAAATACTTACCTTTATGGTCGCACATACAGTTCCCGGCCGGAAGGACCAGTAGTTTGTTTACTACCTGGAAACAAAATGGGATAACCACAGTAAAGCACATACTACATGCAACAGAGCCGAGGTTAAAGAAGTTGCCAGAACTAGTGAGTGAATTTGGGATCCAGCCAACACACTTTCTCCAATACATGAAGGTTAGAGCCTTCTGTACACAGCTAGTAGGTAATTTGGAAAGAGAAATTGTAGAAAACCAATTCGATGAATTAGTAGGTGAAGAACCACATAGGAAGTCCTTATCAGACTTATATAGGTCAATGAAGGATATTTACATACAAATAGAACCAAGTAATCAATTCCCTTATTGGAGGCGCATTTTTAAAACAGCAGATGTTAATGCACAGATACTAGAGGGATGGAAAGCAGTGAGAAAGCATGTTATTAATGAGGTGTGGAGGGAGACACAGTTTAAATTGATGCATGCGGCCATTTACGCTTTTAACATACCGCCTAATGGTAGAGAGCCAGATCGAATACATTCATGCTCGAAATGCGCCCAACCACATACTGATCTGTATCATGGCATTTGGTTATGTCTGGTTACACAAAGATACTGGACAGACATACTAACATATGTTGCGAAACTATGGGACAGATCCATGCCACTGACCCCTACACTTCTTTTATTTCAATCCACAGCGTCAATACACGCTGAAGAAGAAGGGACCTCCACATATATACCTCTGCTAGCGCACATAATACTACTTATTTCCAAAAGATGTTTACTGAAAAACTGGCTGGAAGCTACCGCACCGACACTAGAACAACTAGTTCAGCAATTGAAAATATGTTTACACTCAGACAGGATTGATGCATTAACACACAAAGAACGAAAAACTGCAAGCTTATTCAAAAAATGGAAACCGTTCTTGTTACAAATGTCTGATCTAGATATTGCGGCAGTGATGGCGGGGTTTCAACAAACTAAATGGTATTTCACAGAAGACCTTAAGGGGACCTTGGGCAAGCTGGAGGTCAGAGTATCGAGAAGTTAGAGATAAACAAACAAAAGTAGAGGATCCAGCGCAATCATTTAAAATAGAACATGGTTCCAATTTTATTGGGATATTAAAACAGAATCAATCCCGAGTGTGGTATTTAGAGATAGGTAGATAGGTGCCTACGCGTTTCAGACGCTCTACACGTCCTTCCTCATGGCTTTCTTTTCCCTAGTTAGACAGAAAGTTAGACGGAAGTTAGACAGAAATACATAGAGAGTGGAAGAATACGATACGATAAGAGAGGAAAATAATGAGAAGTTACAAAAAAAAAAAAAAGACTGCAAATCTTGTTGTGTTATTTGTTAACAAATTTTATTGGGTAACATGCATTAGAAATTATTATGTAAAATTCATTATAACTGAATGATTTTTCAACAAATGCAAAGTTATGTATACTACTGTACTTTCTCCAAGGTATGGGCGATGCCATACTTGGTTTCTTGTAACTGTAAAAGAATAACAAAACTCAATAAAAACTGTTTTAAAAAAAAAAAAGAAAACACTTCATAACCCTTGTGCAATTATGTTAGCACCGCTGTAAACAGTTTTGCTGTTTAGAGGAGCTATAAAACTGACGTTCCTTTGAGCTAGTTGAGAATCTGGAGCATTACATTTGTGGGTTCGATTAAACTCTCAAAATGGCTAGAAAAAGAGAGCTTTCATGTGAAACTCGACAGTCTATTCTTGTTTTTAGAAATGAAGGCTATTCCATGCGAGAAATTGCCAAGAAACTGAAAATTTCCTACAACGGTGTGTACTACTCCCTTCAGAGGACAGCACAAACAGGCTCTAACCAGAGTAGAAAGAGAAGTGGGAGGCCCCGCTGCACAACTGAGCAACAAGACAAGTACATTAGAGTCTCTAGTTTGAGAAATAGACGCCTCACAGGTCCTCAACTGGCAGCTTCATTAAATAGTACCCGCAAAACGCCAGTGTCAACGTCTACAGTGAAGTGGCGACTCCGGGATGCTGGCCTTCAGGGCAGAGTGGCAAAGAAAAAGCCATATCTGAGACTAGCTAATAAAAGGAAAAGATTAATATGGGCAAAAGCACACAGACACTGGACAGAGGAAGATTGGAAAAAAGTGTTATGGACAGACGAATCGAAGTTAGAGGTGTTTGAATCACACAGAAGAACATTTGTGAGACGCAGAACAACTGAAAAGATGCTGGAAGAGTGCCTGATGCCATCTGTCAGGCATGGTGGAGGTAATGTGATGATCTGGGGTTGCTTTGGTGCTGGTAAAGTGGGAGATTTGTACAAGGTAAAAGGGATTTTGAATAAGGAAGGCTATCACTCCATTTTGCCATGCCATACCCTGTGGACAGCGCTTGATTGGAGCAAATTTCATCCTACAACAGGACAATGACAAAGCACACCTCCAAATTATGCAAGAACTATTTAGGGAAGAAGCAGGCAGCTGGTATTCTATCTGTAATGGAGTGGCCAGCGCAGTCACCAGATCCCAACCCCATAGAGCTGTTGTGGGAGCAGCTTGACCATATGGTACGCAAGAAGTGCCCATCAAGCCAATCCAACTTGTGGGAGGGGCTTCTGGAAGCATGGGGTGAAATTTCTCCCGATTACCTCAGCAAATTAACAGCTAGAATGCCAAAGGTCTCCAATGCTGTAATTGCTGCAAATGGAGCATTCTTTGACGAAAGCAAAGTTTGAAGGAGAAAATTATTATTTCAAATAAAAATCATTATTTCTAACCTTGTCAATGTCTTGACTATATTTTCTAGTCATTTTGCAACTCATTTGATAAATATAAGTGTGAGTTTTCATGGAAAACACAAAATTGTCTGGGTGACCCCAAACTTTTGAACGGTAGTGTATATAAATGCGTTTTAAGGCCAATATGACGATATTTTGAAATACAGAAGGCTCCGAAAAGAGAAGAAAATTATCCCCTATAGCAACAATTAACACAGAAATATTTTGAACTAATTTAAATCGAATTTGATATTAATAAATATACTATGAAAATATTATAAACAAAGTTCAAACGAATTTGAATAGAATTAGATGTTAATGAATATATTATGAAAATATTGTAAACAAATTTCAATCAAATTTATACTATTAGATATATATTGGATCAGTTATATAATTTGGACTTTTAGAAAATCTTCTGTCCATTTTAAACTGTTACATGCCACCTCACTACTTTGGTGGTATTGCAAAAATATGTATTTAATATTTTATGATATTGTAAAGAAAATTGCACATGAAGGAAATATAATTCCAATAGAATTATTATCTATAGATATACATTAAGTCTGTTCAATAATTTAAACCTTTGGGGAATCTTGTTTCCAGTTTAAGGTCCTGTTAACACTTAGTTTTTTGACAAGTTTTTTGGCGCGGAAACCGCTCCGCAAAACTCGTCAAAAAACGGCCGAAAATGCCTCCCATTGATTTCAATGGGAGGCGGAGGCGTTTTTTTTTTTACAGCGAGCGGAAAAAGCGCCTCGCGGTAAAAAGAAGCGGCACCAAAACCCCATTTCAATCAGTGGGAGACGGAAAGAAAACGCCTCGATGAGTGTTTTGACACGTTTTTGTCAAACCACTGTGCAAAAAACGCCTGGAGCAGATTTTGCAGGAGGAATTTTCCTCCTGCAAAAAACTCTGTGTGAACTAGCCCTAAGTATCCACATAGCTTCTCTATTTTGAGGAAATTTCTTCCAATCCCACCCCTCTCTTTGGTTTATGGACTCTTTCTATAGGGAAAGCTTTCATGGTTTTGGTATTACCATGGTGCACATCAACAAAGTGTTTTGAAGCACCTGAGACATTGTGTCGTTTTGGATGGTAAATATCTGTTAATTGTTCTCCTATACGTCTCTTTAACGGGTTCCCGACCGCTGGCTGTGTTTTTACGGCCAGCGGTCAGGGTCCTTAAAACCCGAGCCATAGACTTTTTACGGCTCGGGTTTTAACTTGCTACCCGCGCGATCGGGCAGCTGAATGTCGGGTCTCCGGCTGTCAGTGACTGCCGAGGACCCTGAGGAGAGGATAGAAGCAGCTTTCGCTGCTTCTGTCTTCTCCGATGTCTTTTTACACAGCACTCAATGAACGCTGTGTATAGGAATAGAGACAGCAGCAGCGGCGCGGTCTCTTTTCCTCCCGGTGATCATGCGACTGGTCACATGATCGCCGGGTGCCGTTACTGACAGTGCGGATTCAGACGAACGTGTTTTGCGTCTGTGCCGGCCGCGTGGTTTTCACGCGGCTCGCGCGGACCTAGAGAAGTCTATGGGGCAGTGCAGACAGTCCGTGAGTTTTGCGCAGCGTTATTGCATGCCCCACGGAAGCACTTCCGTGGGACAAGCGTTATTCGCGCAATAACAGTAAAAGAATGAATATAAACAGAAAAGCACCACGTGCTTTTCTGTTTACAAACATCCAAACTGAGTTTCATAAAGATGGCGGCTGCGCGAAAAGCACGCAGCCGCGCATCCATATGAACAGGGCACACGGAGCTGTCAAGTGCCTTTTGCGCACACAAACCGCCGCAGTTTTTGCGTGCGCAAAAATGGCACGTTCGTCTGAATCAGCCCACAGACTGCTGCTGGTTCTTACAAGACCCAGCACAGCCCTATAAGTGACAATCGTCACTATGAGAGGGCTGATTTCCCCTGCTATGCAGCCCCAGTTACAGTGGAAAAGCATGGTGGAAAAGAAAGAAAAAAATATATATAAAGTTCCCTAAACGTCTTTTTTGACCTTTTGAGGGACAGACCATAGTAATAAAAAAATAGTAAAGTCAAGTGCAAATTTTTTTTAATAATAAATACACATAAAATACCCACCCCAAAAAAAAACGTTCCCCCCCCCCGCCAATAATTTTTGTAACGCTAGCGCTGACCCAATTAACCTAATATAGACATGTAATATATTAAAATTTACGGTAGACAATGACGATCACAAATAAAAGCTCTATTTTAGGGTAAAACTATGTTATTACCAAAAAAAAATAGCTGAAACGTAAAAAAGCTTATTTTTTTACTATTAGTTTCAAACTTTAAGAATAAAAATTCTAAAATAGCAAAAAAGGTGTGTATAAAAATGATAAAAAAAGAAACCTGCATTGTCTACGGAAAAAACGTCGCAAAAATCACGTCGTTAGCCTAACAAATAAAAAAGTTATAGCCATTTAACCAACACGTGATAAAAAGGGCTAAACGGTGTCTGGTCCTGAAGGCTCAAAATAGCCCGGTCCTGAACTGGTTAATGGTCTCGTAGTGCAACCTACATATTGTAACCTGCAACTTTCACATGATATAATATAGACAACATGTGTGGTATGAGGGTATGTTCACACGGCCCATTTACGGGCGTAATTCAGGCGTTTTACGCCTTGAATTACGCCTGAAAAGACGGATGCATGAAGTCTGCAAACATCTGCCCATTGTTTTCAATGGGTTTTACGATGTTCTGTTCAGACGAGGTGTATTTTTACGCGTCGCTGTCAAAAGACGGTGCGTAAAAAGACGCCCGCCTCAAAAAAGTGCATGTCACTTCTTGGGACGTAATTGGAGTAGTTTTTCATTGACTACATTGAAAAACAGCTCCAATTACTTCCGTAATGGACGCCGCGAAAAACGCGTGCACTTGCAAAAACGTCTGAAATTCAGGAGCTGTTTTCGCCTGAAAACAGCTCCGTAATTTCAGACGTATTTGGCGTTGCCGTGTGAACATACCCTTACAGTTGATGAACGTTTTAATTCTATATTGTTGATCATTTGCATAAGAATGGAATAGATCGGTGTTATAAATCAGAGGGCAGAGGCCACATCGTAGACCTGCACATTTATATGAACCAGAAATAGTAAGCCAATTTCTTTCTTTTTTCCTATTATTGACACGGCTATTAACCTCTTCCCGCCCTGCTCCGCAATAGTACGTCCTGCAGAGGGGTTGCTTCCCGCATCAGGATGTACAGTTGCGGAGTAGTTCCCGGCGCACACTGTCCTAACGAACAGGGTCCGGGAACCGGGAGGTCAGCTGTCCCCGACAGCTGACACTCCAGCCTTGCCGGTCAGCGGACCATCGCCGCTGATTTCGGCAATTAACCCCATAAATGCGGCACATCGGCAGCCCCCACTAAGTGATTGTGGGGGCTGCCGATGCTTGTCGTGGCAATCGGAGGTCAGACAATGACCTCCGTGTTTCCATGTACGGAAGCCTCGGAGGAGCAGCCTCCGGCCGGTCCTCCGAGGCTTCCTGTCAGTGTGACTGTCATGTCACAATGACAGTTGGAATACATTACACTACGTAGGTAGTGTAATGTATTCCAGCAGCGATCAGAGCTGCAAGTCTAAGTGTCCCCCAGTGGGACAAGTGAAAAAAGTTAAAAAAAAAGTAATACATTTTTTTTTTAAAAAGTGTAAAAATAAAAGTTATAAGTTAACACTGCATTTTTTTCCTATAATAAGACCTTCACTATAGGAAAAAAATGAACACGTTAAAAAAAAAGTACACATATCTGGTATCCCCGCGTTCGTAACGACCCCAACTATAAAACTGTAATGTTATTTTTCCCGCACGATGAACACCCCAAAAAAAAACAATAAAAAACTACACCAGAATCTCTATTTTTTTGGTCATCACCCCTCCCAAAATAGAGAATAAAAAGTACCGATAAAAACTACAACCCGTCGCGCAAAAAACAAGCCCTTACACAGTTTTTTTTACTGAAAAATAAAAAAAGTTACAGCTCTCAGAATATGGTGACACAGAAAATAAATTATTTTATAAAAAAGTGATTTTATTGCGCAAACGCTGCAAAACATAAAAAAAAACTATATACATGTGGTATCGCTGTAATCATACCGACCCGCAAAATAATGTAAAATTGGCATTCATAGCACACGGTGAACGCTGCAAAAAATAATCTAAAAAACGTCAGAATTGCTTGTTTTTGGTCACCCGGCTTGCAAAAAAATGTAATTAAAAGTGATAAAAAAAATAATAATCGCATGTACCCCAAAATGGTACCAATGAAAACTACAGATTGTCCCGCAACAAATAAGCCCTCACACAGCTCCGGTGGAGAAAAAATAAAGAAGTTCTGGCTCTCAGAATATGGCGATGCAAAATGTGCAGTGGTTTCTAAAAGCGGGTAACATCCGACACCATTTATCAGTGCGACACTGGCCACACATCTATGAATTATTATTTATTTACCGCATTATTATACCCTCTTATTATGCCCTGATGTTCTCAGCACAGATTACATATTCCCCCACATTATAAACTGAAATACCAGCGAAACCCAAAACAGAAAATCTACCAAGCAAAATCTGCGCTCCAAAAGCACAATGGCGTCCCTCCCTTCTGAGCCCTGCAGTGTGCCCAAACAGCAGTTTGCGTCCACATATATGGCATCGCCATACCCGGGAGAACACGCTTAACGCTTTATGAGGTATTTGTCTTCAGTGGCACAAACTGGGCACAACATATTATGCACTAAAATGGCATACCAGTGGAAAATTGCAATATTCACACCATCCTCTGTGCATTAACCCGTTTGCGCACTATGACTTAATAGCCCGTCATGGTGCGGGTGTTGATGTATGGAGTGGGCTCACGTGCTGAGCCCGCTCCATACGCTGCGGGTGTCGGCAGTGTATTACAGCTGATACCCAGGACTAACGGACAGGAACAGCGATCGTGCGGTTACAGAAGCCTGTAAAAATAACAATTTACTGCAATACATTAGTATTGCAGTATATTGTACCAGCGATCCAATTATCGCTGGTTCAAGTCCCCTAAGGGGACTAATAAAATGTGTAGAAGAATTAAAGTTATTAGTAGTGAGAAAGAAAAAAGTTAAAAGTAAAAAAAAAAACCTTTTCCCATTTTTCTTCTAAAGTAATGTGAAAAAATAAACAAAATTGGTATAGCTACGTCCGTAAAAGGCCGAACTATTACAATATACCATTATTTAACTCGCACGGTGAACACAGTAAAAAACGTAAACAATTTAAACCGCCAAAATCACTGTAGTTTTCATTTTTATCGCACGGTGAAAGCTGTAAAAACGAAAACCCCAGAAAATTGAATCAGATTTTTTTCCTATATTACTATATTTTCCTATTTTTTTTGCGTTTCCCAGTACTTTTTATGACACTTTAAATGGTGTCAATAGAAACTACAATTCCTCCCGCAAGAAATAAGCCCTCACATCACTCTACTGACGGAAAAAGAAAAAAGTTATGGCTCTTGGAAGGCGGAGAGTGAAAAACGAAAATAAGAAAGCAAAAAATGGATCATTCCTGAAAAGGTTTAATTCATTTCTAATGGAAAAAACTTATGACCACATGTGGGGTATTTCCGTACTCGGGAGAATTTGCTTTACAAAAATTGGTTGTTTTTTTCTCCTTTATCCCTTGTGAAAATGAGAAAATTCAACATTTTAGAGGAAAAAAATTGTGATATTAATTTTCTCCGCCTAATTCTAATAAATTCTGCAAAAGACCCGTGGAGTCTAAATGCTCACTATACCCCTAGAAAAATTCCTTGACGGGTGTTTCCAAAATGGGGTAACTTGGGGGGTTTACACAGTTTTTGTCCCACCAACGAGTTGCAAAGGCGACATGCCACCGAAAAACAATCCAGCAAAATCCGTGCTCCAAAATCCAAATGGCGCTACTTCCCTTCTGAGCGCTGCCATGGGTCCAATCAGCAGTTTATTACCACACATGGGGTATTGCCGTAATCAGGAGAAAATGCTTTACAAATGTTGTGGTTCTGTTTTTCCTTTATTTTTAAAAAAGGTCGATTTTCATTTTCACTGCCTAATTCCTCTAAACTCTGCAAAAAACCTGTGTGGTCAAAATGCTAACTATACCCCTAGATAAATTCCTTGATAGGTGTAGTTTCCAAAATGGGGTAACTTTTGGAGGGTTTCCCCTGTTTTGGTCCCTCCAGGGTGTTGCAAATGCGACATTGAACCAAAGACCAATCCAGCAAAATCCAAATGGCGCTCCTTCCCTTTTGAGCCCAGCTGTGGGTCCAATCAGCAGTTTATTACCACATATGGGATATTGCCGGAATAGGGAGACATTGCTTTACAAATGTTGGGGTGAATTTTCTTTATTATTTCTTGTAAATATTAAAAATGTCTATGTTTTTTCAGAAAAAAAAGAAGGATTTTCATTTCTACAGACGAATTCTAATAAATTTAGCGAAAAACCTGCGTGGTCAAAATGCTAACTATACACCTAAATTCCTTGAGGGGTGCAATTTCCAAAATGGGGTAACTTTTGGGGTGTTTCCACTGTTTTGGCACCACAAGGAAAAAAAAAGGAGGCCCAAAATCCACTGGGTGCTCCTTTGCTTCTGAGGTCGGTGTTTCAGTCCATTATCACACTAGAGCCACATGTGGGATATTTCTAAAAACTGCAGAATCTGGGCAATAAATATTGAGTTGCATTTCTCTGGTAAAACCTTCTGTGTTACAAAAAAAAATTTATTCGAAATGAATTTTGGCAAAAAAAATAAAATTTGTACATTTCACCTCTACTTTGCTTTAATTCCTGCGAAACGCCTAAAGGGTTCAAACACTTTGTGAATGCTGATTCGAATACCTTGAGGGGTGCAGTTTTCAAAATGGGGTGACTTCTGGGGATTTTCTAATATATAAGGCCCTCAAAGCCACCTTTGAAATTTTCTTTCAAATATGAGATATTGCTGCTAAAGTTCTAAGCCTTGTAACGTCCTAGAAAAATACAAGGATGTTCAAAAAACGATGCAAACAAAGTAGACATATGGGAAATGTTAACTAGTAAGGGCATGACCACACATGGCGGAATTCCTCCGCAACTGTCCGCATCGATGCCGCACAGAATCTGCGTTGCAGATTCTGCAGCGGATCTGCACAAAATGTGCAGTACATTGATGCGGACTAGCTGCTGCAGACTGCAGGAAAAGTGCTTCTCTTCTCCCTATTCAGTGCAGGATAGAGAGAAGGGACAGCACTTTCCCTAGTGAAAGTAAAAGAAATTCATACTTACCGCCCGTTGTCTTTATGACGCGTCCCTCCTTCGGCATCCAGCCCGACCTCCCTGGATGACGCGCCAGTCCATGTGACCGCTGCAGCCTGTGCTTGGCCTGTGATTGGCTGCAGCCGTCACTTACACTGAAACGTCATCCTGGGAGGCCGGACTGGAGACAGAAACAGGGAGTTCTCGGTAAGTACGAACTTCATTTTTTTTTACAGATACATGTATATTGGGATCGGTAGTCACTGTCCCGGGTGCAGAAACAGTTACTGCCGATCGCGTAACTCTTTCAGCACCCTGGACAGTGACTATTTACTGACGTCTCCTAGCAACGCTCCCGTCATTACGGGAGCCCCATTGACTTCCTCAGTCTGGCTGTAGACCTAGAAATACATAGGTCCAGCCAGAATGAAGAAATGTCAAGTAAAAAAAGCAAGACGCATCCGCAGCACACATGACATGTGCATGACAGCTGCGGACTTCATTGCGGAACTTTGAATCTCCATTGAAGTCAATGGAGAAATTCCGCCATGAGTCCGCCACTGCTCCGCAACAGACAGAGCATGCTGCGGACACCAAATTCCGCTCCGCAGCCTATGCTCCGCAGCGGAATTGTACGCATCGTGTAAACGAACACTGCTAAATTAAAGTGAAAGTCAATGTAGAAACGGCTCCGCTGCGGATTAACGCTGCGGAGTGTCCGCAGCGGAATTTAAGTGCAATTCCGCCATGTGTGAACCCGCCCTAACTGTTTTGTGTGGTATTACTATCTGTTTTACAAGCAGATACGTTTAAATTTAGAAAAATGCAAATTTTTTCTAAATTGTGGTGTTTTTCAGAAATAACTACCAAAATCATCGACAAAATTTTTTCACTAACCTAAAGTACAACATGTCACGAGAAAACAATCTCAGAATCGCTTGGATAGGTAAAAGAATTCCAACGTTATAACCACATAAAGTAACATGTCAGATTTGAAAAAATAGGCTGTGTCCTGAAGGCCAAAACAGGCTCGGTCCTGAAGGGGATAAAGTCGCTAGGGGAAATCATCTTTCCTATAGACATGGGGTTCCTGGACACAAAACCACAGCCTGGCTCCAGGATTTTCCACAACGCATCATCCCCAAAAAGAACATGCAGATATTTTTTAACAATAGCAGTTATCTGATTGAAGTCAGTGCTAAAATCTGTGAAAAATATTATTTTGTTTGATTCTTGTTTTTTTACTGTTTTTGGTTGATCTAAATATTGTCCCCTAGTCTTTGTGTCCGCAATATTCCTAGCTCTATTTAATGTGCCAATAGAGTATCCTCTTGTCTGTAATCTTAAATTAATGTAAGTGCATTCTCGTAGATAATCGTTATGGTCTGTACAGATTCTTTTAGCCCTGATGTATTCTCCGATAGGTAGGTTCCTAGTAACATGTTTAGGGTGAGAACAGGTAGCATGTAAAATTGAGTTGCCCGAAACGGGTTTTGTGTATAAACCACATGTAACAGTATTCTTATGTATGTCCCCAGTTATTGTTAGGTCTAGAAACTGAATAGTTATAGGATCTTTGGAAAAAGTGAAATTTAAATTTTCTGTATTGTTATTGATATGTCCGATAAATTGTGGTATGAGCGTTACAGGGCCTTGCCAGATGATAAGAATATATCCAATGTAATGCCCATACCAGAGGATATCGGACATAAAAGGATTAGAAGTTGTATATATGTATTGTTCCTCCCACCAAGCCACATATATGTTGGCCAACGATGGAGAGAATTTTGCCCCCATGGAGCAACCTCTGACCTGCAAAAACTGTTTTGGTATTAACCCCTTCCCGCTCCTTGACGTACTATTACGTCATGGCAGCTGTATCGTTCGCGCTCCATGCCGTAATAGTACGTCTCGGGAGTAACGGCCGTTTCGGCCGTCCTCCCGACACATACAGGAGCTGTGACAGCTGCTGTCTTGTTCAGCAGCTGTCACAGCTCCTACAGCGGGGACCGATCGCTGTGTCCCCGCTGATTAACCCCTTAAAAGCCGCGTTCTATAGAGATCGCGGCTTTTTAGGGGTTAAGCTGCCATCGCCGGCCTGCTACGCGATAGCGGCCGGCGATGGTGACTATGGCAACCGGACACCAAACAATGGCGTCCGGCTATGCCATAGACGGAAGCCTAGTGGGTCCTGACAACGTCAGGACCCACTATGCTTGCTGTCAGTGAGTAGCTGACAGTTCTAATACACTGCACTACGCATGTAGTGCAGTGTATTAGAATAGCGATCAGGGCCTCCTGCCTTCATGTCCCCTAGTGGGACAAAGTAATAAAGTTAAAAAAAAGTTAAAAAAAGTTGTGTAAAAATAAGAAAATAAAAGATTTAAAAGTATTAAAAGTAAAAATCCCCCCTTTTCCCTTATCAGTCCTTTATTATTAATAAAAATATATAAACAAACAAATAAACTATACATAATTGGTATCGCCGCGTCCGTAACAGCCTGATCTACAAAATTATTTCATTATTTATCCCGCACGGTGAACGCCGTAAAATAAAATAATAATAAACCGAACCACAATCACAATTCTTTGGTCACTTCACCTCCCAAAAAATGGAATAAAAAGAGATCAAAAAGTCGCATGTACCGAAAAATGGTACTGATCGAAACTACAGTTCGTTACGCAAAAAATAAGTCCTCGCACGGCTTTATTGATTGAAAAATAAAACCGTTATGTCTCTTAGAATAAGGCAACACAAAAAGTGAATGATTGTTTACAAAACATATTTTATTGTGCAAACGCCATAAGACATAAAAAAAACCTATAAACATCTGGTATTGCCGTAATCGTATCGCCCCGCAGAATAAAGTGAATATGTCATTTATAGCGCACGGTGAACGCTGTAAAAAAAATAGAATAAAAAAACAATAGTACAATTGCTGTTTTTTAGTCACTACGCCACCTAAAAATAGAATAAAAACTGATCAAAAAGCCGCATGCACCCCAAGAAAACTACAATGGATTCCTCAAGGGGTCTAGTTTCCAAATTGGGGTCACTTTTGGGGGGTTCCCAATGTTTTGGCACCACAAGACCTCTTCAAACCGGACATGGTGCCTAATAAAAAGGAGGGCTCAAAATCCACTAGGTGCTCCTTTGCTTCGGAGGCCGGCGCTTCAGTCCATTACCGCCCGAGGGCCACATGTGGGATATTTCTCAAAACTGCAGAATCTGGGCAATACGTATTAAGTTGCGTTTCTCTGATAAATCCTTTTGTGTTATAAAAAAAATGGTATAAAGAGGATTTACTGACAAAAAAAATATGTAAATTTCACCTCTACTTTGCTCTAAATTTCTGTGAAACACCTAAAGGGTTCATAAACTTTCTAAATGCTGTTGTGAATACTTTGAGGGGTCTAGTTTCTAAAATGGGGTATTTGATAGGGGTTTCTAATATATGGGCCCCTCAAAGCAACTTCAGAACTGAACTGTAACCTAAAAAAATAAATAAATGAGGCAATACTTTGCTTCTTACATTATACTGATAATGAGCCGTGCCCACCCCGAGATGACCCCAGTTTTGACAGTTTGTATAAACGGAGACCCCTATTAGACCGTTCCAGTGCCCGGTTTTCCCAAGCATACACCCCCGAGAAGTGTATTTCTATTGATGAGTCCTTGGTACATTTTAAAGGGAGGGTTCAATTCCACCAGTACCTGCCGGGTAAGAGGGCAAGGTATGGCGTGAAGATGTATAAGCTGTGAGAGTGCATCAGGGTATACCTACAGGTTTAGGATATATGAAGGAAAGGCCACCCCCAAACCAGACTGCATCCTGGACTACAATAGGTACATGGGAGGGATGGACTTGTAAGATCAAGCCCTGAAGCCCTACAGCGCCATGCGGTGTGGTATAAGAAGCTGTCCGGGCACATCATACAGATGGCATTGTACAATGCGTACATGCTACGTCGATGTGCAGGCCAGACGGGAACTTTCCTGGAATTTCAAGAGGTGATTATCAAGAACCTAATCTTTAGGGACCAAGAAGGGGGGGCACCCAGTACTTCTGGAAGCGAGCCCACACGCATCGTACCAGGGCAACACTTTCCAGGAGAAGTTCCCCAAACTGGCAAGAAGGGAAAAAGTCAAAAGAGGCGCAAAGTCTGCTAAAAGAGGGGGATAAGGGAGGACACAATATATCAATGTGACACGTGTCCCGAATAACCTGAGCTCTGTATGAAAGTGTTTTAAAATTTATCATACATCCCTTGGTTTATAATTTACCCCAATTTTACTTACCCTGATGCACTCCGCACAGCTTATCCCCCCTCGTCTTTCCCCTCTGGGCCCTGCTGTGTGTCCAGGCAGCTGATAACAGCCACATGTAGGGTATTGCCATACCCGGGAGAACCCACATTACAGTTTATGAGGTGTAGGTCTCCGGTCAAAATGCTCACTACACCTCTAGATGAATGCCTTAAGGGTGTAGTTATTAAAACGGGGTCACTTCTTGCGGGTTTCAACTGTACTGGTACCTCAGGGGCTTCTGCATACATGACTTCGCACTAGAAAATCCCCAGTAGGCCAAATGGTGGTCCTTTCCTTCTGAGCCCTCCCACGGGCCCAAACGGCAGTTTATCACAACAAATGGGGTATTGCCGCACTCAGGACAAATTGCGCAACAGAATGGGGTATTTTGTTTCTTGTGAAAATAAGAAATTTTCAGCCAAAACTACATATTATTTGAAAAAAATAATTTTGTTTTCATTCCCAGCCCAATTCAAATAAGTTCTGTGAAAAAACTATGGGGTCAAAATGGTCACAACACCCATAAATGAATTCCTTGAGGGGTGTAGTTTCCAAAATGGGGTCATTTGTGATTGGTTTCTATTGCTTTGATACCTCTGGGGCTCTGCAAATGCGACATGGCACCCGAAAACCAATCCAGCAAAATCTGTACTCCAAAGAACACACAGCGCTCCTTCCCTTCTGAGGCCTCCCATGGGCCCAAACGGCAGTTTATTGCCACAAATGGGGTATTGATGCACTCAGGAGAAATTGGGCAACAAAATTGAGTATTTTGTTCCCTGTGAAAATAAGACATTTTGGTAAAAAAATTACATCTTATTGGAAAAAATGTCATTTTTTTAATGTCACAGCCCAATTGAAATAGGTGCTGTGAAAAAACTGTGTGGTCAAAATGCTAACAACAACCATAAATGAATTCCTTGAGGGGTGTAGTTTCCAAAATGGGGTCACTTTTGGTGGGTTTCCATTGCTTTGATACCTCTGAGGCTCTGCAAATGCGACATGGCACCCGAAAACCAATCCAACAAAATCTGGACTCCAACAAACATATAGCGCTCCTTTCCTTCTGAGCCCTCCCATGGGCCCAAACGGCAGTTCATCGCCACAAATGGGGTATTGCCACACTAAGGACAAATTGGGCAACAAAATGGGGTATTTTGTTCCCTGTGAAAATAAGAAATTTTGATCACAAATGACATTTTATTGGGAAAAATGAAATTTTTTTCATTTCAGAGCCCAATTCAAATACGTGCTGTGAAATAACTGTGCGGTCAAAATGGTAACAACAACCCTAAATGAATTCCTTGAGGGGTGTAGTTTCCAAAATGGGGTCACTTTTGGGAGATTCCTACTGTTTTGGCACCTCAACACCTCTTCAAACCTGGCATGCTGTCTAAAATATATTCTAATAAAAAAGAGGACTCAAAATGCACTAGGTGCTTCTTTGCTTCTAGGGCTTGTGTTTTAGTCCACGAGCGCAGTAGGGCCACATGTGGGACATTTCTAAAAACTGCGGAATCTGCACAATACATATTTAGTATTGTTTCTCTGGTAAAACCTTCTCTGTTACAGAAAAAAAAATGAATAAAATTGAAATTCAGCAAGAAAAATGAAATTTGCAAATTTCACCTCCACTTTGCTTTAATTCCTGTGAAATGCCTGAAGGGTTAAAAAACTTTCTAACTGCTGTTTTGAATACTTTGAGGGGTCTAGTTTTTAAAATGGGGTGTTTTATCAGTGTTTCTAGTACATAGGCCCCACAAAGCCACTTCAGAACTCAAGAGGTACCTTAAAAAAAAGGCTTTTGAAATTTTCTTAAAAATATGAGAAATTGCTGTTTATGTTCTAAGCCTTGTAACGTCCAAGAAAAATAAAATAATGTTCAAAAAACGATGCCAATCCAAAGTAGACATATGGGAAATGTGAACTAGTAACTATTTTGGGTGGTATAACCGTCTGTTTTACAAGCAGATGCATTTAAATTCTGAAAAATGCAATTTTTTCAAAATTTTCTCTACATTTTGCAATTTTTCACCAATGAACACTGAATATATCGACCAAATTTTACCACGAACATGAAGCCCAATGTGTCACGAGAAAACAATCTCAGAATCGCTTGGGTAGGTTTAAGCATTCCGACGTTATTACCACATAAAGTGAAATATGTCAGATTTGAAAAATGGGCTCTGAGCCTTAAGGCCAAAACAAGGCTGCGTCCTTAAGGGGTTAAATGAAAAATAATTATGTTTCAATAGGAAGCCCGTTGTCATTAAGATGAATTGCTTCAGGGAATCTTCATGGTCAGAATTAGGGCTTTGTCATGGGGAATAGAGGTATAGCTGTAATATCACACGTTAGCCAAGTATAGTTTGTTTGCTATCTTTAAAGTAACTCGATGTCCTTTTAGCAAGCGGTTGTAGTTTATTATCCAACCATGCTCCCAATCGTTCTAGGAGAGAGCCAATACCTAATACAATAGGTCTAAATGGCGGAGGAAATTAATCTTTGTGGACCTTTGGTAAAGAGTGAAAAATTGGTAAAATTGGAAAAGTCTTTATTCATACAGTCCACTTCTTTTTGGTCTACAATGGACATCACTTGCCCTTCGGCCAGGAGTTTGATTAATTTTTCTTTGAAAATTGTGGTGGGATCAGTATTCAGTTCTCTGTATGTATGTTGGTCATTCAACATGGTTGCAATTTCTCGTTCATAAAGTGTAGTATACAATATTACCACTAATCCCCCTTTATTCGAATCGCGAATTACAATGTTATAATTATTCCTTAGCTGTTTCAGCGCATATTCTTCTCTTTTAGTCAAATTTCCCTTTAATTCCGTTTTCTCTTTATATAACTCTGACAATGCCTGTTCAACTAGGTGCTGAAAATCATCCATAACAGTGGATCGGGATTTCATGGGATAAAAGGAGGGATTGGGAATCCTGATAGATTTACAGGCTTCCAGCATTGGGGGTCTGTTATCATCTTCGCACAACGATTGTAGTGTTAAACTAGTCAATTGTTCCATGAAATTAAGATCCATATGCTCATTCTGCAATATTTCTGGTGCAGGCTCAATTATAGAACAGACTTAATGTATATCTATTGATAATAATTCTATTGGAATTATATTTCCTTCATGTGCAATTTCCTTTACAATATCATAAAATATTAAATACATATTTTTGCAATACCACCAAAGTAGTGAGGTGACATGTAACAGTTTAAAATGGACAGAGGATTTTCTAAAAGTCAAAATTATATAACTGATCCAATATATATCCAATAGTGTAAATTTGATTGAAATTTGTTTACAATATTTTTATAATATATTCATTAACATCTAATTCTATTCAAATTCATTTGAATTTCGTTTATATTATTTTCATAGTATATTTATTAATATCAAATTCGGTTTAAATTCGTTCAAAATATTTCTGTGTTAATTGTTGCTATAGGGGATAATTTTCTTCTCTTTTTGGAGCCTTCTGAAATTAATTCTGTATTTCAAAATATCGTCATATTGACCTTAAAATGCATTCATGCAATTATATACATATCTTGAGATGGTTTTATACTTAATACTACATATTTACAGAAGTGTGTATGTATACTTTGAAATAACTTTATACTGATTTTGTATTGAGCTTATGCCTATATTTCCAGTAAACTTATGTATTCTCTGGATAGGATTGAGGCATCTATACATGCAAAATATTTTCCTATATATACATGTCTTTGTATACTTGTCTCTGGATCTTCTTTGCTTTATTCACATATAGGGATGTGTTTGGACAGTGTGGAGAAACGGTTTGGTATTTTTCTGTTTAATATATCTTTCCTAGGTGATTATATGCCCGGCGCAACTTTCTTTCCAAAGGTTTGTATTCACACTTGCCATATAAACACAAGTTAATCAACTCCCTAGCCTTATAGTTCATTGGAAATAGATACGAATCTAATTAATATTACCATCTATAGCTTTTTACATTCGTTCATCTAATGAACTTCCCTTTCCATATTATTCCAATTCACATAGATACCTTAAACGTTGTTTCAAAAAAAGCTTAATGATATTGCCCATATAATAATAAGTTTGTGCACCATAAAGGGTTAATTGCTTGATTTGGCAGCACATTCACCCTTTGCCTCACTATCCAAGCACCTGATTTATAAATGGACTAATTTGTGAAAGGACACTACTTTCCAGGAGACAGATAAATAGATTGTATTTTTTGTATCTTTTAATCTAAAGAGGTGAGTACATATGCATCTAATATAATATAAAGCTTTACTTATACTGTTTATTCAATTGTTTGCATTGTACCTTGTCTTCTTTTCTGTGATTCTGTTTAGTATGCTGCTAAAAAAATGTGCAAAGAAACTGTGTATCCAATACCCAATCAACTTGAAGGGGTTAATTCTAAGCACTCCCACTTCCTTGTTTTTCCCAATATCTGATCCATAAAAGCAGACTCAATCATAGCTACTCTCTGCTGTATAAAGAACTGAAAAGTTCGAAACGCGTAGGCGTTCTCTATCGGGATTTTTTAATTTCTTGTTTTAATTTTGACTTGAATAAACAGTTTTGTATTTTTTCACATCATATCGTGTGCTGGACCTCTAACTTTTTTACATAAATACAGCACCACAACAAAGCTCAGTACATGAATACAGTACCAGAACTAAGTTCAGTTCATAAATACAGCACCAGAACCAAGCTCAGCACATATATACAGCACCAAAACAAAGCCCAGTACATATACCACAACGACGCTCAGTACATAAATACAGCACCACAACCAAGCTCAGTACATAAATACAGCACAAGAACAAAGCTTAGCACATATATACAGTACCAGAGCAAAGCTCACTACACAAATACAGCACCAGAACAAAGCTTAGTACATAAATACAGCAACAGAACAAAGATCAGTACATAAATAAAACACCAGAACAAGGCTCAGTACATAAATTTAGCACCAGAACCAAGCTCAGTACATAACTACAGCACCAGAACAAAGCTCAGTACAGATATACAGCACCAGAACAAAGCTTAGTACATAAATACAACATCAGAACAAAGGTCAGTACATAAATACAGCACCAGAACAAAGCTCATTACATAAACACAGCACCAGAACAAAGCTCAGTACATAAATACAGCCTTGTCAGGGGAGCTGAAGCTACCCTGGCTGTGTGGTGTTTATGTCACATGAGCGGCAGCAGCTGACCACGTTTTGCTCACCTCCGTTCATGCTTTCGTGTTGTTTTTTGGTGCCGAATACTGGATGTTGACTCCCAATACAGACTTCGGCTGTAAGTAATGTGCAGCTCTGGGTGTGAATGGAGGTAACTTGGAAACTTTCCTGCTGACTGCTTAGTAAGCAGATGTTTTGGACCAACTTAAAGACTGTATTTAGTATTTTTATGCAACTTTTAACCCTTTAAAATCGCCCACATCTTTTGGCGGCAGGCGGTGCAGATGCTTCATCTACAGCGATATCTTTGGCATCGCTGTAGAAGAGGCTGATGAATGCTCAATCTCTAAGCCGGAGCTGTAACTTATAGCTCCTGATCTTAGAGAAGCCTCCTGAACACAGCTGGGATGGGAAACTTTTCGACCTCAGCTGTTTAACCATTTGATCGCCGCGGTCCGTGACCGCGGCATGATCAAAGGGAACACCCCTCCTTGATCGCGTCACTGGTAACCCAGTGACGCGATCAAAGGCCAGGGAATCCCTCTGCAGTCAGCCCTGGGGACCTACAAAAGGACCCCAGGGCTGTCTGCTCAGTATGCCTGCTGTTAGACCAGACTATGTGCTGCCCCAACAGCAGCCTGTGTCATAGTGACACAGTGTAATGTATTAACATACAAGACTATGCTAATACATTAGAAGTAAAAAATAATGTTGTGAATAAAAATATCTTAATCCCTTAATGAACGGGCCTGAAAAGTCCTTGAAGGGGTTGTCCAGTCCCTAAAAATTGATGCATTCAGACCCTTTTCTCCCTTCTTTGGTTACCCCGTTACCATGCTGCATACTTCCAAAACGGTTTGATGCAATTTTCTTTTTATTCATTTACATGTAACTACATTGCTATCTGAGGTTTTTTTTGGGTGGCCTGGTTGGGGCTTCTTTGTTTAACCACTTATCAGGGTGGCATCCCCCAAGAGATCAGGTTTAGCATGGATTTCCTATTTTAAATAAATTTAATAGTGTTTAACCCCTTCCCGCAATAGGACGGGTCTGGTACGTCGGCATTGCAAGGTACATACCGCAATCAGACGTACCAGACCCATCATTGAGATGAAACGGGCACAGAAGCTGTGTGTGCCTCATCTTAAGCGGGTGTCAGCTGTAATATACAGCTGACATCCCGCTGCACCAGCGGCGATGGCAGTTACTGACGATCGCAGCCGTTTAACCCCTTCAATGCGGTGGCCAATGGCGTCCGCCGCATTGACGTGGTTGACAGAGGGAGGGGGCTCCTTCTGTACCCCACCGCGCCCACCACGAGAGATCGTGGGTTGCGAAGGTTGATATGGCACCAGGAAGCCTAGCAACGGCTTCCAGGTTGCCAGGTACGGAAGCCTAGGTCATTCCCAAGGCAGGACCTAATAGGCTCAACTGTCAGATGAAAAATGACAGTTGAAATACACTGCACTACATAAGTAGTGCAGTGTATTGTAAAGGGGATCAGAAGATCAGATCTTCAAGTCCCCAGATAAGTGAAAAAAAAAAAAGTTAAAAAAAGTAGAAATAAAGATTTTACGTAATAAAACCAATAATCGCCCTGTTTCCCTGATCAAGTACTTTATAATTAGAAAAAAAACAAAAAAAACAAAAAACTATACATAATAGCTATTGCCGCGTTCGGAACAGACTGAACTATAAAAATATCACGCACGGTGAACACTGTAAAAAAAATTCTATAAAAACAATGACAGAATTTATTTTTTTGGTCACCTTGTCTCAGAAAAAATGTAATAAAAAGTGATCAAAAAGTTGCAAGTACCCCAAAATGGTATCCACGAAAACTACAGTTTTTCACGCAAAAAACAAGCACTCCCACAGCGATAAACTGAAAAATAAAAAAGTTATGGCTGTCAGAATATAGCGATGCTAAAACATGATTTTTTTTTTTTTTAGAAAAGAGTTTTTTTATTGTGTGAAAGTAGTAAAAAAAAACTATAGAAATTTGGAGTCGCTGTAATCATATCGACCCACAGAAATAAGTTAACTTAAGTTGTTTATACTGCACGATGAACATTGTAAAAAAGAAATAACAAAACAATGCCAGAGGTGCTGTTTTTTGGTTTCCTCGTCTCCCAAAAAATTTAATAAATAGTGCTAAAAAAAAATAAAAAAATCGCCTGTATGCCAAAATGGAACCAATAAAAATTACAGCTCGTTCCACAAAAAACAAGCCCTCACACAGCTCCGTCAACTTAAAAAGTAACACGTTATGACTCTCAGAACACAATGATGTTAAATGACGGCCCAGACTAATATTTGAGGTCCAGTAGTTTTTCACTAAAAAACCCCACATCACCATTTGCTAGACCCCATAGGTGGACCCTGTAGATGCAGCGGAGATGAGGAAACTTTAGGGCCTTATAGGGCTAGTGAAGAAGTCAAAGATTAGGCAATACTGGAGCGCAGATTTTTGTACAATACACAAAAAACCCAGCCCGTGCATAAAGTTTTGTTTCAAAGCGCACCACACCAATCCGTGGATTATTCATTGTATAAGGCCTCATGGCACACGACCGTAAAAACTCCCGTTATTACGGGTCGTAATTATAATTTTGAAATCATAAGTTGAAATACCAGTAAAACACCAATCAAAGCAAAATCTGCGCTCAAAAATCCAAATGCCGATCATTCTGAGCCTGACAGTATGACCAAATAGCAGTTTATGACCACATATGGGGCATTACTGTATTCTGGAGAACCCGCTTAACAATTTATGGGGTGTGTGTCTCCAGTGGCACAAGCTGGGCACAAGATATTGGTCACTGTAATGACATATCAGTGGAAAAATGGAAATTTTCAATCTGCAACATCCACTGTGCACTAATTTCTGCAAAACACTTGTGGGGTCAAAATGCTCACAATACCTCTAGATGAATTCCTTCAGGGATGTCGTTTCCAAAACAGGGTAATTTTTCGTGGGTTTCCACTGTACTGGTACCTTAGCTCAATGCAATAAGGTGTCAGAAAACTCATTTTGTAAAATCTTTACTTCCAAAACAAAATTTCGCTCCTTCCCTTTAAAGCCTTGCTGTGTGTGTCCAAATAGCAGTTCATGACCACATATGGGGTATTGCCAAACTCGGGAGAAATTGCTTTACAAATGTTGGGCGGCTTCTTCTCCTTTAACCCTTGTGAAAATGAGAAATATTCAACTTTTTGTGGAAAAAATGTTGATATAAATTTTTAAGGCCTAATTCCAATAAATTCTGAAAAAGACCTTTGGTGTCTAAATGCTCACTATACCCCTAGATAAATTACTTAAGATGTGTAGTTTCCCAAATGGGGTCACTCTTGGGGGGGTCCTACTGTTTTGGCCCTGCAGGGACGTGACATGGCACCCGAAAACCATTCCAGCTAAATTTGAGCTCCAAATGGCGCTCCTTCCCATCTGAGCCCTGCAATGTGTCCAAACAGCAGTTTATGACCACTTATGGGGTTTTCAAATGTTGTGGTGCTTTCTCTCCTTTATTTCTTGTAAAAATTAAAAATGTCTAGGTTTCATCTGAAAAAAATGTAGCTTTTCAATTTCATGGCCCAATTCCATAAAATTCAGTAAAAAATCTGTGGGGTCAAAATGCTCCCTCTACCCCTAGATAAATTCCTTCAGGGGTGTAGTTTCCTAAATGGGGCCACTTTTGGGGGTTTCCACTGATTTGGTCTCGCAGGGGCTTTGCAAATGTGACATGGCGCCGCAAACCATGCCAGCAAATTTTGAACTCCAAAAGCCAAATGCCACTCCTTCCCTTCTGAGCTCTGTCGTATGTCCAAACAACAGTTTATTACCACATATGGGGTATTGCCGTAATCGGGAGAAATTGCTTTTCAAATGTGGAGGTGTTTTTTGTCCTTTATGCCTTGTAAAGTTTGAAAATTTCTACATTTTATTGGAAAAGATTTAGATTTTAATTTTCACGGCCTCATTCCACTAAATTCAGCAAAAAACCTGTGGAGTCAAAATGCCCATTATACCCTAGAAACATTCCTTGAGGGGTGTAGTTTCCAAAATGGGGTCAAAATTTGCGTTAATTCCTCTGAAACGCCTAAAGGGTTAAGAGACTTTCTAAATGCTGTTTTGAATACTTTAAGGGGTGCAGTTTTTAGAATGGGGTGATTTATGGGGGTTTGTATTGTATGGACCCCTCAAAGCCACTTCACAATTAAACTGGTCCCTGAAAATATAGCCTTTTGAAATGTTCTTGAATATGTGAGAAATTGCTGCTAAAGTTCTAAGCCTTGTAAGGTCCTAGAAAAAGAAAAAAACGTTCAAAAAAACGATGCAAACATAAAGTAGACATATGGGATATGTGAAATAGTAACTATTTTGTGTGGTATTACTATCTGTTTTACAAGCAGATAAATTTAAATTTAGAAAAGCGCTAATTTTTGAAAATTTTCTCTAAATTTTGGTGTTTTTCACAATTAAATATTGAATTTATCGACCATAACATAAAATACAATATGTCACGAGCAAACAATGTCAGAAACGAAAGTAAAGGGAGGAAACCTCCAGCTCACCAGTTTTTGTGCGTCTCCTGACTCTTCGCTCGGATCCCCGCTACGGCTGGCGGTATGTAGTAGAAAAAAACAGAGAAAATGATCCAGCGCTGAGTTCAGTTGTTAATTAAAAAGGAAACGGTGTTCCCATCTTTATTGGGGTGATACAAATAAAAATCGTAGGGAGACGCAGTCCCAGACAAATTGTGAGTAGGCGGTATGCCCTAGCCAGAAACGTTTGGCTAGGTAAAAGCATTTCAGAGTATTTATCACACAAAGTGACACGTCAGATTTGAAAAAAAATCAGCTTTGTCTTTAACCCCGCTTGCATTCTGGGCCCTAATGACCAAGCAATTTTTATAGTTTTTCCATCATCGCATTCCAAGAGCTATAACTTTTTTATTTTTGTGTCGACATAGCTGCATAAGGTCTTGCTTTTTTGAGGGACAAGTTGTATTTTTTAATAGCACCATTTTGGGGTACATATTTTTGATTAACTTTTATTAACTTTTTTTTGGGGGGGGGGGGGAATAGAAAAAACCCTGAAATTTTGCCACTCTTTTTTGCGTCCTAAATCTACGCCGTTTAACGTGTGGTATAAATAACACAATAACTTTATTCAACGGGTTGTTACGATTGCAACGATACCAAATTTGTATAGCTTTTGTATCTTTTACTACTTTTACACAGTAAAAACAAAATAATTTGTTTTTGTGTCTTCATATTTGAAGAGCCATAACTTTTTTATTGTTCCGCCGATGCAGTTGTATCAGGGCTTTTTTTTTGCGGGGCGACTTGTCGTTTTTATTGGTACCATTTTGGAGTAGATGCGACTTTTTGATCGCTTTTTATCACATTTTTTTAAGTCAGGATTCACAGAAAACATCAATTTTTCCATTGTTTTTTATTTTCGACGGCGTTCACCATGCGAATTAAATAATGTAATAGCTTTATAGTCAGGGTCGTTACGCGGCAATACCAAATATGTGTAACTTTTTTGCTTTATTTTAATAGTAAAGCATTTTGTAGGGGGAAAAAGTGGGTTTTTAAATTTTTTTTTCAATTAACTTTATTTTTACTTTTTTTGCTAGTCCTACTAGGGGACTTTAATATGTGATCATCCGATCGCTTTTATATATATTTTTTTCTTTATCAAAGATTTTTATTTTTGAAAATATAAAAAACATAACAGCATACACATTGCTTCATAAATTTGCAAAATTCGCACGGAGTGCAATATAACTACTTTAATATCGCATAAAATATACAGATACATAGAAACAGCAGTAGGAGGTAGCCTCCTAATCAGTAAGCAGAAGCGAAATAAGAATGCAATGAGAATAACAGTATCATAAGTGCAGCAGGAGTAGTGCATTATTTAGGGAAACCAGTCCCCACAGTTGGATAAGAATTGTCGCATATAAGTGTACATTATACTTTAGACTAACACAGACACAAGACAACAAGGGGAAACACATACGGACATAGCACGCAAAAAGTAAGCTTATATAGGTGTTCAAAAGAGGCCATCCAGCCAGAGAGGTAGATCATTACCACCCCGGAATCCAGACCACACTGCCCAAGTGCGGACAAAGAGCTCAGATTTACCCCGATCAGCAGACATCAACTCCTCCATCCTCATAATTCCGTTCACCTCCTTTACCCATTCCTTCAAAGAAGGTACAATGCTGGACTTCCAATGACGAGGGATCACTGTTCTTGCTGCGGTCAAAAAATGCCGAAAGACACCCTTTTTGAGGTGTGGGAGTGATCCAGGAACCATGGAAAGTAAGCCAATGAAGGCCGAAGTCTGAACCTCAGTATGAAAAAGTTTGTTACCAAGATCAAAAATTTTTCCCCAAAAGGGACGAAGCTTGGGACAGTCCCACCAAATGTGCAGCATGGTTCCAGGAGCCTCCCCACACCTCCAGCACTCATCAGATACATTAGGGAATATCCTATGCAGCAAAGAAGGACAGCGGTACCATCTGGTGAGAATCTTATAATTTTTTTCCTGGGCGAAGCACGAGGTCGGTAACTTATGCGCCAGGAAGAAAGATGTGCCCCACTCCTCAGCAGAGTGTCGAGTCCCCAGTTCCTCATCCCATGCGGTAGTGAATGTCAGCTGAGAGTAATCATATTTAGGTAGAAGGATCCCGTGTAAATAGGACAACACATGAGAGGGGGCAGCAGTCAACAACAAATAGTGCTCCAGAGGAGTCTTATCCTGAAGCAATACAAGACGGTCGCCCATGGAAGAAAGATAGGAGCGCAACTGAAAATAGGACCACCAAACTGAACGTCTCCCCGGGCAGGCCTCAGAGACAACAGTCTGTGACAAAATTGCACCCTCAGGTGTAAGAGTCTTAGCCAAGAAACCACCGTCCTGTCTCTCCCAACAGAGGAATGTGTCCACACCCACCGCCGGAGGGAAGGAAGGGTCATCAAAAAGAGGAGTTAGAGGACCTGGACGGTGAACAAGGTCCAACGCAGCAATGATCCGCTCCCAGACTACAAGAAACTGACATGTGAGGGAAGGCAGAGAAGATGAAGGTCGCTGGAGAGCAGACAACCAAGGCAGAGACGACAGTGCTAGGGGAGACATAGCCTTCTCAATGCGCACCCATTGCTTACCCGCACCTGAGCGGAACCAGTCTACCAATCGCATGAGGACCGCAGCTTGGTGGTAGCGTTTAAAATCCGGCAAGCCTGCCCCCCCCCCCCTCCACTTTCGGCCGACTAAGGACAGCAAAACGAACACGAGGCTTAGAGGAGCCCCAAACAAATTTAGTTATGGCCCTATGTAAGGTTTGGAAGAAGCTCGTTGGAATTATGATAGGGACGGTTTGGAATATGCATAGGAATTTGGGCAGAATATCCATTTTAACCTCGTTAATGCACCCAAACCACGATATGCGGTTCCCACCATATGACATTAAATCCCTCAAGGTGCGCTGCAGAATGGGTGTGTAATTCAAAGCGAACAAATCCGACTGTTGTGTGGGGATATGCACCCCCAAATATTTTAGAGATTTAGATTGCCATTTGAACGGGAAAACCCGAGCGAGATGGGTGGCTAGCGCAGTATCAAGAGATATATTCAATGCCTCCGATTTAGAATAGTTGACTTTAAAATTACTCAAATGACCAAATCGCTCAAATTCCCCGGTCAAAGATGGCAAGGAAACCATGGGAGTCGTAATGTACACAAGGAGATCGGCATACAGTGCCAGTTTGTGATGTTCCGCGCCAACACAGACGCCATTAACATTAGGGTTGCTCCGCAGTGCCATGGCCAGGTGTTCCATGACCAAAACATAGAGTAAAGGTGAGAGTGGGCACCCCTGTCTCGTGCCATTAGTAATAGACAAAGAGTCAGATAACAAACCATTAACTCGAACCTGGGCCGTAGGCCCATGATATAATGCCATAATCCTATCCACCATAGTGGCGCCAAGGCCAACCTGTGTCAGGACACTGCGGAGAAATACCCAATGTACCCTGTCAAAAGCTTTTTCAGCATCGACTGAGAGTAAACACATCGGTATCTTATGGGATTGGCAGTATGATGTTAAAAGAAGGGTCTTGTTAGTGTTGTCCCGCGCTTCCCTACCACGTACAAACCCCACCTGGTCATCTGTGACCAGGTCAGGTAAGAAAGGCGAGAGTCGAGAGGCAAGCAACTTCGCGAAAATCTTAACGTCTACATTTATCAATGATATTGGTCGGAAATTTGCACACGACGTCGGATCCTTGCCCGGTTTTGGTAAAAGGGTAATATGGGCCTCAAGGGACTGAGGTGCAAAGGGACACGAGGAAGACACGGAATTAAAAACTTTCGTCAAGAATGGAGCCAATTGATCCTTAAATGTCTTGTAGAATTTATTATTAAACCCATCGGGTCCCGAACTTTTGCCCAAGGGAGAGTCTCCAGTAGCACGCTCCACTTCCGTTTCCAAAAAATCTTCCTCAAATCCCAAGGCCTCCCCGTCCCCCAGTGACGGCAACACAGTGTCGTGCACATAACGGTCTATTTTATCCCGCAACGCATCCGCCTGCATATCCTGAAAATGGCCTTTAAGATTATATAATGCCGAGTAATACTGTCTGAAGCAATCAGTGATGCCTACCGGATCATGAACCTCACCGCCCGAGGGAGAAGTAATTTTAGGGATATACGACGCCTGGGTTCGAGGATGTAGTATCCGTGCCAGAGACCTACCAAATTTGTCTGCAAATTCGTACAAATGTTTTCGCATCCGGTCCCTGAATCGGGCGTGTGACTGGTCTATCAGAGAATGCAAGGATTCTCTCGCTGTAGTAAGTTCTGCAAATATCTGTGAGGACAGAACACGCTTATGACGGGATTCAAGGTCCCGTATCTGAGTAAGGAGCCGCGCAATAGCTACCCCTTTTTCCCGCTTCAAACGTGCCCCATGTTGGATCAGAACTCCCCTAACTACACACTTCAGCGCCTCCCACTGTAATGGTAATGGGGTGGTGTCATGTGTATGCACCTCAAAAAAGTCGGTTAGCGAGTCCTTAAGGGCTGACACACACACTGAGTCACGCAATAAATTATCATTAAGTTTCCAAGATTGGAAATTGGGTACCGAGCTAGGAAACGTGAGTGTCAGAAATACGGGGGGCATGATCCGACAAAACCATAGGGCCCACCTCAGAGGTAGGATGCCAGGTAAGCAAATGGTGGCTAATAAGAAAGACGTCCAGCCGACTGTACATATTATGTAGCGGGGAGAAGTAAGTATATTCTCTTACCTGAGGATGCAGAATCCTCCACACGTCAATCAATTGCATGGAATGCATCACAGTTTTCAAGGTTCCCAAGTGGGACTTCGGAACAGCAGACCTGCCCGAGGAGGTGTCAAGTCTGGAATCGAACGTCAGGTTAAAATCACCGCCCACAATCAAGACTCCCTCCGTGAACTCCTCCAATTTCCGCAAATACGCGCAGCACAACCGAGCCTGATCCTGATTGGGGAGGTACACATTAGCCAAGGTGAACAGCTTATTCCGAATGGACAGTTTAAGAAACACATACCGACCACCCGGGTCAACCAGGACGTCTACCAGTTTATGTGAGAGTGACTTGTGAATACATATACTAGCGCCCTTGGACTTGGATTCCGGGTTGGCACTGTGGAACCAGACTGGATAATAACGATTTGTAAACTGTGGAGTGTGGCCGACCTGAAAATGAGTCTCCTGTAAAAACAGGATATTTACACGCTCTTTGTGCATGTTGTACAATATCTGCAAGCGTTTTTCCGGGACATTAAGCCCTCTAGCATTAAAGGTACAGACTTTCAACTGTGCCATCTCCAACGCACGTAGGACTAGCAAGTCAAGAAACGTGCTACAACAATGAAGAGAAGGACAAGACAGACAAGGAAGGGAGACACGACAACAAGGACAAACAAGCGGGTGAAACAAGCACCCACTCCTTGATCTAATCAAGGAGAAACAATCCAATATACACCGGATATAACCAGTGAGTCCCTAAGAGGAGGTGTCAGATCAAGGTCTAGCCAGTGCCCCGCACCCCCCAATCCAGCAAATTTTATATAGCAAATAACGATATAACAGAAAAGAAAGGAAAACCAAGGCACTTAGTAAGATACCCAAAAATAATTAAATAAGAGTATACATTGTTAGTAGGGACCTAAAGAAACCCCAGCAGAGAACACCCCTTAATACATTCATTGTCAGCATAAATGTACATACAGGTTAGCAATAAAAGAAAATAAACATTCACGATTGTGGCGTATTAACAGCAATCAACCAACATCAGTAGCCACCAGGTCTCCAACAGCAATTACCTAGAACATAATGCAGACCCACACAGCCATGTCCACATGAACCCCCGAATATAATTGCCTCAGCTGATAAACACAATAACCATTGCAATTAAGCTCTGACAGCAGGCTGCAATTTGGAGACATTAAAAGGGCATCACATCGGCTCCGCAGGACGACCATCGTGACGCCTCATAGGAGAACGACCTCGTCTGCATGATCGTGGACGCGGCGGCGGGATGTGAACATAAAGCCAATCAGGGAGAGAAACTCTAGGCAAACAGAGAGCAGCGCAGAAATCCGGAACATCCCCCGTGTCACGAACACTCAGCAGTGCCCCGTCCCTGTGAACCTGCAGCTGAAAGGGGTGACCCCAGGAATAGGAGATCTCATGTTCTCTCAAGACATCCAGCAAAGGACGTAGCACTCTGCACTTGTCCAGTCATCCTGGACAAATCAGATAGCAGCTGGATCTTGACTCCCTGTAATAAAACCTCGCCTTTATCTCGGGCCTTCCTCATGATCTGCTCTTTAAGAGAAAAGAAATGGACACGTCATAGCACATCTCTAGGCCTATCAGGATCCGGGTTACGCGGGCCTAGAGTCCTGTGAGCTCTATCCAGCTCCAGAGGATCATCAGCAGGGCGCCCTAATAATGTATTAAACAGAGACTGTAAAGCAGGGATGAGTTGACCCGGAGAGATATCCTCAGGGATGCCCCGAAGCCGAATATTATTACGGCGATTCCGATTCTCGTGATCCTCAGCAAGGTTAAATAATGCGTGAATCTGATGAGAGTGTTGATCCAATCGGTCGGCATGAGAAACTTGTTGCTGTGTAATAACGAAAACATCGCTTTCCATCCGCTGTACTTGATCGGACAATTGAGATAGATTTGTGGTAAGAGATTGTATCTCTGATTTATACGTCGTCTCAAGACGGTTTACATAACGCTCCATGTCCTGTTTAGTGGGCAATGCTGATAACTGTTGTCTCAAGCCCTGTAAATCATCCCCTAGGACAGCAGAACCCCCTATGTGAGAGGAGGGATGAACAGCCAAATCTCTGGGAGAGGTAGAAGGCAGCAATGCAGGCCCCAGCACATGAGGGGAAGATAAGGGAGAAACCCGGCCGCCATGACAGGCACCACGTGGCGAGCAGTCCCGCGCAGGCAGTGCCATCACAGCCCCAGAAGAGCTCGGCTCCATCCCATTCAGCAGGGAGGGAAACTGCCCCTGAGAACCCGAGATCGAGGGGAAGGTACAAGCGGTACCTGATGCAGCAGCGCCGGCCGCAGATGACAGCCCCTCTGGAAGCGAAGTCCCGGTGCCATCTCGTTTCCCCTCCAGCGGCGCCATCTTAGATGATGGTCCAGCAGCAGCGTCGGTCAGGAATCGCTGGATGGAGCCGGCTGAAGACATCTGCCGTGTACAGTAAGGAGTCCCCGTGGAGGCCTTGGATTTCCTGACCATCAGGTTGATAAAATGTTGCGTATTAATGTGCTTATGATCGGGTTAGGGAAGTGCAGGAATGGAGCTCTCAAGCAGCACGTCTGGTCAGTGCCATGTCCAAGCCACGCCCCCTCTCCGATCGCTTTTATAATACACTGCAATACTTCTGTATTGCAGTGTATTGCTGCCTGTCCGTTTAAAACCTCTGGCATGACCTAGCAGGCATTTACTACAGGCAGAACAGAGGGCCTTTATTTGGCGCCCGGCTGCCATCAGAGATACAGACAATCAGCGATCTGATCGCCGGGTGTCAGTGGAATGAGAGGGAGCTCCCTCCCTCCCTCAAAACCACTCAGATGCGGCGTTTGCTATTGAGTGCCGCATCTGAGGGGTTAAACGGGTGAGATCGATACTTATATCGTAAAAAACTAGGGATGACCCATTATACCCCTAAGGATGCTACGTTCGTAGCGAAACATGTCGGGGGGCTTCTGTGCTAATTTTAATTCAGAGTTGGGCCAGCAATGATACTGTTAGAGTCAGCGGCATAATGTACGACTGCCGCTGGTCTGTCACACCAGTGGTTAGGTGCACTCCACTTACTCAAATACGATCACGCTCCTCTATATACCTACCTGCTGGTCAACCTTGGCTATTTTTAATTTTTATGTTGTATGTCGCACTTTGTTACCTTTTCCGTTATACTAATAATAGTGAATTATTAATTCATTTACCTATACGCTGTGATAACTGGGAAAGCTGGGTATTGTGTGCGCTCATGCACATTTGTTTTCTTCATTCGATACTTATATCAATCTCACCCGTTCGAGCAGGAATGCCCCCAGCTCTCAGCTATCTCCGGGATATTTAATGGCTCCCTGCTCTGTTTATTTATTCAGATGCAGCACCGTCAAAAGGCTATTGCATCAGAATAAAGCCCATTAGTGGCCACCGTGAAAAGGCGTATTGGCGGTCACTAATGGGTTAAGGCAAAAACAGGCTATGTCCTGAAAGGGTTAAATAAATATATATTTTTTTGTGGTATACAAAGTGATTATTTCTAGCCTTATACATACCCATTTGTGTTTTGTTTTGTACTAATGAAGTTTTTCAGGGTATATGGCAATACAAGTGCAGTGCCCGCTGGTGTCTATCACATGCAACCACGTCACTGCTGGCAGCATGTGAACAAAGACCGGTGTGGGATCGCCGGAACATCTGTGCTGGATTTGAGGGGGATTGAAGAAAGGAGTACTGTTTTTTTTTTGTTATTTTATAACATTTGCGTCTCCTCTTTTTTTTTTTTAAACTACCAGACAACTCTTAAAGAGGCCCAAACACATTATATGAATGATGGCAGGACCAGCTGAACATCTAATGTGTATGGGGGTGTCAAGTCGGGGGACACCCCCATCTGATGGCAGATGTCGAGGGAAAGAAGTATTGGGCACGTTGGATTTCAACATGCCCGATCATCTGTTCTCACAGGAGATAACCTGCCACCAGAGGTAACTGGCAGCGTCTTATTCCCCTATCTCCATTGAGCATGTGTATGGGGGGTTGGGAGGAATAGCGGTCAGCAAACTTACATTAGTTACAAGGTTGGTAGGTTGCTGTGTAATATATGATATGGCGGGGGGGGGGGGGGTCATGTAACACGATGCTGAAGATGCTTTCTTATTCGTCCAGTTTCTTATTCAGGGTTGAAGTTGGTTTCCTATTCATCAATTACTTATTCAAGGGGAAAGTATTTTAATTTTTTCCTGGTTTAGTGACTATAGAGAACTTATTTTTTTGATAAATTACAATGACCCGAGTGCCCTGAGGAGAATAAAGTTGAAAGCAGCAAAAAACAGGAATAATTGGCACAAAAATTGGCATTAACCCCTTAAAGAGGCTCTGTCACCAGATTTTGCAACCCCTATCTCCTATTGCAGCAGATCGGCGCTGCAATGGAGATAAGAGTAACGTTTTGTTTTTTTAAAAACGAGCATTTTTGGCCAAGTTATGACCATTTTTATATTTATGTAAATGAGGCTTTCTAAAGTACAACTGGGCGTGTATTGTGTTCGTTACATCGGGGCGTTTTTACTTCTTTTACTAGCGGCTGTGGACGTTACAGTATCCCCCCTCTTACGCCCCAACTTCTTGGGGCCAGGGCAAGAGAGGAACTTCTTAATGAGGGTAGGAGCATTGAGGTTCTCTTCTGGCTCCCAGGACCTCTCCTCTGGACCATACCCCTTCCAATCCACCCAATAAAAAGTTCTTCCTATTTTTTTTGAAGTCCAGGATCTCCTTAATTGCAAACACATTGGCAGAACCTCAGGGAGCAACTGCAGGGCTAGGAGTCTTAGAGTAGCGGTTCATGACCACAGGCTTCAGGAGAGACACATGAAAGGAGTTGGGGATCCTGAGGGTAGGGGGCAGCCGAAGCTTATAAGAGACGATGTTAATTTGCTGCAGGATCTCAAAGGGTCTGAGGAACCTGGGAGCAAATTTGGATGACGGCACCTTCAGCCGGATATTCCGTGGGGACAGACAGACTTTAGTACCTGAAAGATACAGAGGCAGCTTTCTTCTATTAGCATCTGCCTTTCGCTTCATGCGATCGACTGCCTGCAGAATAGAGTACCGGGTTTGCTGCCAGACCTGTAGAAAGTCTCCAAATGCAGAGTCAGCTGCGGGTACCTGGGATATAGCTGGAACAGGATTCGTGGATATTGGCCGTACATGATGTAGAATGGTGTGGAAGTAGTGGACTCACTTGTGTGGTTTTTGTATGAGAACTCGGCCCATGGAAGAAGCTGCACCCAGTCATCATGCTGCATGGAGATGAAGTGGCGAAGATAATTCTCCATGATTTGGTTAATCCTCTCGACCTGGCCATGGGACTGGGGATGATAGGCTGAAGAAAAGTCCAACTTCACGTCTAGGGGTTTACAGAGGGCTTTCCAGAATTTCAAGGTGAACTGAACCTCCCGATCAGACATGAAATGAAGAGGCAAGTCATGCAAACGGAAGATGTGCTGGATGAAGAGGTTAGCCATATCGAGGAGCAGAAGGTAGGCCTGTCAGCAGGATAAAATGAGCCATTTTCGACAACCGGTCCACCACCACCCATACCGTATTGCATCCTGCAGAGGAAGGGAAGTCTGTGACAAAGTCCATTGCTATATGCTGCTAGGGAGCATTGGGCACAGGCAGAGGTAGGAGCAGACCGGAAGGCTTGGAGTGAGCAACTTTGTTGGAAGCACACACAGTGCAGGACGAGACAAAGTTCACAATATCTTTGGGCAGTGTGGGCCACCAGAAATGACAGGCAATCAGATTTTGGGTTTTACGAGCACCCGCGTGCCTAGCCAGTTTGGAGATGTGCCCCGCACAAAAGTCCTCCCCTGAGGGATGTGTCTAACTTGCAGAGGATTAGCAGAAATAATACGGGACAGGTCAATGATGCTTTGCTGGAACTCCACGATGTCCTCTGTTTCAAATGACCTAGCATGGCCCTCACAATTTTGTCAGCGGGACGGTAGTGGACCACAAATTGGAACCGGGTGAAGTACAGTGACACCTGGGCGTTCAGCAATTGGCGGCCGACTGGAGATAGGTGAGGATCTTGTGGTCGGTATATATCAAAATGGGGTGAGCTGCGCCCTCTAGTAGATGTCTCCACTCCTCCAAAGCCAATATGATGGCCAGTAACTCCCGATACCCAATAGAGTAATTGCACTCTGCGGGAGAAAAAAAGTCTAGAGTAATAGCCACATACTACTGCCTTCCCTTTGGAACCTCTCTGGAACAGAAGTGCACCTGCACCAAAAGAGGAGGCATCCACCTCCAACAAAAACTGTCGAGAAACACATGATGATGGAGGGTTGAGGCTGACGTGAAGGCACTCTTAAGGCTATTGAATGCAGATTCTGCTTCTGAAGTCCACACCTTGGCGTTCATACCTTTTTTGAAGAGGGTAGAAATGGGGGCCGTCAGTGAAGAGAAGTTTGGGATAAACTGCCGGTAGAAGTTGGCGGATCCCAAAAAACGATGTATGGACCTCAGGCCTTGAGGAGATGGCTATTCCAGAATGGACTTTACTTTCTCAGGATCCATCTTGAGGCCTTGATCCGAGATAATTTAGCCCAGGAAGAGTAGAGAATTCTTCTTAAAAATGCACTTTTCCAGCTTGGCATACAAATCATTCTCCCTCAAGCGCAGCAGAACTTGACGGACATGCCTCCGATGAGTCGTCGGATCTAGAGAGAAAATCAAAATATCATTGAGATAGACCACAACACAGACATAGAGGAGATCTCGGAAGATATCATTAACGAATTCCTGGAAGACCGCGGGAGCATTACACAGACCGAATTGCATTACCAGGTATTCATAGTGCCCATCTCGAGTGTTGAATGCCGTCCTCCATTCGTCACCCTGGCGGATCCTAATCAAATTGTAAGCCCCACCCAAGTCTAGTTTAGAAAAAATCTTGGCTCCTCTTATGCGGTCCAATAGTTCGGAAATGAGTGGCAATGGATATTTGTTCTTGAACGTGATTTGATTGAGACCACAGTAGTCAATGCAAGGTCAAAGAGATGCGTCCTTTTTCTTGACAAAGAAGAACCAGGCCCCGGCCGGCGAGGAGGACTTTTGTATGAAGAACCAGGCCCCTCTCCAGATTCTCCTTGATATAGGTGGACATAGACTGAGTCTCTGGCAAGGAGAGAGGGTATACCCGTCCACGGGGAGGGGACGCATATGGAACCTGTTCAATGGTTTGCGGGAAGCGTCTCAGCCTCCTTCTTGCTGAAGACATCTTCAAACTGAGAGAACTGACTGAGGCAGAGGAGGCTGGACCTGTAACAGACAGCGGTTGAGACATTTGGTGCACCATTGGAGAACCTCTCCGGAATTCCAGTCCAGGACCGGGGCATGTAACCGGAGCCAAGGCAGGCCCAGTAGGACAGAATTCACGGCTTTAGGCAAAACAAGAAACAAAATCAGTTCAACATAGAGGGGTCCAACTTGGAACTTCAGCGGTTTGGTTTCAGATACGATCGGGTCGGGCAGAGGCAGTCCATTCACCGAGGCAAAAGCCAGAGACGTCTCCAGAGGGACTGTGGGCAACTGGACGTCTTTTCGCTGATGGACAGAGGCCAACACTCTAAGGCACAGGAACAAATATAGCACGGGATACAGGATACAGGTAGCAGGGCACGGGAACAGGAACAGGATAACACTAAGGGACCATTTGCTAAGGCTAACATGGGTAAACAAAATAACGCTCAGGCAATGAGTGAAAGGGCAGTGCCCTTTTTATAATCCAGGGTGATCATGGGCTAATCACAGATTTCACACATGTGCACGCACTGGCCCTTTAAGGCCAGGCTCAAGCGTGTGTGCGTACCCTACGGGAACCAGCACAGTGATACGGAAGTGAGTGCCGACGTCTCTCAGGAGAGAGACGCAGCCCAGCACTCACTCGTCCATGGCCGTGGCTATCAAAGGGTAAGTTAGAACGACGGTCCGCGGACATTACAGTTATGAAGTGACCAAAAACAGCGATTCCACAACACAAATAATTTTTTCCCTGTTTCCCAATACATTATATGGTACAATAAATGGTGCCATGAAAAACTACAACTTGTCCCGCAAAAAAACAAGCCCTCATATGGCTTTATCGATGGAAAAATAAAAAAAAGCTATAGCTTTTGGAAGGTAGGGAAGAGAAAATTAAAAACCAAAAAATGTCTGTGACGGAAAAGGGTTAAAGATTTTTATTTATTTATTTACATGTACTTGTAGTTTTATTCCCGTTTGTTTTGCAGCTTCTGTCCTAAAATATCTTTGGATCTTCTATTGTCTCCAGACACTCCACCTATGGATATCCTTGTGTAATTACACAAAGTGGCGGCGTGTCAGCAATGTGCGTGAGACCGCGGTTAGCTGCTTGTAGTCAGCAGGATTAGGACAAGCACAACAAAGCTGTGAGTAGCTATACATTTGTAGACCGGCTGGCCGGCCGGCCATTCCTGCTATTTAGGGACAGATGTGTCCACCCTTATGTTTTCTTGAATTGTTTTAACCCGTTAGTGACTGGCCCATCGTGTTTTTACGTCGGTCACTAACGGGCCTTATTCGGATGCCATAGACTTTTTACGTCGCGGCATCGGAATAAGTAAACAGAGCAGGGAGCTGTCAAATCTCCCTGCTCTCAGCTGCCAGACGTAGCTGAGGGCTGGGGGCGTCCCTACTCTGCCGGGTGAGATCGATATTAGTATCGATCTCACTCGTTTAACCCCTCAGATGCGGTGCACAATAGCGAGCACCGCATCTGAGTGGTTTTGGAGAGAGGGAGGGAGCTCCCTCTCTCTCCCACCGACACCCGGCGATACGATCGCCGAGTGTCTGTGTCTCCAATGGCAGCCGGGGGTCTAATAAAGGCCCCCAGGTCTGCCTGGAGTGAATGCCTGCTAGATCATGCCGCAGGCATGACCTAGCAGATGCCTGTCCGTGTTAAACGGACAGGCAGTAATACACTGCAATACAAAAGTATTGCAGTGTATTATAAATGCGATCGCAAAATCGAATATTAAAGTCCCCTAGTGGGACTAGTAAAAAAGTGAAAAAAAAGTTTAATAAAGTTCATTAAAAAAAAAATGTGAAAAAAAATGAAAAACCCAGCTTTTCCCCTTACAAAATACTTTACTATTAAAAAAACAAAATAAAGTTAAAAAGTTACACATATTTGGTATCGCCGCGTCCGTAACGACCCCGACTATAAATCTATTACATTATTTAACCCGCACGGTGAACGCCGTAAAAAATGTAATAAAAAACTATGGAAAAATTGCTGTTTTCTGTGAATACTGACCTTAAAAAAATGTGATAAAAAGTGATCAAAAAGTCGCATCTACTCCAAACTGGTACCAATAAAAACTACAAGTCTTCCCGCAAAAAAAAAAAGCCCTCATACAACCGCATCGGCGAAAAAATAAAAACGTTACGGCTCTTCAAATATGGAGACACAAAAACAAATAATTTTGAAAAAAAAGCGTTTTTACTGTGTAAAAGTAGTAAAACATACAAAAACTATACAAATTTGGTATCGTTGCAATCGTAACAACCCGCTGAATAAAGTTATTGTGTTATTTATATCACACGGTAAACGGCGTAGATTTAAGACGCGAAAAAGAGTGGCGAAATTTCAAGTTTTTTTTCTATTTCCCCCCAAATAAAAGTTAATAAAAGTTAATCAATAAATAATATGTCCCCCAAAATGGTGCTATTAACCCCTTCCCGACATCCGCCGTATATATACAGCGCTGTCGGGAGGTGCTTCCCGCAAAGCGCCGTATATGTACGGCGCAGTGATGGTGCGGGCTCAGAAGCAGAGCCGGCACCATCACCGCGGGGTGACAGCTGTATTATACAGCTGGCACCCTCCTGTAACTGCCAGGATCGGAGCTATTCTCCGATCCGGCAGATTAACCCCTCAGATGCTGCGCTCAATACCGACCGGCAACCCAGTGATGCAATCGCTGGGTTGCTGTGGCAATCGGACGCCAGAAAATGGCGTCCGAGTCTGCCTTGTACGGGAGCCGATGAGAACCCGCCTGCGGCGTGTCCTCATAGGCTTGCTGTCAGTGAATAACTGACAGCGCTAATACACTGCACTACGTATGTAGTGCAGTGTATTAGAGTAGCGATCGGGGCATCAGGCCCCCATGTCCCCTAGTGGGACAAGTAAAAAAAAGTTAATAAGAATGTGGTAAAACAATAAAAACACACACATTTCAAATAAAAATAAAGCTAAACTGACTTTTTTCCCATAGTAAGGCCTCATGCACACGACCGTAAAAACTCCCGTTATTACGGGTCGTAATTACGACCCGTAATAACGGGCTCATAGACTTCTATTGGCGACGGGTGCCTTCCCGTTTTCTCACGGGAAGGTGCCCGTGCCGTTGAAAAAGATAGAACATGTCCTATTTCAGGCCGTAATAACGGCATGGACAGTCCATAGAACTGTGGATTGTGCGGTCCATGTCTAGTTTCTCACAATGCTGATATTGTATAGTCTATCCTCCTCATTTCCTTTGTTTTACTTGGTACCAGCACTCCACGCATTTGATAAAATACCCAGCTGATTTTAATTCCAGGATGACCTCATAAGTGTTCCTGCTCTTGCTTGTGCTCTCAGTTGGCCACTGGGGGCGCATGGCAAGGTGAGCTCATTCCATCTGTTCACATGTTGTGGTGCTGTATGGTGGTGTCTGTTGCTGTAGTGCTGCACTTGTGGGGGGACGTGGCCCAGAGCCAAGGAGGCTTGGCACGGTCTGAAGGCATGGGTGCTTTTGGACCACTGGGTTGCTCCCTCTGCGGGAGCGGTGCTGCGGTGGTGGTAGCCGCCATGCGGTGCTGCAACCGCTAGAGTAGGGACCCACTTTAAAGAGGTCGCCGTGAAGTGGCAAGTGGGCTTATACAGTTTGATCAAAATGTTTACAAAGAACCTCATGTTCATGTTTCTAAATTATGCCTAGCGGCTCAGATCAACGTATATACTGTGGATTGTGCGGTCCATGTCTATTTCTCACAATGCTGCACGGACAGTCCATAGAAGTCTATGGAGCTCTCGTAATGACGGGTGGCTACATGTGTGCACCCGTCATTACGGCAGCGTTGCTAAGCGACGTCAGTAAATAGTCACTGTCCAGGGAGCTGAAAGAGTTAACTGATCGGCAGTAACTCTTTCAGCACCCTGGACAGTGACTACCGATCAGAAACCTGTAAAAAATAAAAATAAAAGACTTTCATACTTACCGACAACTTCCTGCTTCCTCCAGTCCGGTCTCCCGCCCGTTGCCTTGGTGACGCGTCCCTCTCGACATCCGGCCCGACGTCCTGGATGACGTTTCAGGCCATGTGACCGCTGCAGCCAATCACAGGTCAATCACAGGCTGCAGAGGTCACATGGACTGCCACGTCATCCAGGGATGTCGGGCTGGATATGAAGAGAGGGACGTGTCACCAAGACAACGGCCGGGTAAGTATGAATTTCTTTAACTTTTATTACAGAAAAGGCTGTCCCTTCTCTCTATCCTGCACTGATGGAGAGAAGGGGCTGCCGATTAGTGCAGTGCTATTTTGCCGCCAAAAACGTGCCCGTAAATACGGGTGGAATACGGGTGACACCGGACCCATATTTACGGGCACGGGTTCGTAAATACTGGTGCAAAACGGGTGGAATACGTGTGGCACCGGACCCGTATTTACGCCAGTATTTACGGGTGGGAAAAAATACGGTCGTGTGCATGAGGACTAAGTCTTTTATTATGGGAAAAAACGTAAAAATCAAAAAAGCTATACATAATTGGTATCGCCGCGTCCGTAACGACCCAAACTACAAAACTATTATGTAATTTATCCCGCACGGTGAACGCCGTAAAAAAAAAACCATGAAAAACAACGCCAGAATCTTTGTCTTTAGGTCACATTTCCTTCCAAAAAATGCTATAAAAAGTGATCAAAAAGTCACATTTACTCCAAAATAGTACTAATAAAAACGACAATCCGTCCCGCAAAAAATAATCCCTGACACCGTTTCGTGCACGCAAAAATAAAAAAGTTATGGGTCTTAGAATATGGCGACACAGAAAACAAATGATTTTATAAAAAAAGTGATTTTATTGTGCAAAAGCCGCAATACATAAAAAAAACTATACATAATTGGTATCGCCGCCTACGTAACGACCCAAACTACAAAACAATTATGTAATTTATCCCGCACGGTTAACGGCGTAAAAAATAAAACATGAAAAGCAAAGCCAGAATCTTTGTTTTTAGGTCACATCTCCTTCCAAAAAATTCTATAAAAAGTGATCAAAAAGTCACATTTACTCCAAAATAGTACTAATAAAAAACAACAATCCGTCCCGCAAAAAATAATCCCTGACACTGCTTTGTGCACGCAAAAATAATAAAGTTATGGGTCTTAGAATGTCGACACAGAAAACAAATGATTTTATAAAGAAAAGTGATTTTATTGTGCAAAAGCTGCAATACATAAAAAAAACTATATAAATTTGGTATCGCCGGAATCGTATCGACCCGCAGAATAAAGTGAACATGTAATTTAGGGCGCACTGTGGATGCCGATAAATAAAACAATAAAAAACTATTCCAGAATTGCTTGTTTTTGGTAATTTGCTTTACCAAAAAATGAAATAAAAAGTGATCAAAAAGTCGTATGTGTTCCAAAATGGTACCAATAAAATCTACAGCCCGTCTCGCAAAAAACAAGCCCGCACACCGCTCAATCAACTGAAAAACAAAAAAGTTACGGCCCTAGTAATGCGGTGATGAAAAAACATCTCAATGCGCAGGCCGGAGGGGAACATTCCTTCATTTTCAGGGCCCTAGTATTTAGGAACTAGGAATGGACATAGCACATCCGCTGGAAGCGAGGGTGCCCGTATTATACCAGCGCAAAACTTTCCCAGTAATATTTCCCAAACTACGAAGGAGAAAAAGTCCCCAAAAGGTGCAGAGTGTTACAAAAGGGGGATAAGAAAGAAAACCGTTTATCAGTGTGACACCGGCCTGCGCATAACGGATCGCTTCACATCGTAACACACATCTATGGATAATTGCATTATTTACCCCATTATTATACCCTCTTATTATGCCCTGATGTACTCCGCACAGTTTACATATACCCTGAAGTACTCCGCACAGATTACATATACCCTGATGTACTCCGCACAGATTACATATACCCTGATGTACTCCGCACAGATTACATATACAATGATGTTCTCCGCACAGATTACATTTGCCACCACATTATAAACGGAAAAACCCCAAACAGAACTACTACCAAGCAAAATCCATGCTCAAAATGGCGGTCTTTCCCTTCTTAGCCCTACAGTGTGCCCAAACAGCAATTTATGGCCACAAGTAAGGCATTACCACACCCGGGAGAACCCGCTTAACAATTTATGGGGTAAGATTCTCTAGGGGCACAACATCTTGTGCGGTGAATGGGCAGATCAGTGGAGAAATTGCAATTTTCACTTTGCACAATCCACTGCGTATTAATTTCTGAAAAACACCTGTGGAGTCTAAATTCTCACTACACTCCTTGATAAATGCCTTTAGGGGTGTAGTTTCTAAGACGGGGTCACTTTTGTTTGGTACATCAGGGGTTTTGCAAATGCAACATGGCGTCCGCAAACCATTCCAGCAAAATCTACGCTCCAAAAGATAAATACCGCTCCTTTTCTTCTGAATGCTCATATATATGTAAACAGCTGATTATAACCACATATGGGGTGTTACCGTACTCGGGAGAAATTACTTTACAAATGTTGGGGTGCTTTTTCTTCCCTATTCCTTGTAAAAATGAAAAATGTGTATCTAAAACTACATCTTGTTGGAAAAAAAAAAAAATTTTCATTTTCATGGCTTAATTCTAATTAATTCAGCAAAAAACCTTTGGGATCCAAATTTTCACTATACCCCTAGATGATTCCTCAGGGGGTGCAGTTTCCCAAATGGAGTCACTTTTGGGGTGTTTCCACTGTACTAGTACTACAGGCGCTCAGCAAATATGACATGACACCCAGAAACCATTCCAAAATCCAAATGGTGCTCCTTCCATTCTGAGCCCTACTGTGTGTCCAAACAGATGTTTGTGACCACATGTGGGGTATTGTTTTACTCGGGAGAAGTTGCTTTACAAATGTTGCGGTGCTTTTTCTCCTTCAGTCCTTTTGGAAATGAAAAAAAAAATACCTAAACCTACATTTTCTTTGAAAAAAATCTAGATTTTCATTTTTACGGCCTACTTACAAAAAGTTCTGTAAAACACCTGTGGGGTCAAACTGCTCACTGTACCCCTAGAGAATTTCCTCATGGGGTGTATTTTCCAAAATGGGGTCACTTGTTGGGGGTTTCCACTGTTTTGTCCCCTCAGGGGCTTTGCAAATGCGACATGGCCTCCACAAACCATTCCTGCTAAATTTGAGTTCCAAAAGCCAAATGGCGCTCTTTCCCTTCTCAGCCTCGCCGTGTGTCCAAACAGCCGTTTATTACTACATGTCGGGTACTGTTTCACTCAGGAGAAATTTCTTTACAAATTTTATGGTGCTTTTTGTCCTTTAGTCCTTGTGGAAATGAAAAAAAATTAGCTAAACCTACATTTTATTTGAAAAAAAATGTAGATTTTCATTGTCACAGCCTACTTGCAAAAATTTCTTCAAAAAACCTGTGGGGTCAAAATGTTCACTATACCCCTAGATAATTTCCTCAAGGGGTATAGTTTCCAAAATGGGGTCACTTGTTGGGGGTTTCCACTGTTTTGTCCCCTAGGGGGCTTTGCAAATGCGACATGGCCTCCGCAAACCATTCCTGCTAAATTTGAGTTCCAAAAGCCAAATGGCGCTCTTTCCCTTCTCAGCCTCGCCGTGTGTCCAAACAGCCGTTTATTACTACATGTCGGGTACTGTTTCACTCTATTTCTTGGCTGGTGGGAGGAGACAATTGTTTTTGGGGACAAATTTGTCAATTGGACTTCATCCGTTGGACTATGGATTAGATATATTGATGACGTGCTGATTCTCTGGAACTCTACAGCAGATGAGTTCCATAGGTTCGTAGCAGCCCTCAACAAAAATGATGTAGGACTTAGGTTTACATGTGAGATCAGTGAAAACGAACTGTCTTTTTTAGACTTGAAAATCACAAAAACGGAAGGAGGTACAATCCGCACAAAGGTACATCGTAAAGAAACAGCAACTAATAGTTTTTTGCAATGGAATAGCTGTCATCCTTATTCCCTCAAACGTGGCATTCCGAAAGGCCAATTTATGAGAGTACGCAGGAATTGTAGCTCTATGGGTGATTTTGAGTCCCAGGCCCAGGAACTCAAAACAAGATTGAAGGATAGAGGCTTCCCCGAGAGTGTCATTAGGAAGGCCTATGAGGGAGCAAGGGATGCAGATAGGCAATGTCTCCTGGTCCCTAAAAAACGGAAAGAAGAACAAGTTACCAGACTCATAGGCACCTATGACTCAAAACAAAATGACATTATGCAGATACTGAATAGGTATTGGCGTATTCTTAGTTCTGATATAGATTTAGTAGACCAGATCACACAGAGGCCATCTGTTACGTATCGGAGAGGGAAAAATATAAGGGACAGAGTCATGCACAGCTGTTTCGACCCCATTTCACCTAGGGGCACATGGCTGGATAGACAAACACCAGGCACTTTCAGATGTGGTAGTTGTAAAGCCTGTGATTTCATTCTTAAAGGGAATAGTTTTACCAGTGTTGTCACACAGAAAAAATACAATATTCGGGATTATGTCAATTGTAAGACAGCAGGAGTAGTTTACCTAATCACATGCCCATGCCCCCTAAATTATGTGGGTAAAACAGCACGACAATTTCGTCGTCGTATTAGGGAGCATGTTGGAGATATTATCCATGGTAGGGACACTCCAATATCCAAGCACGTGCATGCTAAACACCAAGGCCAGGCAGCAGTGTTAAAATTTCAAGCAATTGAACTCGTCAGACCCCCCAAAAGAGGAGGGGACTGGGACAACCTGATTTTACGGAAGGAAGCGCAATGGATCCATAGACTGGAATGTATACAACCAGCAGGTTTAAATGAGCAGACCAATTATACATGTTTTATCTAAATGTGTGATACCATCCCCCTATAGGTGGTTTACCTTGGGGTGGGTGAGTGTTTATCTGCATTTTTTGCATTACCTATTTGAGATGGCTACACTGATTAGCCAATACATAAAGAGATCGTGTTGTCAGTTTTTCTAAGGAATAGAGATTTCAGCAACTTCGTCCACCTCATATGTGATTATTTACTCTTGAGTTGCTTTGTGAGGTTGCCCACTTGCGGTGTTATACTGTCCCGCAAGATATACTTATAACATATCATCTTTTAGCGCTTACCTCCTCGTGTTTGGCAGTCCGGGCGATACGTCCTTGGCTTCCACTGCGCCTGCGCGTTCGGCATGATGCGGCCGATGATGACCTTTGGCTGTCAGCTGACGGCGGGGGGTCACATGGGCAGGTGTCACGAATCGAGAGGGTGTTGTGATTGGTCAATTCATGTGTTGCCGCCGAATACGATGGGTGGAGTTTAGCGTTTATAGTAACCTAGCGCCTGCAATGAAGTATGCCGTTGACATCGATACGTGCATCTTCCCGTGACGCACAGCGGAATATCCGCTGTTGAATACTAATATCGCTGGTGATGAGGCCAGAGTTACCAAGATACGGACCCCTGAGGATGAGTATCTGAAACGCGTAGGGTCGTTTAATGTTTATGGAATGTGTGCATTGGGGACAACTATATTGTGTTATACCCAGCGTTAGGAGATCCGATTTTGTCGGACACCTATGCTTCAATTTGGGTTTGTACTACGGTTGTGCCCTGGGTATATGCTGATTCCTACAAATATCATTTAAACACAGAGATATAGGTATCATAATAACTCAGTGTTTTTTTGTTTAATACATTTTTTATTTTCACGGTGGGGCTTATGTCACAGTGGTGTGTTACCCCTGTTTTTAAACTAGTTACTATTAAAGATATCTTTTTACTCAGTTGTCATTTCAGTGAACCTTATAATTAAATTTCTTTATATTGTGGGAGCACAATTAGATGTCTATCTAAACTATACAGTGAAATTATATTTAATTTATACAGTTATTAATTTCGTTCTATCTGGGTATGGCAGCCTTTGCACTCTCAGATTTAAACACAGAAGGATGGATGAGTGAGGCTAAAAGCGTTTTTTCTGAATGTGAACTGGTGTATACAGTTCAGGGTGCGTCTCTTAAATCTACCTTTAAAAACCTTAATAGATTGCATAAAGACTATACTAGAAGTTGGTGGGAGATCCAGAGTCTGGAAAACTATTTAACCCCTTCCCGCTCCTTGACGTACTATTACGTCATGGCAGCTCTATCGTTCGCGCTCCATGCCGTAATAGTACGTCTTGCAGTTAGAACAGCGGTGCGCGCGCCCGGCGCGTTCATGCGCTGTGATAGCTGCTGTTTCTGACAGCAGGCTATCACGGCATAATGGGACGGGACCATTTACTATGGTCCCGCCTCGCCGATCGCCGCTATTGGCTAGTCAGTGAGTAACTAGCCAATAGCAGCGATCGGTCTCATTCAGCACAGCAGTGCTCGAGCCCGGCGTTCCTGAGCTGTGATAGCTGCTGTTTCTGACAGCATGCTATCACAGCATAATGGGCCGGGACCATTTACTATGGTCCCGCCTCGCCGATCGCCGCTATTGGCTAGTCAGTGAGTAACTAGCCAATAGCAGCGATCATTCTCGTCACTTCCTCTCTCTGACCTCACATCCTGCTGCAACCGCCCTGAACGCCCTGTTGGAGTTAGCGAGGCGTTGAGATCGGTTGTGAGCAGAGAGTCAGAGAGAAAAGAAGTGAAAAAAAGTGAAAAAAAGTTTCTAAAACAACGTTTTTTTTGCTTCCCACCACCCCATCCACTACCCACTCCTGTTCCCTTCCTCTTTGAGTTCTACCCACGTTTTTTGGTCAGTGATCTCCTATCACTGACCACTTTTCAGTCTTCAGGACCACATTTCTTGGTCCCTGGGGATTTTTTTTTCATTTTTTTCTATATAAAACATAAAACAAAAAAAAAAATATAAAAAGAAAAAAAAGAAACAAAAAAAAATAGTTAGTTTAGCCAATTTTGAAAATTTAACTGGTTAGTTTAGTATTAGCCCCTTCCCGCTCCTTGACGTACTATTACGTCATGGCAGCTCTATCGTTCGCGCTCCATGCCGTAATAGTACGTCTTGCAGTTAGAACAGCGGTGCGCGCGCCCGGCGCGTTCATGCGCTGTGATAGCTGCTGTTTCTGACAGCAGGCTATCACGGCATAATGGGACGGGACCATTTACTATGGTCCCACCTCGCCGATCGCCGCTATTGGCTAGTCAGTGAGTAACTAGCCAATAGCAGCGATCGGTCTCATTCAGCACAGCAGTGCTCGAGCCCGGCGTTCCTGAGCTGTGATAGCTGCTGTTTCTGACAGCATGCTATCACAGCATAATGGGCCGGGACCATTTACTATGGTCCCGCCTCGCCGATCGCCGCTATTGGCTAGTCAGTGAGTAACTAGCCAATAGCAGCGATCATTCTCGTCACTTCCTCTCTCTGACCTCACATCCTGCTGCAACCGCCCTGAACGCCCTGTTGGAGTTAGCGAGGCGTTGAGATCGGTTGTGAGCAGAGAGTCAGAGAGAAAAGAAGTGAAAAAAAGTGAAAAAAAGTTTCTAAAACAACGTTTTTTTTGCTTCCCACCACCCCATCCACTACCCACTCCTGTTCCCTTCCTCTTTGAGTTCTACCCACGTTTTTTGGTCAGTGATCTCCTATCACTGACCACTTTTCAGTCTTCAGGACCACATTTCTTGGTCCCTGGGGATTTTTTTTTCATTTTTTTCTATATAAAACATAAAACAAAAAAAAAAATATAAAAAGAAAAAAAAGAAACAAAAAAAAATAGTTAGTTTAGCCAATTTTGAAAATTTAACTGGTTAGTTTAGTATTAGCCCCTTCCCGCTCCTTGACGTACTATTACGTCATGGCAGCTCTATCGTTCGCGCTCCATGCCGTAATAGTACGTCTTGCAGTTAGAACAGCGGTGCGCGCGCCCGGCGCGTTCATGCGCTGTGATAGCTGCTGTTTCTGACAGCAGGCTATCACGGCATAATGGGACGGGACCATTTACTATGGTCCCGCCTCGCCGATCGCCGCTATTGGCTAGTCAGTGAGTAACTAGCCAATAGCAGCGATCGGTCTCATTCAGCACAGCAGTGCTCGAGCCCGGCGTTCCTGAGCTGTGATAGCTGCTGTTTCTGACAGCATGCTATCACAGCATAATGGGCCGGGACCATTTACTATGGTCCCGCCTCGCCGATCGCCGCTATTGGCTAGTCAGTGAGTAACTAGCCAATAGCAGCGATCGGTCTCATTCAGCACAGCAGTGCTCGAGCCCGGCGTTCCTGAGCTGTGATAGCTGCTGTTTCTGACAGCATGCTATCACAGCATAATGGGCCGGGACCATTTACTATGGTCCCGCCTCGCCGATCGCCGCTATTGGCTAGTCAGTGAGTAACTAGCCAATAGCAGCGATCATTCTCGTCACTTCCTCTCTCTGACCTCACATCCTGCTGCAACCGCCCTGAACGCCCTGTTGGAGTTAGCGAGGCGTTGAGATCGGTTGTGAGCAGAGAGTCAGAGAGAAAAGAAGTGAAAAAAAGTGAAAAAAAGTTTCTAAAACAACGTTTTTTTTGCTTCCCACCACCCCATCCACTACCCACTCCTGTTCCCTTCCTCTTTGAGTTCTACCCACGTTTTTTGGTCAGTGATCTCCTATCACTGACCACTTTTCAGTCTTCAGGACCACATTTCTTGGTCCCTGGGGATTTTTTTTTCATTTTTTTCTATATAAAACATAAAACAAAAAAAAAAATATAAAAAGAAAAAAAAGAAACAAAAAAAAATAGTTAGTTTAGCCAATTTTGAAAATTTAACTGGTTAGTTTAGTATTAGGGTTAGTTAGTGTCAGGGAACCGTCAAAAAGCGTAGTTAGGTATAGTGTCAGGGAATTTAGCGTCAGGAATCGGTCACCGTAGATAGGCTTAGCGTTAGGGATCCATCACCGTAGTTAGGTTTAGCGTCAGGGAAGCTCGGAATAATTAGATAGGTTTAGTGTCAGGCACCCGTCACCGTAGTTAGGTTTAGTGTCAGGGAAGCTTGACATAATCTAGATAGGTTTAGTGTCAGGGAATCGTCGCCGTAGTTAGGTTTAGCGTTAGGGAAGTCCACATAAAATTTAGTTAGGTTTAGTGTTAGGAACCCTCGCCCTAGTTAGCTTTAGTGTCAGGGAAGTCCACTTGCTCTCTAAAAACAAAACACACATTTGTGCTAGTTGTGCTATCCTATTGCTCCCAGTTAGGGATTTATTTTTTTGCAGTATATAAATTTTGTCTTCGCACAACAAGCATGTCCCAACGGACATTTACTGCTGAAGAGGCGTATGCATTTCTGGCCTCCGACACAGACTCGTCGGATGGCGATACAGTATTTTATTTGTCTACCTCCTCATCCAGCGATGAAGAGGAGGGACCCCCTAGGAGACGCCCCAGGACCACCACCATAGTAGAAATCCCTGAGAGAAGTGACCCCACAACAAGTGATACCCCTGAGCGAAGTGACCCCATTTGGACACCCACACCAGACCATTATGAACCCCAAATCCCTGAGTACACGGGCAGCCCAGGCATCAAATTTAACACGGCAGGGTTCAGTGAGATGGACTTTTTCAAGTTCTTCTTCACTGATAACTTTATAGAGCTAATGGTCACCCAGACTAATTTATATGCCCAACAGTATATCACCAAGAACCCCAACTCATTTTATGCCCAATCCCAGAGGTGGACTCCTGTAAACGCAGCAGAGTTGGGCAAGTTCTGGGGACTGCTCTTGAACATGGGGCTTCTAAAAAAGCCATCCATTAGGACCTACTGGAGCACGGACATCCTATACCACACCCCGATGTACCGTATGGCCATGTCCAGGATGCGTTATGAGGCAATACTTCGCTTCCTACATTATGCCGATAATGAGCAGTGCCCACCCCGAGATGACCCCAGTTTTGACCGTTTATATAAACTGAGACCCCTATTAGACCATTTCAGTGCCCGGTTTGCCCAAGCATACACCCCCGAGAAGTGTATTTCCATTGATGAGTCCCTGGTACATTTTAAAGGGAGGCTTCAATTCCGCCAATACCTGCCAAGTAAGAGGGCAAGGTATGGCGTGAAGTTGTATAAGCTGTGCGAGAGTGCATCAGGGTATACATATAAATTCAGGATATATGAAGGGAAGGACAGCAGTATTCAGCCCCCAGAATGCCCCCCCTTACTGGGAATTAACGCAAAAATTGTGTGGGATTTGGTGCACCCACTGCTGGACCAGGGTTACCACCTCTACCTGGATAATTTTTATACCAGCGTCCCGCTCTTCAAGTGCCTCGCTTCCAGAAGGACTGCGGCATGCGGCACTGCTAGAAAAAATCTTAGAGGCCTCCCTAAAACACTGCTTGGGCAAACACTCAGAAGGGGTGAGAGCAGGGCACATTCTAGTAGCAACATATTGTGTGTCAAGTACAAGGACAAGAGAGATGTCCTTGTATTGACAACAATACATGGCCACACCAGTACCCATGTACCTGTACGAGGTACCAGTACAGAGACCCCCAAACCAGATTGCATCCTGGACTACAATAGGTACATGGGAGGGGTGGACTTGTCAGATCAAGTCCTGAAGCCCTACAGCGCTACGCGGAAATCGAGGGTGTGGTATAAGAAGCTGGCCGTGCACATCATACAGATGGCATTGTACAATGCGTACGTGCTACGTCGATGTGCAGGCCAGAGGGGAACTTTCCTGGAATTTCAAGAGGTGGTTATAAAGAACCTAATTTTTGGCGACCAGGAAGGAGGGGCACCCAGTACTTCTGGAAGCGAGGCCACACGCATCGTACCAGGGCAACACTTTCCAGGAGAAGTTCCCCAAACTGGCAAGAAGGGAAAAAGTCAAAAGAGGTGCAAAGTGTGCTATAAGAGGGGGATAAGGAAGGACACAACATACCAATGCGACACGTGTCCCGAAAAACCAGGGCTCTGTATGAAAGATTGTTTTAAAATTTACCATACATCCATTGATTTTTAATTTACCCTGATGCACTCCGCACAGCTTATCCCCCTCATCTTTCCCTTTTGAGCCCTGCCATGTGCCCAAGCAGCAAATAACAGCCACATGTAGGGTATTGCCGTACCCGGGAGAACCCACATTACAATTTATGGGGTGTATGTCTCCGGTGGCACATGCTGGGCACAATATATCGGACACTGAAATGGCATATATGTATAGGAAATTGCAAATCTCACTTTGCACCATCTACTGCGCATTACCTTTTACACAATAACTGTTGGGTCAAAATGCTCACTACACTCTAGATGAATGTCTTAAGGGGTGTAGTTTTTAAAATGGGGTCACTTCTCGGGGGTTTCAACTGTACTGGTACCTCAGGGGTTCTGCCTACATGACTTAGCACCAGAAAAGCTCCAGTAGGCTAAATGGTGGTCCTTCCCTTCTGAGCCCTGTCGTGTGCCCAGGCAGCTAATAACAGCCACATGTAGGGTATTGCCGTACCCGGGAGAACCCACATTACAATTTATGGGGTGTATGTCTCCAGTGGCACATGCTGGGCACAATATATCAGACACTGAAATGGCATATATGCATAGGAAATTGCAAATCTCACTTTGCACCATCTGCTGCGCATTACCTTTTACACAATAACTGTGGGGTCAAAATGCTCACTACACCACTAGATGAATGTCTTAAGGGGTGTAGTTTTTAAAATGGGGTCACTTCTCGGGGGTTTCAACTGTACTGGTACCTCAGGGGTTCTGCCTACATGACTTAGCACCAGAAAAGCTCCAGTAGGCTAAATGGTGGTCCTTCCCTTCTGAGCCCTGTCGTGTGCCCAGGCAGCTAATAACAGCCACATGTAGGGTATTGCCGTACCCGGGAGAACCCACATTACAATTTATGGGGTGTATGTCTCCAGTGGCACATGCTGGGCACAATATATCAGACACTGAAATGGCATATATGCATAGGAAATTGCAAATCTCACTTTGCACCATCTGCTGCGCATTACCTTTTACACAATAACTGTGGGGTCAAAATGCTCACTACACCACTAGATGAATGTCTTAAGGGGTGTAGTTTTTAAAATGGGGTCACTTCTCGGGGGTTTCAACTGTACTGGTACCTCAGGGGTTCTGCCTACATGACTTAGCACCAGAAAAGCTCCAGTAGGCTAAATGGTGGTCCTTCCCTTCTGAGCCCTGTCGTGTGCCCAGGCAGCTAATAACAGCCACATGTAGGGTATTGCCGTACCCGGGAGAACCCACATTACAATTTATGGGGTGTATGTCTCCAGTGGCACATGCTGGGCACAATATATCAGACACTGAAATGGCATATATGCATAGGAAATTGCAAATCTCACTTTGCACCATCTGCTGCGCATTACCTTTTACACAATAACTGTGGGGTCAAAATGCTCACTACACCACTAGATGAATGTCTTAAGGGGTGTAGTTTTTAAAATGGGGTCACTTCTCGGGGGTTTCAACTGTACTGGTACCTCAGGGGTTCTGCCTACATGACTTAGCACCAGAAAAGCTCCAGTAGGCTAAATGGTGGTCCTTCCCTTCTGAGCCCTGTCGTGTGCCCAGGCAGCTAATAACAGCCACATGTAGGGTATTGCCGTACCCGGGAGAACCCACATTACAATTTATGGGGTGTATGTCTCCAGTGGCACATGCTGGGCACAATATATCAGACACTGAAATGGCATATATGCATAGGAAATTGCAAATCTCACTTTGCACCATCTGCTGCGCATTACCTTTTACACAATAACTGTGGGGTCAAAATGCTCACTACACCACTAGATGAATGTCTTAAGGGGTGTAGTTTTTAAAATGGGGTCACTTCTCGGGGGTTTCAACTGTACTGGTACCTCAGGGGTTCTGCCTACATGACTTAGCACCAGAAAAGCTCCAGTAGGCTAAATGGTGGTCCTTCCCTTCTGAGCCCTGTCGTGTGCCCAGGCAGCTAATAACAGCCACATGTAGGGTATTGCCGTACCCGGGAGAACCCACATTACAATTTATGGGGTGTATGTCTCCAGTGGCACATGCTGGGCACAATATATCAGACACTGAAATGGCATATATGCATAGGAAATTGCAAATCTCACTTTGCACCATCTGCTGCGCATTACCTTTTACACAATAACTGTGGGGTCAAAATGCTCACTACACCACTAGATGAATGTCTTAAGGGGTGTAGTTTTTAAAATGGGGTCACTTCTCGGGGGTTTCAACTGTACTGGTACCTCAGGGGTTCTGCCTACATGACTTAGCACCAGAAAAGCTCCAGTAGGCTAAATGGTGGTCCTTCCCTTCTGAGCCCTGTCGTGTGCCCAGGCAGCTAATAACAGCCACATGTAGGGTATTGCCGTACCCGGGAGAACCCACATTACAATTTATGGGGTGTATGTCTCCAGTGGCACATGCTGGGCACAATATATCAGACACTGAAATGGCATATATGCATAGGAAATTGCAAATCTCACTTTGCACCATCTGCTGCGCATTACCTTTTACACAATAACTGTGGGGTCAAAATGCTCACTACACCACTAGATGAATGTCTTAAGGGGTGTAGTTTTTAAAATGGGGTCACTTCTCGGGGGTTTCAACTGTACTGGTACCTCAGGGGTTCTGCCTACATGACTTAGCACCAGAAAAGCTCCAGTAGGCTAAATGGTGGTCCTTCCCTTCTGAGCCCTGTCGTGTGCCCAGGCAGCTAATAACAGCCACATGTAGGGTATTGCCGTACCCGGGAGAACCCACATTACAATTTATGGGGTGTATGTCTCCAGTGGCACATGCTGGGCACAATATATCAGACACTGAAATGGCATATATGCATAGGAAATTGCAAATCTCACTTTGCACCATCTGCTGCGCATTACCTTTTACACAATAACTGTGGGGTCAAAATGCTCACTACACCACTAGATGAATGTCTTAAGGGGTGTAGTTTTTAAAATGGGGTCACTTCTCGGGGGTTTCAACTGTACTGGTACCTCAGGGGTTCTGCCTACATGACTTAGCACCAGAAAAGCTCCAGTAGGCTAAATGGTGGTCCTTCCCTTCTGAGCCCTGTCGTGTGCCCAGGCAGCTAATAACAGCCACATGTAGGGTATTGCCGTACCCGGGAGAACCCACATTACAATTTATGGGGTGTATGTCTCCAGTGGCACATGCTGGGCACAATATATCAGACACTGAAATGGCATATATGCATAGGAAATTGCAAATCTCACTTTGCACCATCTGCTGCGCATTACCTTTTACACAATAACTGTGGGGTCAAAATGCTCACTACACCACTAGATGAATGTCTTAAGGGGTGTAGTTTTTAAAATGGGGTCACTTCTCGGGGGTTTCAACTGTACTGGTACCTCAGGGGTTCTGCCTACATGACTTAGCACCAGAAAAGCTCCAGTAGGCTAAATGGTGGTCCTTCCCTTCTGAGCCCTGTCGTGTGCCCAGGCAGCTAATAACAGCCACATGTAGGGTATTGCCGTACCCGGGAGAACCCACATTACAATTTATGGGGTGTATGTCTCCAGTGGCACATGCTGGGCACAATATATCAGACACTGAAATGGCATATATGCATAGGAAATTGCAAATCTCACTTTGCACCATCTGCTGCGCATTACCTTTTACACAATAACTGTGGGGTCAAAATGCTCACTACACCACTAGATGAATGTCTTAAGGGGTGTAGTTTTTAAAATGGGGTCACTTCTCGGGGGTTTCAACTGTACTGGTACCTCAGGGGTTCTGCCTACATGACTTAGCACCAGAAAAGCTCCAGTAGGCTAAATGGTGGTCCTTCCCTTCTGAGCCCTGTCGTGTGCCCAGGCAGCTAATAACAGCCACATGTAGGGTATTGCCGTACCCGGGAGAACCCACATTACAATTTATGGGGTGTATGTCTCCAGTGGCACATGCTGGGCACAATATATCAGACACTGAAATGGCATATATGCATAGGAAATTGCAAATCTCACTTTGCACCATCTGCTGCGCATTACCTTTTACACAATAACTGTGGGGTCAAAATGCTCACTACACCACTAGATGAATGTCTTAAGGGGTGTAGTTTTTAAAATGGGGTCACTTCTCGGGGGTTTCAACTGTACTGGTACCTCAGGGGTTCTGCCTACATGACTTAGCACCAGAAAAGCTCCAGTAGGCTAAATGGTGGTCCTTCCCTTCTGAGCCCTGTCGTGTGCCCAGGCAGCTAATAACAGCCACATGTAGGGTATTGCCGTACCCGGGAGAACCCACATTACAATTTATGGGGTGTATGTCTCCAGTGGCACATGCTGGGCACAATATATCAGACACTGAAATGGCATATATGCATAGGAAATTGCAAATCTCACTTTGCACCATCTGCTGCGCATTACCTTTTACACAATAACTGTGGGGTCAAAATGCTCACTACACCACTAGATGAATGTCTTAAGGGGTGTAGTTTTTAAAATGGGGTCACTTCTCGGGGGTTTCAACTGTACTGGTACCTCAGGGGTTCTGCCTACATGACTTAGCACCAGAAAAGCTCCAGTAGGCTAAATGGTGGTCCTTCCCTTCTGAGCCCTGTCGTGTGCCCAGGCAGCTAATAACAGCCACATGTAGGGTATTGCCGTACCCGGGAGAACCCACATTACAATTTATGGGGTGTATGTCTCCAGTGGCACATGCTGGGCACAATATATCAGACACTGAAATGGCATATATGCATAGGAAATTGCAAATCTCACTTTGCACCATCTGCTGCGCATTACCTTTTACACAATAACTGTGGGGTCAAAATGCTCACTACACCACTAGATGAATGTCTTAAGGGGTGTAGTTTTTAAAATGGGGTCACTTCTCGGGGGTTTCAACTGTACTGGTACCTCAGGGGTTCTGCCTACATGACTTAGCACCAGAAAAGCTCCAGTAGGCTAAATGGTGGTCCTTCCCTTCTGAGCCCTGTCGTGTGCCCAGGCAGCTAATAACAGCCACATGTAGGGTATTGCCGTACCCGGGAGAACCCACATTACAATTTATGGGGTGTATGTCTCCAGTGGCACATGCTGGGCACAATATATCAGACACTGAAATGGCATATATGCATAGGAAATTGCAAATCTCACTTTGCACCATCTGCTGCGCATTACCTTTTACACAATAACTGTGGGGTCAAAATGCTCACTACACCACTAGATGAATGTCTTAAGGGGTGTAGTTTTTAAAATGGGGTCACTTCTCGGGGGTTTCAACTGTACTGGTACCTCAGGGGTTCTGCCTACATGACTTAGCACCAGAAAAGCTCCAGTAGGCTAAATGGTGGTCCTTCCCTTCTGAGCCCTGTCGTGTGCCCAGGCAGCTAATAACAGCCACATGTAGGGTATTGCCGTACCCGGGAGAACCCACATTACAATTTATGGGGTGTATGTCTCCAGTGGCACATGCTGGGCACAATATATCAGACACTGAAATGGCATATATGCATAGGAAATTGCAAATCTCACTTTGCACCATCTGCTGCGCATTACCTTTTACACAATAACTGTGGGGTCAAAATGCTCACTACACCACTAGATGAATGTCTTAAGGGGTGTAGTTTTTAAAATGGGGTCACTTCTCGGGGGTTTCAACTGTACTGGTACCTCAGGGGTTCTGCCTACATGACTTAGCACCAGAAAAGCTCCAGTAGGCTAAATGGTGGTCCTTCCCTTCTGAGCCCTGTCGTGTGCCCAGGCAGCTAATAACAGCCACATGTAGGGTATTGCCGTACCCGGGAGAACCCACATTACAATTTATGGGGTGTATGTCTCCAGTGGCACATGCTGGGCACAATATATCAGACACTGAAATGGCATATATGCATAGGAAATTGCAAATCTCACTTTGCACCATCTGCTGCGCATTACCTTTTACACAATAACTGTGGGGTCAAAATGCTCACTACACCACTAGATGAATGTCTTAAGGGGTGTAGTTTTTAAAATGGGGTCACTTCTCGGGGGTTTCAACTGTACTGGTACCTCAGGGGTTCTGCCTACATGACTTAGCACCAGAAAAGCTCCAGTAGGCTAAATGGTGGTCCTTCCCTTCTGAGCCCTGTCGTGTGCCCAGGCAGCTAATAACAGCCACATGTAGGGTATTGCCGTACCCGGGAGAACCCACATTACAATTTATGGGGTGTATGTCTCCAGTGGCACATGCTGGGCACAATATATCAGACACTGAAATGGCATATATGCATAGGAAATTGCAAATCTCACTTTGCACCATCTGCTGCGCATTACCTTTTACACAATAACTGTGGGGTCAAAATGCTCACTACACCACTAGATGAATGTCTTAAGGGGTGTAGTTTTTAAAATGGGGTCACTTCTCGGGGGTTTCAACTGTACTGGTACCTCAGGGGTTCTGCCTACATGACTTAGCACCAGAAAAGCTCCAGTAGGCTAAATGGTGGTCCTTCCCTTCTGAGCCCTGTCGTGTGCCCAGGCAGCTAATAACAGCCACATGTAGGGTATTGCCGTACCCGGGAGAACCCACATTACAATTTATGGGGTGTATGTCTCCAGTGGCACATGCTGGGCACAATATATCAGACACTGAAATGGCATATATGCATAGGAAATTGCAAATCTCACTTTGCACCATCTGCTGCGCATTACCTTTTACACAATAACTGTGGGGTCAAAATGCTCACTACACCACTAGATGAATGTCTTAAGGGGTGTAGTTTTTAAAATGGGGTCACTTCTCGGGGGTTTCAACTGTACTGGTACCTCAGGGGTTCTGCCTACATGACTTAGCACCAGAAAAGCTCCAGTAGGCTAAATGGTGGTCCTTCCCTTCTGAGCCCTGTCGTGTGCCCAGGCAGCTAATAACAGCCACATGTAGGGTATTGCCGTACCCGGGAGAACCCACATTACAATTTATGGGGTGTATGTCTCCAGTGGCACATGCTGGGCACAATATATCAGACACTGAAATGGCATATATGCATAGGAAATTGCAAATCTCACTTTGCACCATCTGCTGCGCATTACCTTTTACACAATAACTGTGGGGTCAAAATGCTCACTACACCACTAGATGAATGTCTTAAGGGGTGTAGTTTTTAAAATGGGGTCACTTCTCGGGGGTTTCAACTGTACTGGTACCTCAGGGGTTCTGCCTACATGACTTAGCACCAGAAAAGCTCCAGTAGGCTAAATGGTGGTCCTTCCCTTCTGAGCCCTGTCGTGTGCCCAGGCAGCTAATAACAGCCACATGTAGGGTATTGCCGTACCCGGGAGAACCCACATTACAATTTATGGGGTGTATGTCTCCAGTGGCACATGCTGGGCACAATATATCAGACACTGAAATGGCATATATGCATAGGAAATTGCAAATCTCACTTTGCACCATCTGCTGCGCATTACCTTTTACACAATAACTGTGGGGTCAAAATGCTCACTACACCACTAGATGAATGTCTTAAGGGGTGTAGTTTTTAAAATGGGGTCACTTCTCGGGGGTTTCAACTGTACTGGTACCTCAGGGGTTCTGCCTACATGACTTAGCACCAGAAAAGCTCCAGTAGGCTAAATGGTGGTCCTTCCCTTCTGAGCCCTGTCGTGTGCCCAGGCAGCTAATAACAGCCACATGTAGGGTATTGCCGTACCCGGGAGAACCCACATTACAATTTATGGGGTGTATGTCTCCAGTGGCACATGCTGGGCACAATATATCAGACACTGAAATGGCATATATGCATAGGAAATTGCAAATCTCACTTTGCACCATCTGCTGCGCATTACCTTTTACACAATAACTGTGGGGTCAAAATGCTCACTACACCACTAGATGAATGTCTTAAGGGGTGTAGTTTTTAAAATGGGGTCACTTCTCGGGGGTTTCAACTGTACTGGTACCTCAGGGGTTCTGCCTACATGACTTAGCACCAGAAAAGCTCCAGTAGGCTAAATGGTGGTCCTTCCCTTCTGAGCCCTGTCGTGTGCCCAGGCAGCTAATAACAGCCACATGTAGGGTATTGCCGTACCCGGGAGAACCCACATTACAATTTATGGGGTGTATGTCTCCAGTGGCACATGCTGGGCACAATATATCAGACACTGAAATGGCATATATGCATAGGAAATTGCAAATCTCACTTTGCACCATCTGCTGCGCATTACCTTTTACACAATAACTGTGGGGTCAAAATGCTCACTACACCACTAGATGAATGTCTTAAGGGGTGTAGTTTTTAAAATGGGGTCACTTCTCGGGGGTTTCAACTGTACTGGTACCTCAGGGGTTCTGCCTACATGACTTAGCACCAGAAAAGCTCCAGTAGGCTAAATGGTGGTCCTTCCCTTCTGAGCCCTGTCGTGTGCCCAGGCAGCTAATAACAGCCACATGTAGGGTATTGCCGTACCCGGGAGAACCCACATTACAATTTATGGGGTGTATGTCTCCAGTGGCACATGCTGGGCACAATATATCAGACACTGAAATGGCATATATGCATAGGAAATTGCAAATCTCACTTTGCACCATCTGCTGCGCATTACCTTTTACACAATAACTGTGGGGTCAAAATGCTCACTACACCACTAGATGAATGTCTTAAGGGGTGTAGTTTTTAAAATGGGGTCACTTCTCGGGGGTTTCAACTGTACTGGTACCTCAGGGGTTCTGCCTACATGACTTAGCACCAGAAAAGCTCCAGTAGGCTAAATGGTGGTCCTTCCCTTCTGAGCCCTGTCGTGTGCCCAGGCAGCTAATAACAGCCACATGTAGGGTATTGCCGTACCCGGGAGAACCCACATTACAATTTATGGGGTGTATGTCTCCAGTGGCACATGCTGGGCACAATATATCAGACACTGAAATGGCATATATGCATAGGAAATTGCAAATCTCACTTTGCACCATCTGCTGCGCATTACCTTTTACACAATAACTGTGGGGTCAAAATGCTCACTACACCACTAGATGAATGTCTTAAGGGGTGTAGTTTTTAAAATGGGGTCACTTCTCGGGGGTTTCAACTGTACTGGTACCTCAGGGGTTCTGCCTACATGACTTAGCACCAGAAAAGCTCCAGTAGGCTAAATGGTGGTCCTTCCCTTCTGAGCCCTGTCGTGTGCCCAGGCAGCTAATAACAGCCACATGTAGGGTATTGCCGTACCCGGGAGAACCCACATTACAATTTATGGGGTGTATGTCTCCAGTGGCACATGCTGGGCACAATATATCAGACACTGAAATGGCATATATGCATAGGAAATTGCAAATCTCACTTTGCACCATCTGCTGCGCATTACCTTTTACACAATAACTGTGGGGTCAAAATGCTCACTACACCACTAGATGAATGTCTTAAGGGGTGTAGTTTTTAAAATGGGGTCACTTCTCGGGGGTTTCAACTGTACTGGTACCTCAGGGGTTCTGCCTACATGACTTAGCACCAGAAAAGCTCCAGTAGGCTAAATGGTGGTCCTTCCCTTCTGAGCCCTGTCGTGTGCCCAGGCAGCTAATAACAGCCACATGTAGGGTATTGCCGTACCCGGGAGAACCCACATTACAATTTATGGGGTGTATGTCTCCAGTGGCACATGCTGGGCACAATATATCAGACACTGAAATGGCATATATGCATAGGAAATTGCAAATCTCACTTTGCACCATCTGCTGCGCATTACCTTTTACACAATAACTGTGGGGTCAAAATGCTCACTACACCACTAGATGAATGTCTTAAGGGGTGTAGTTTTTAAAATGGGGTCACTTCTCGGGGGTTTCAACTGTACTGGTACCTCAGGGGTTCTGCCTACATGACTTAGCACCAGAAAAGCTCCAGTAGGCTAAATGGTGGTCCTTCCCTTCTGAGCCCTGTCGTGTGCCCAGGCAGCTAATAACAGCCACATGTAGGGTATTGCCGTACCCGGGAGAACCCACATTACAATTTATGGGGTGTATGTCTCCAGTGGCACATGCTGGGCACAATATATCAGACACTGAAATGGCATATATGCATAGGAAATTGCAAATCTCACTTTGCACCATCTGCTGCGCATTACCTTTTACACAATAACTGTGGGGTCAAAATGCTCACTACACCACTAGATGAATGTCTTAAGGGGTGTAGTTTTTAAAATGGGGTCACTTCTCGGGGGTTTCAACTGTACTGGTACCTCAGGGGTTCTGCCTACATGACTTAGCACCAGAAAAGCTCCAGTAGGCTAAATGGTGGTCCTTCCCTTCTGAGCCCTGTCGTGTGCCCAGGCAGCTAATAACAGCCACATGTAGGGTATTGCCGTACCCGGGAGAACCCACATTACAATTTATGGGGTGTATGTCTCCAGTGGCACATGCTGGGCACAATATATCAGACACTGAAATGGCATATATGCATAGGAAATTGCAAATCTCACTTTGCACCATCTGCTGCGCATTACCTTTTACACAATAACTGTGGGGTCAAAATGCTCACTACACCACTAGATGAATGTCTTAAGGGGTGTAGTTTTTAAAATGGGGTCACTTCTCGGGGGTTTCAACTGTACTGGTACCTCAGGGGTTCTGCCTACATGACTTAGCACCAGAAAAGCTCCAGTAGGCTAAATGGTGGTCCTTCCCTTCTGAGCCCTGTCGTGTGCCCAGGCAGCTAATAACAGCCACATGTAGGGTATTGCCGTACCCGGGAGAACCCACATTACAATTTATGGGGTGTATGTCTCCAGTGGCACATGCTGGGCACAATATATCAGACACTGAAATGGCATATATGCATAGGAAATTGCAAATCTCACTTTGCACCATCTGCTGCGCATTACCTTTTACACAATAACTGTGGGGTCAAAATGCTCACTACACCACTAGATGAATGTCTTAAGGGGTGTAGTTTTTAAAATGGGGTCACTTCTCGGGGGTTTCAACTGTACTGGTACCTCAGGGGTTCTGCCTACATGACTTAGCACCAGAAAAGCTCCAGTAGGCTAAATGGTGGTCCTTCCCTTCTGAGCCCTGTCGTGTGCCCAGGCAGCTAATAACAGCCACATGTAGGGTATTGCCGTACCCGGGAGAACCCACATTACAATTTATGGGGTGTATGTCTCCAGTGGCACATGCTGGGCACAATATATCAGACACTGAAATGGCATATATGCATAGGAAATTGCAAATCTCACTTTGCACCATCTGCTGCGCATTACCTTTTACACAATAACTGTGGGGTCAAAATGCTCACTACACCACTAGATGAATGTCTTAAGGGGTGTAGTTTTTAAAATGGGGTCACTTCTCGGGGGTTTCAACTGTACTGGTACCTCAGGGGTTCTGCCTACATGACTTAGCACCAGAAAAGCTCCAGTAGGCTAAATGGTGGTCCTTCCCTTCTGAGCCCTGTCGTGTGCCCAGGCAGCTAATAACAGCCACATGTAGGGTATTGCCGTACCCGGGAGAACCCACATTACAATTTATGGGGTGTATGTCTCCAGTGGCACATGCTGGGCACAATATATCAGACACTGAAATGGCATATATGCATAGGAAATTGCAAATCTCACTTTGCACCATCTGCTGCGCATTACCTTTTACACAATAACTGTGGGGTCAAAATGCTCACTACACCACTAGATGAATGTCTTAAGGGGTGTAGTTTTTAAAATGGGGTCACTTCTCGGGGGTTTCAACTGTACTGGTACCTCAGGGGTTCTGCCTACATGACTTAGCACCAGAAAAGCTCCAGTAGGCTAAATGGTGGTCCTTCCCTTCTGAGCCCTGTCGTGTGCCCAGGCAGCTAATAACAGCCACATGTAGGGTATTGCCGTACCCGGGAGAACCCACATTACAATTTATGGGGTGTATGTCTCCAGTGGCACATGCTGGGCACAATATATCAGACACTGAAATGGCATATATGCATAGGAAATTGCAAATCTCACTTTGCACCATCTGCTGCGCATTACCTTTTACACAATAACTGTGGGGTCAAAATGCTCACTACACCACTAGATGAATGTCTTAAGGGGTGTAGTTTTTAAAATGGGGTCACTTCTCGGGGGTTTCAACTGTACTGGTACCTCAGGGGTTCTGCCTACATGACTTAGCACCAGAAAAGCTCCAGTAGGCTAAATGGTGGTCCTTCCCTTCTGAGCCCTGTCGTGTGCCCAGGCAGCTAATAACAGCCACATGTAGGGTATTGCCGTACCCGGGAGAACCCACATTACAATTTATGGGGTGTATGTCTCCAGTGGCACATGCTGGGCACAATATATCAGACACTGAAATGGCATATATGCATAGGAAATTGCAAATCTCACTTTGCACCATCTGCTGCGCATTACCTTTTACACAATAACTGTGGGGTCAAAATGCTCACTACACCACTAGATGAATGTCTTAAGGGGTGTAGTTTTTAAAATGGGGTCACTTCTCGGGGGTTTCAACTGTACTGGTACCTCAGGGGTTCTGCCTACATGACTTAGCACCAGAAAAGCTCCAGTAGGCTAAATGGTGGTCCTTCCCTTCTGAGCCCTGTCGTGTGCCCAGGCAGCTAATAACAGCCACATGTAGGGTATTGCCGTACCCGGGAGAACCCACATTACAATTTATGGGGTGTATGTCTCCAGTGGCACATGCTGGGCACAATATATCAGACACTGAAATGGCATATATGCATAGGAAATTGCAAATCTCACTTTGCACCATCTGCTGCGCATTACCTTTTACACAATAACTGTGGGGTCAAAATGCTCACTACACCACTAGATGAATGTCTTAAGGGGTGTAGTTTTTAAAATGGGGTCACTTCTCGGGGGTTTCAACTGTACTGGTACCTCAGGGGTTCTGCCTACATGACTTAGCACCAGAAAAGCTCCAGTAGGCTAAATGGTGGTCCTTCCCTTCTGAGCCCTGTCGTGTGCCCAGGCAGCTAATAACAGCCACATGTAGGGTATTGCCGTACCCGGGAGAACCCACATTACAATTTATGGGGTGTATGTCTCCAGTGGCACATGCTGGGCACAATATATCAGACACTGAAATGGCATATATGCATAGGAAATTGCAAATCTCACTTTGCACCATCTGCTGCGCATTACCTTTTACACAATAACTGTGGGGTCAAAATGCTCACTACACCACTAGATGAATGTCTTAAGGGGTGTAGTTTTTAAAATGGGGTCACTTCTCGGGGGTTTCAACTGTACTGGTACCTCAGGGGTTCTGCCTACATGACTTAGCACCAGAAAAGCTCCAGTAGGCTAAATGGTGGTCCTTCCCTTCTGAGCCCTGTCGTGTGCCCAGGCAGCTAATAACAGCCACATGTAGGGTATTGCCGTACCCGGGAGAACCCACATTACAATTTATGGGGTGTATGTCTCCAGTGGCACATGCTGGGCACAATATATCAGACACTGAAATGGCATATATGCATAGGAAATTGCAAATCTCACTTTGCACCATCTGCTGCGCATTACCTTTTACACAATAACTGTGGGGTCAAAATGCTCACTACACCACTAGATGAATGTCTTAAGGGGTGTAGTTTTTAAAATGGGGTCACTTCTCGGGGGTTTCAACTGTACTGGTACCTCAGGGGTTCTGCCTACATGACTTAGCACCAGAAAAGCTCCAGTAGGCTAAATGGTGGTCCTTCCCTTCTGAGCCCTGTCGTGTGCCCAGGCAGCTAATAACAGCCACATGTAGGGTATTGCCGTACCCGGGAGAACCCACATTACAATTTATGGGGTGTATGTCTCCAGTGGCACATGCTGGGCACAATATATCAGACACTGAAATGGCATATATGCATAGGAAATTGCAAATCTCACTTTGCACCATCTGCTGCGCATTACCTTTTACACAATAACTGTGGGGTCAAAATGCTCACTACACCACTAGATGAATGTCTTAAGGGGTGTAGTTTTTAAAATGGGGTCACTTCTCGGGGGTTTCAACTGTACTGGTACCTCAGGGGTTCTGCCTACATGACTTAGCACCAGAAAAGCTCCAGTAGGCTAAATGGTGGTCCTTCCCTTCTGAGCCCTGTCGTGTGCCCAGGCAGCTAATAACAGCCACATGTAGGGTATTGCCGTACCCGGGAGAACCCACATTACAATTTATGGGGTGTATGTCTCCAGTGGCACATGCTGGGCACAATATATCAGACACTGAAATGGCATATATGCATAGGAAATTGCAAATCTCACTTTGCACCATCTGCTGCGCATTACCTTTTACACAATAACTGTGGGGTCAAAATGCTCACTACACCACTAGATGAATGTCTTAAGGGGTGTAGTTTTTAAAATGGGGTCACTTCTCGGGGGTTTCAACTGTACTGGTACCTCAGGGGTTCTGCCTACATGACTTAGCACCAGAAAAGCTCCAGTAGGCTAAATGGTGGTCCTTCCCTTCTGAGCCCTGTCGTGTGCCCAGGCAGCTAATAACAGCCACATGTAGGGTATTGCCGTACCCGGGAGAACCCACATTACAATTTATGGGGTGTATGTCTCCAGTGGCACATGCTGGGCACAATATATCAGACACTGAAATGGCATATATGCATAGGAAATTGCAAATCTCACTTTGCACCATCTGCTGCGCATTACCTTTTACACAATAACTGTGGGGTCAAAATGCTCACTACACCACTAGATGAATGTCTTAAGGGGTGTAGTTTTTAAAATGGGGTCACTTCTCGGGGGTTTCAACTGTACTGGTACCTCAGGGGTTCTGCCTACATGACTTAGCACCAGAAAAGCTCCAGTAGGCTAAATGGTGGTCCTTCCCTTCTGAGCCCTGTCGTGTGCCCAGGCAGCTAATAACAGCCACATGTAGGGTATTGCCGTACCCGGGAGAACCCACATTACAATTTATGGGGTGTATGTCTCCAGTGGCACATGCTGGGCACAATATATCAGACACTGAAATGGCATATATGCATAGGAAATTGCAAATCTCACTTTGCACCATCTGCTGCGCATTACCTTTTACACAATAACTGTGGGGTCAAAATGCTCACTACACCACTAGATGAATGTCTTAAGGGGTGTAGTTTTTAAAATGGGGTCACTTCTCGGGGGTTTCAACTGTACTGGTACCTCAGGGGTTCTGCCTACATGACTTAGCACCAGAAAAGCTCCAGTAGGCTAAATGGTGGTCCTTCCCTTCTGAGCCCTGTCGTGTGCCCAGGCAGCTAATAACAGCCACATGTAGGGTATTGCCGTACCCGGGAGAACCCACATTACAATTTATGGGGTGTATGTCTCCAGTGGCACATGCTGGGCACAATATATCAGACACTGAAATGGCATATATGCATAGGAAATTGCAAATCTCACTTTGCACCATCTGCTGCGCATTACCTTTTACACAATAACTGTGGGGTCAAAATGCTCACTACACCACTAGATGAATGTCTTAAGGGGTGTAGTTTTTAAAATGGGGTCACTTCTCGGGGGTTTCAACTGTACTGGTACCTCAGGGGTTCTGCCTACATGACTTAGCACCAGAAAAGCTCCAGTAGGCTAAATGGTGGTCCTTCCCTTCTGAGCCCTGTCGTGTGCCCAGGCAGCTAATAACAGCCACATGTAGGGTATTGCCGTACCCGGGAGAACCCACATTACAATTTATGGGGTGTATGTCTCCAGTGGCACATGCTGGGCACAATATATCAGACACTGAAATGGCATATATGCATAGGAAATTGCAAATCTCACTTTGCACCATCTGCTGCGCATTACCTTTTACACAATAACTGTGGGGTCAAAATGCTCACTACACCACTAGATGAATGTCTTAAGGGGTGTAGTTTTTAAAATGGGGTCACTTCTCGGGGGTTTCAACTGTACTGGTACCTCAGGGGTTCTGCCTACATGACTTAGCACCAGAAAAGCTCCAGTAGGCTAAATGGTGGTCCTTCCCTTCTGAGCCCTGTCGTGTGCCCAGGCAGCTAATAACAGCCACATGTAGGGTATTGCCGTACCCGGGAGAACCCACATTACAATTTATGGGGTGTATGTCTCCAGTGGCACATGCTGGGCACAATATATCAGACACTGAAATGGCATATATGCATAGGAAATTGCAAATCTCACTTTGCACCATCTGCTGCGCATTACCTTTTACACAATAACTGTGGGGTCAAAATGCTCACTACACCACTAGATGAATGTCTTAAGGGGTGTAGTTTTTAAAATGGGGTCACTTCTCGGGGGTTTCAACTGTACTGGTACCTCAGGGGTTCTGCCTACATGACTTAGCACCAGAAAAGCTCCAGTAGGCTAAATGGTGGTCCTTCCCTTCTGAGCCCTGTCGTGTGCCCAGGCAGCTAATAACAGCCACATGTAGGGTATTGCCGTACCCGGGAGAACCCACATTACAATTTATGGGGTGTATGTCTCCAGTGGCACATGCTGGGCACAATATATCAGACACTGAAATGGCATATATGCATAGGAAATTGCAAATCTCACTTTGCACCATCTGCTGCGCATTACCTTTTACACAATAACTGTGGGGTCAAAATGCTCACTACACCACTAGATGAATGTCTTAAGGGGTGTAGTTTTTAAAATGGGGTCACTTCTCGGGGGTTTCAACTGTACTGGTACCTCAGGGGTTCTGCCTACATGACTTAGCACCAGAAAAGCTCCAGTAGGCTAAATGGTGGTCCTTCCCTTCTGAGCCCTGTCGTGTGCCCAGGCAGCTAATAACAGCCACATGTAGGGTATTGCCGTACCCGGGAGAACCCACATTACAATTTATGGGGTGTATGTCTCCAGTGGCACATGCTGGGCACAATATATCAGACACTGAAATGGCATATATGCATAGGAAATTGCAAATCTCACTTTGCACCATCTGCTGCGCATTACCTTTTACACAATAACTGTGGGGTCAAAATGCTCACTACACCACTAGATGAATGTCTTAAGGGGTGTAGTTTTTAAAATGGGGTCACTTCTCGGGGGTTTCAACTGTACTGGTACCTCAGGGGTTCTGCCTACATGACTTAGCACCAGAAAAGCTCCAGTAGGCTAAATGGTGGTCCTTCCCTTCTGAGCCCTGTCGTGTGCCCAGGCAGCTAATAACAGCCACATGTAGGGTATTGCCGTACCCGGGAGAACCCACATTACAATTTATGGGGTGTATGTCTCCAGTGGCACATGCTGGGCACAATATATCAGACACTGAAATGGCATATATGCATAGGAAATTGCAAATCTCACTTTGCACCATCTGCTGCGCATTACCTTTTACACAATAACTGTGGGGTCAAAATGCTCACTACACCACTAGATGAATGTCTTAAGGGGTGTAGTTTTTAAAATGGGGTCACTTCTCGGGGGTTTTAACTGTACTGGTACCTCAGGGGCTTCTGCATACATGACTTAGCACAAGAAAAGCTCCAGTAGGCCAAATGGTGGTCCTTTCCTTCTGAGTCCTGCCATGGGCCCAAACATCAGTTTATCACCACAAATGGGGTATTGCCGCACTCAGGACAAATTGGGCAACAAAATGGGGTGTTTTATTCCTTGTGAAAATAAGAAATTTTGAACAAAAATTACATCTTAATGGAAAAAAATATCATTTTTTTAATTCACAGCCCAATTTAAATAGGTGCTGTGAAAAAACGGTGTGGTCAAAATGATAACAACAACCATAAATGAATTCCTTGAGGGGTCTAGTTTCCAAAATGGGGTCACTTCTGGTGGGTTTCCATTGCTTTCATACCTCAACACCTCTTCAAACCTGGCATGCTGCCTAAAATATATTCTAATAAAAAAGAGGCCTCAAAATGCACTAGGTGCTCCTTTGTTTCTGAGGCTTGTGTTTTATTCCACGAGCGCACTAGAGCCACATGTGGGACATTTCTAAAAACTGCAGAATCTGGACAATACATATTTAGTAGTATTTCTCTGGTAAAATCTTCTGTGTTACAGAAAAAAATGGAATAATATTGAAATTCAGCAAGAAAAATGAAATTTGCAAATTTCACCTCCACATTGCTTTAATTCCTGTGAAATGCCTGAAGGGTTAAAAAACTTTCTAAATGCTGTTTTGAATACTTTGAGGGGTCTAGTTTTTAAAATGGGGTGTTTTATGGGGGTTTCTAATACATAGGCCCCTCAAAGCCACTTCAGAACTCAAGAGGTACCTTAAAAAAAAGGCTTTTGAAATTTTCTTAAAAATATGAGAAATTGCTGTTTATGTTCTAAGCCTTGTAACGTCCAAGAAAAATAAAAGAATGTTAAAAAAACGATGCCAATCTAAAGTAGACATATGGGAAATGTGAACTAGTAACTATTTTGGGTGGTATAACCGTCTGTTTTACAAGCAGATGCATTTAAATTCTGAAAAATGCAATTTTTTCAAAATTTTCTCTAAATTTTGCAATTTTTCACCAATAAACACTGAATATATCGACCAAATTTTACCACGAACATGAAGCCCAAAGTGTCACGAGAAAACAATCTCAGAATCGCTTGGATAGGTTTAAGCATTCCGACGTTATTACCACATAAAGTGAAATATGTCAGATTTGAAAAATGGGCTCTGAGCCTTAAGGCCCAAACTAGGCTGCGTCCTTAAGGGGTTAAAGTGGGGTATGTTCAAAAATGTCAGAGGCGGTGGTGAACAGCAAGGGCAGGCCGGGGCAGAGTTCCAGGGCCAGGGGTGTGACGGCAGGCAGCGTAGGCCGGGGCAGAGTTCCAGGGCGGTGGGGAGAGGACTAGGCCTCAATCCAAGGAGATCCATTTGGTGACCAAACAGCAGTGACAATAAAAAGGCCCAAATGTCAAAGAATGACATTTCTGCAACTGAAAGTGAAACATTTGAAAGTGAAACATTTAAAATCAAGTTAAAGTCGGGTATGTTTAAAAATGTCAGAGGCGGTAATGAGCAGCAGAGGCAGGCCGGGGCACAGTTCCAGGGCCAGAGTGTGACACTGTCCGCCGATAGATAACCCTTTGCACATTATCGTCATCATCATTATCAGCAGCAGTTGCTGTCAGCCAGCTCCAGAGTGTATGAGCGGCGTGTGCTGCCCATTGCAGCCCAGGGTAGAGGAGCCGTGTGCAAGCTGTGCATGCCCGGGGGCAACAGTGTATGAGCTCCACAGCGCCAGCGGGGGGGTCCCACTATGTCCCAAGCCGCCTGACATGTACTTCCGGTCGGCCAGGAGGTGGCATGTCAGCCAGCTCCAGAGTGTATGAGCGGCGTGTGCCTGCACCCGTGGGGGGGATACAGGAGCCATGGGGAAGCTGTGCAAGACCGGGGGCAGCCGTGTACGAGCTCCGCAGCGCCCCTTGTGGACTTCCAGGGCAAGAGCGGTATGAGCGGCAAAGTCATGCCGACCTCCTGGAAGTCCCCGTCGGCCTCGCTCGCGGGTCGGTCCCGCTGGTTTTTTTACCTTCTTAATAAAAAAATCTTTTTTTTTTTATGGTATTTTCTGAAGCCTCAAGCCCACCTACAGTTGCACGAGCAAGGCCACCTCGGTGACTCCTACCGAAAGCGGCCGGGAGCCATCTCCGTGTACGAGCGGCGTGTGCGGCGTGTGCCTGCCTATTGCACCCGTGGGGGGATAGAGGAGCCTTGGGGAAGCTGTGCCAGCCCGGGGGCAGCCCTGTACGAGCTCCACAGCGCCCGCGGCGAGTCCCGCCGTGTCCACCCGGCTGCCAAGCACTTCCGGTCCGCGAGTGATGCATGACAGCGGCCGGGAGCCAGCTCCGCCTATCAGCGGCGGTGTGCCTGCCTTCTGCACCCGTGGGGGGATAGAGGGGCCCCGTGGGAGCTGCTGCATGCCGGCAGCTTCCTTGTGGGAGCTCCACAGCGCCCGCGGTCCTCGGCGGACTTCCAGGGCAAGAGCGGTATGAGCGGCCACCTCATGCCGACCTCCTGGAAGTCCCCGTCGGCTTAGCTCGCGGGTCGGTCCCGCTGTTTTTTTTTTTACCTTCTTAATAAAAAAATCTTTTTTTTTTTATGGTACTTTCGGAAGCCCCAAGCCCACCTGCAGTTGCACGAGCAAGGACACCTCGGTGACTCCTACCGAAAGCGGCCGGGAGTCATCTCCGTGTACGAGCGGCGTGTGCGGCGTGTGCCTGCCTATTGCACCCGTGGGGGGATAGAGGAGCCATGGGGAAGCTGTGCCAGCCCGGGGGCAGCCCTGTACGAGCTCCACAGCACCCGCGGCGAGTCCCGCCGTGTCCACCCGGCTGCCAAGCACTTCCGGTCCGCGAGTGATGCATGACAGCGGCCGGGAGCCAGCTCCGCCTATCAGAGGCGGTGTGCCTGCCTTCTGCACCCGTGGGGGGATAGAGGGGCCCCGTGGGAGCTTGTGGATGCCGGCAGCTTCCTTGTGGGAGCTCCACAGCGCCCGCGGCGAGTCCCGTCGTGTCCACCCGGCTGCCAAGCACTTCCGGTCCGCGAGTGATGCATGACAGCGGCCGGGAGCCAGCTCCGCCTATCAGCGGCGGTGTGCCTGCCTTCTGCACCCGTGGGGGGATAGAGGGGCCCCGTGGGAGCTGCTGCATGCCGGCAGCTTCCTTGTGGGAGCTCCACAGCGCCCGCGGTCCTCTGCGGACTTCCAGGGCAAGAGCGGTAGGAGCCTCCACCTCATGCCGACCTCCTGGAAGTCCCCGTCGGCCTAGCTCGCGGGTCGGTCCCGCTGTTTTTTTTTTTACCTTCTTAATAAAAAAACTTTTTTTTTTTATGGTATTTTCCGAAGCCCCAAGCCCACCTGCATTTGCACGAGCAAGGCCACCTCGGTGACTCCTACCGAAAGCGGCCGGGAGCCATCTCCGTGTACGAGCGGCGTGTGCGGCGTGTGCCTGCCTATTGCACCCGTGGGGGGATAGAGGAGCCATGGGGAAGCTGTGCCAGCCCGGGGGCAGCCCTGTACGAGCTCCACAGCACCCGCGGCGAGTCCCGCCGTGTCCACCCGGCTGCCAAGCACTTCCGGTCCGCGAGTGATGCATGACAGCGGCCGGGAGCCAGCTCCGCCTATCAGAGGCGGTGTGCCTGCCTTCTGCACCCGTGGGGGGATAGAGGGGCCCCGTGGGAGCTTGTGGATGCCGGCAGCTTCCTTGTGGGAGCTCCACAGCGCCCGCGGCGTGTCCCGTCGTGTCCACCCGGCTGCCAAGCACTTCCGGTCCGCGAGTGATGCATGACAGCGGCCGGGAGCCAGCTCCGCCTATCAGCGGCGGTGTGCCTGCCTTCTGCACCCGTGGGGGGATAGAGGGGCCCCGTGGGAGCTGCTGCATGCCGGCAGCTTCCTTGTGGGAGCTCCACAGCGCCCGCGGTCCTCTGCGGACTTCCAGGGCAAGAGCGGTAGGAGCCTCCACCTCATGCCGACCTCCTGGAAGTCCCCGTCGGCCTAGCTCGCGGGTCGGTCCCGCTGTTTTTTTTTTTACCTTCTTAATAAAAAAACTTTTTTTTTTTATGGTATTTTCCGAAGCCCCAAGCCCCCCTGCATTTGCACGAGCAAGGCCACCTCGGTGACTCCTACCGAAAGCGGCCGGGAGCCAGCTCGGTGTACGAGCGGCGTGTGCCTGCCTATTGCAGCCGTGGGGGGATAGAGGAGCCATGGGGAAGCTGTGCCAGCCCGGGGGCAGCCCTGTACGAGCTCCACAGCGCCCGCGGCGAGTCCCGTCGTGTCCACCCGGCTGACAAGCACTTCCGGTCCGCGAATGATGCATGTCAGCGGCCGGGAGCCAGCTCCGCGTATGAGCGGCGTGTGCCGGCCTTTTGCACCCGTGGGGGGATAGAGGGGCCCCGTGGGAGCTTGTACATGCCGGCAGCTTCCTTGTGGGAGCTCCACAGCGCCCGCGGCGAGTCCCGTAGTTCACCCGCCCGACATGCACTTCCGGTCCGCGACGGACTTCCAGGGCTCAAGCGGTAGGTGCGGCCACCTCATGCCGACCTCCTGGAACTCCCCCTCGGCCTCGCTCGCGTGTCTGTCTTCATTCACGTTTTGGAGAAAAAACCCTATGAGGTTTTTATTTTGGCCTTCAGCCAAGCAGCCGTTCCAGGAGGCCGGGCATTTTGGCACCTCCCACCGGTGTAATTGGCGAGGTGACACTTTTAGGGGTGTGAATATCTCCTACGCCTGAAATACTGTGAGAGGGAGAACTTGCTCCGCCCCCCAAGTCCAACACTTCCAGGACGAGAGGAGGGCGGGAGGCGTTCCCTGCTTAGGCCGAATGCGGCTTCCAGGGAGATAGCGGCACCAAGCCGCCCTCTCACGCCGCTGCCCTGGATGTCCCCGTCGGCCTCGCTCGCGGGTTGGTCCCGCTGTTTTTTTTTACCTTCTTAATAAAAATTTTTTTTTTTTTTATGCCATTTTCTGAAGTCCCAAGCCCACCTGGAGTTGCACGAGCCCGGCCACCTCGGTGACTCCTACCGAAAGCGGCCGGGAGCCACCTCGGTGTACGAGCGGCGTGTGCCTGCCTATTGCACCCGTGGGGGGATAGAGGGGCCCCGTGGGAGCTGCTGCATGCCGGCAGCTTCCTTGTGGGAGCTCCACAGCGCCCGCGGTCCTCTGAGGACTTCCAGGGCAAGAGCGGTAGGAGCCTCCACCTCATGCCGACCTCCTGGAAGTCCCCGTCGGCCTAGCTCGCGGGTCGGTCCCGCTGTTTTTTTTTTTACCTTCTTAATAAAAAAATCTTTTTTTTTTTATGGTATTTTCGGAAGCCCCAAGCCCACCTGCATTTGCACGAGCAAGGCCACCTCGGTGACTCCTACCGAAAGCGGCCGGGAGCCACCTCGGTGTACGAGCGGCGTGTGCCTGCCTATTGCACCCGTGGGGGGATAGAGGGGCCCCGTGGGAGCTGCTGCATGCCGGCAGCTTCCTTGTGGGAGCTCCACAGCGCCCGCGGTCCTCTGAGGACTTCCAGGGCAAGAGCGGTAGGAGCCTCCACCTCATGCCGACCTCCTGGAAGTCCCCGTCGGCCTAGCTCGCGGGTCGGTCCCGCTGGTTTTTTTTTTACCTTCTTAATAAAAAAATCTTTTTTTTTTTATGGTATTTTCGGAAGCCCCAAGCCCACCTGCATTTGCACGAGCAAGGCCACCTCGGTGACTCCTACCGAAAGCGGCCGGGAGCCACCTCGGTGTACGAGCGGCGTGTGCCTGCCTATTGCACCCGTGGGGGGATAGAGGGGCCCCGTGGGAGCTGCTGCATGCCGGCAGCTTCCTTGTGGGAGCTCCACAGCGCCCGCGGTCCTCTGAGGACTTCCAGGGCAAGAGCGGTAGGAGCCTCCACCTCATGCCGACCTCCTGGAAGTCCCCGTCGGCCTAGCTCGCGGGTCGGTCCCGCTGTTTTTTTTTTTACCTTCTTAATAAAAAAATCTTTTTTTTTTTATGGTATTTTCGGAAGCCCCAAGCCCACCTGCATTTGCACGAGCAAGGCCACCTCGGTGACTCCTACCGAAAGCGGCCGGGAGCCACCTCGGTGTACGAGCGGCGTGTGCCTGCCTATTGCACCCGTGGGGGGATAGAGGGGCCCCGTGGGAGCTGCTGCATGCCGGCAGCTTCCTTGTGGGAGCTCCACAGCGCCCGCGGTCCTCTGAGGACTTCCAGGGCAAGAGCGGTAGGAGCCTCCACCTCATGCCGACCTCCTGGAAGTCCCCGTCGGCCTAGCTCGCGGGTCGGTCCCGCTGTTTTTTTTTTTACCTTCTTAATAAAAAAATCTTTTTTTTTTTATGGTATTTTCGGAAGCCCCAAGCCCACCTGCATTTGCACGAGCAAGGCCACCTCGGTGACTCCTACCGAAAGCGGCCGGGAGCCACCTCGGTGTACGAGCGGCGTGTGCCTGCCTATTGCACCCGTGGGGGGATAGAGGGGCCCCGTGGGAGCTGCTGCATGCCGGCAGCTTCCTTGTGGGAGCTCCACAGCGCCCGCGGTCCTCTGAGGACTTCCAGGGCAAGAGCGGTAGGAGCCTCCACCTCATGCCGACCTCCTGGAAGTCCCCGTCGGCCTAGCTCGCGGGTCGGTCCCGCTGGTTTTTTTTTTACCTTCTTAATAAAAAAATCTTTTTTTTTTTATGGTATTTTCGGAAGCCCCAAGCCCACCTGCATTTGCACGAGCAAGGCCACCTCGGTGACTCCTACCGAAAGCGGCCGGGAGCCACCTCGGTGTACGAGCGGCGTGTGCCTGCCTATTGCACCCGTGGGGGGATAGAGGGGCCCCGTGGGAGCTGCTGCATGCCGGCAGCTTCCTTGTGGGAGCTCCACAGCGCCCGCGGTCCTCTGAGGACTTCCAGGGCAAGAGCGGTAGGAGCCTCCACCTCATGCCGACCTCCTGGAAGTCCCCGTCGGCCTAGCTCGCGGGTCGGTCCCGCTGGTTTTTTTTTTACCTTCTTAATAAAAAAACTTTTTTTTTTTATGGTATTTTCGGAAGCCCCAAGCCCACCTGCATTTGCACGAGCAAGGCCACCTCGGTGACTCCTACCGAAAGCGGCCGGGAGCCACCTCGGTGTACGAGCGGCGTGTGCCTGCCTATTGCACCCGTGGGGGGATAGAGGAGCCATGGGGAAGCCGTGCCAGCCCGGGGGCAGCAGTTTACGAGCTCCGTAGCGCCCTGCGGTCCTCGGCGGACTTCCAGGGCAAGAGCGGTAGGCGCGGCCACCTCATGCCGACCTCCTGGAAGTCCCCGTCGGCCTGGCTCGCGTCTCGGTCCCGCTGTGTGTTTTACCTTCATAATAAAAAAAACTTTTTTTTTTTATGGTATTTTCTGAAGTCCCAAGCCGACCTGCAGTTGCAGGAGCTCGGCCACCTCGGCAACTCCTACCGAAAGCCGTGAAATAGGAAGTACAAACGGGAGCTGCTCCCGTTCCAAGCCGGGAAGGACTTCCATGGTGTGACCGGTAGGTAGTGACACCTCCTGCCGGCCTCCTGGAAGTCCCGGTCGGCCTCGCTCGCAGGTCTGTCTTCATTGACGTTTTGGAGAAAAAACCCTATGAGGTTTTTATTTTGGGCCTCAGCCGGGCAGCAGTTCCAGGAGCCCGGGTACTTTGGCACCTTACCCCGGTGTATTTGAGGTGGTGACACTTTTAGGGGTGCAAATATCTCCTTCACCTGAAATCCTGTGAGAGGGCATTTCTGCTCCGCGTTCCAAGTCCTAACGGTTCTTCCTAGCGGGAAGTCCTAACCGTTCGTGGCCGAGAAGGACTTCCATGGTGTGACCGGTATGTAGTGGCACGTCATGCCGGCCTCCTGGAAGTCCCCGTCGGCCTGGCTGGCAGGTCTGTCTTCATTGACGTTTTGGAGGAAAAACCCTATGAGGTTTTTATTTTGGGCTTCAGCCGGGCAGCAGTTCCAGGAGCCCGGGTAAGTTGGCACCTTACCCCGGTGTATTTGAGGTGGTGACACTTTTAGGGGTGCGAATATCTCCTTCACCTGAAATCCTGTGAGAGGGCATTTCTGCTCCGCGTTCCAAGTCCCTACGGTTCTTCCTAGCGGGAAGTCCTAACCGTTTGTGGCCGAGAAGGACTTCCATGGTGTGACCGGTATGTAGTGGCACGTCATGCCGGCCTCCTGGAAGTCCCCGTCGGCCTCGTTGGCTGGTCGGTCCGGTGCACCTGGACTTCCACGAAAGAACTTTGGTGCATTCTTTCTGGAGTCCCAGGCCGACCAGCAGTTGTAGGAGCTCGGCCACGTTGGCGAGTCCAACCGAGAGTACCGTGAAGGAGGACGTGCTGCACGTTCTAGCGGGAGCTGCACCTGGTCCAACCCGAGAAGGACTTCCATGGTGTGACCGGTATGTAGTGGCACGTCATGCCGGCCTCCTGGAAGTCCCCGTCGGCCTGGCTGGCAGGTCTGTCTTCATTGACGTTTTGGAGGAAAAACCCTATGAGGTTTTTATTTTGGGCTTCAGCCGGGCAGCAGTTCCAGGAGCCCGGGTAAGTTGGCACCTTACCCCGGTGTATTTGAGGTGGTGACACTTTTAGGGGTGCGAATATCTCCTTCACCTGAAATCCTGTGAGAGGGCATTTCTGCTCCGCGTTCCAAGTCCCTACGGTTCTTCCTAGCGGGAAGTCCTAACCGTTTGTGGCCGAGAAGGACTTCCATGGTGTGACCGGTATGTAGTGGCACGTCATGCCGGCCTCCTGGAAGTCCCCGTCGGCCTCGTTGGCTGGTCGGTCCGGTGCACCTGGACTTCCACGAAAGAACTTTGGTGCATTCTTTCTGGAGTCCCAGGCCGACCAGCAGTTGTAGGAGCTCGGCCACGTTGGCGAGTCCAACCGAGAGTACCGTGAAGGAGGACGTGCTGCACGTTCTAGCGGGAGCTGCACCTGGTCCAACCCGAGAAGGACTTCCATGGTGTGACCGGTATGTAGTGGCACGTCATGCCGGCCTCCTGGAAGTCCCCGTCGGCCTGGCTGGCAGGTCTGTCTTCATTGACGTTTTGGAGGAAAAACCCTATGAGGTTTTTATTTTGGGCTTCAGCCGGGCAGCAGTTCCAGGAGCCCGGGTAAGTTGGCACCTTACCCCGGTGTATTTGAGGTGGTGACACTTTTAGGGGTGCGAATATCTCCTTCACCTGAAATCCTGTGAGAGGGCATTTCTGCTCCGCGTTCCAAGTCCCTACGGTTCTTCCTAGCGGGAAGTCCTAACCGTTTGTGGCCGAGAAGGACTTCCATGGTGTGACCGGTATGTAGTGGCACGTCATGCCGGCCTCCTGGAAGTCCCCGTCGGCCTCGTTGGCTGGTCGGTCCGGTGCACCTGGACTTCCACGAAAGAACTTTGGTGCATTCTTTCTGGAGTCCCAGGCCGACCAGCAGTTGTAGGAGCTCGGCCACGTTGGCGAGTCCAACCGAGAGTACCGTGAAGGAGGACGTGCTGCACGTTCTAGCGGGAGCTGCACCTGGTCCAACCCGAGAAGGACTTCCATGGTGTGACCGGTATGTAGTGGCACGTCATGCCGGCCTCCTGGAAGTCCCCGTCGGCCTGGCTGGCAGGTCTGTCTTCATTGACGTTTTGGAGGAAAAACCCTATGAGGTTTTTATTTTGGGCTTCAGCCGGGCAGCAGTTCCAGGAGCCCGGGTAAGTTGGCACCTTACCCCGGTGTATTTGAGGTGGTGACACTTTTAGGGGTGCGAATATCTCCTTCACCTGAAATCCTGTGAGAGGGCATTTCTGCTCCGCGTTCCAAGTCCCTACGGTTCTTCCTAGCGGGAAGTCCTAACCGTTTGTGGCCGAGAAGGACTTCCATGGTGTGACCGGTATGTAGTGGCACGTCATGCCGGCCTCCTGGAAGTCCCCGTCGGCCTCGTTGGCTGGTCGGTCCGGTGCACCTGGACTTCCACGAAAGAACTTTGGTGCATTCTTTCTGGAGTCCCAGGCCGACCAGCAGTTGTAGGAGCTCGGCCACGTTGGCGAGTCCAACCGAGAGTACCGTGAAGGAGGACGTGCTGCACGTTCTAGCGGGAGCTGCACCTGGTCCAACCCGAGAAGGACTTCCATGGTGTGACCGGTATGTAGTGGCACGTCATGCCGGCCTCCTGGAAGTCCCCGTCGGCCTGGCTGGCAGGTCTGTCTTCATTGACGTTTTGGAGGAAAAACCCTATGAGGTTTTTATTTTGGGCTTCAGCCGGGCAGCAGTTCCAGGAGCCCGGGTAAGTTGGCACCTTACCCCGGTGTATTTGAGGTGGTGACACTTTTAGGGGTGCGAATATCTCCTTCACCTGAAATCCTGTGAGAGGGCATTTCTGCTCCGCGTTCCAAGTCCCTACGGTTCTTCCTAGCGGGAAGTCCTAACCGTTTGTGGCCGAGAAGGACTTCCATGGTGTGACCGGTATGTAGTGGCACGTCATGCCGGCCTCCTGGAAGTCCCCGTCGGCCTCGTTGGCTGGTCGGTCCGGTGCACCTGGACTTCCACGAAAGAACTTTGGTGCATTCTTTCTGGAGTCCCAGGCCGACCAGCAGTTGTAGGAGCTCGGCCACGTTGGCGAGTCCAACCGAGAGTACCGTGAAGGAGGACGTGCTGCACGTTCTAGCGGGAGCTGCACCTGGTCCAACCCGAGAAGGACTTCCATGGTGTGACCGGTATGTAGTGGCACGTCATGCCGGCCTCCTGGAAGTCCCCGTCGGCCTGGCTGGCAGGTCTGTCTTCATTGACGTTTTGGAGGAAAAACCCTATGAGGTTTTTATTTTGGGCTTCAGCCGGGCAGCAGTTCCAGGAGCCCGGGTAAGTTGGCACCTTACCCCGGTGTATTTGAGGTGGTGACACTTTTAGGGGTGCGAATATCTCCTTCACCTGAAATCCTGTGAGAGGGCATTTCTGCTCTGCGTTCCAAGTCCCTACGGTTCTTCCTAGCGGGAAGTCCTAACCGTTTGTGGCCGAGAAGGACTTCCATGGTGTGACCGGTATGTAGTGGCACGTCATGCCGGCCTCCTGGAAGTCCCCGTCGGCCTCGTTGGCTGGTCGGTCCGGTGCACCTGGACTTCCACGAAAGAACTTTGGTGCATTCTTTCTGGAGTCCCAGGCCGACCAGCAGTTGTAGGAGCTCGGCCACGTTGGCGAGTCCAACCGAGAGTACCGTGAAGGAGGACGTGCTGCACGTTCTAGCGGGAGCTGCACCTGGTCCAACCCGAGAAGGACTTCCATGGTGTGACCGGTATGTAGTGGCACGTCATGCCGGCCTCCTGGAAGTCCCCGTCGGCCTGGCTGGCAGGTCTGTCTTCATTGACGTTTTGGAGGAAAAACCCTATGAGGTTTTTATTTTGGGCTTCAGCCGGGCAGCAGTTCCAGGAGCCCGGGTAAGTTGGCACCTTACCCCGGTGTATTTGAGGTGGTGACACTTTTAGGGGTGCGAATATCTCCTTCACCTGAAATCCTGTGAGAGGGCATTTCTGCTCCGCGTTCCAAGTCCCTACGGTTCTTCCTAGCGGGAAGTCCTAACCGTTTGTGGCCGAGAAGGACTTCCATGGTGTGACCGGTATGTAGTGGCACGTCATGCCGGCCTCCTGGAAGTCCCCGTCGGCCTCGTTGGCTGGTCGGTCCGGTGCACCTGGACTTCCACGAAAGAACTTTGGTGCATTCTTTCTGGAGTCCCAGGCCGACCAGCAGTTGTAGGAGCTCGGCCACGTTGGCGAGTCCAACCGAGAGTACCGTGAAGGAGGACGTGCTGCACGTTCTAGCGGGAGCTGCACCTGGTCCAACCCGAGAAGGACTTCCATGGTGTGACCGGTATGTAGTGGCACGTCATGCCGGCCTCCTGGAAGTCCCCGTCGGCCTGGCTGGCAGGTCTGTCTTCATTGACGTTTTGGAGGAAAAACCCTATGAGGTTTTTATTTTGGGCTTCAGCCGGGCAGCAGTTCCAGGAGCCCGGGTAAGTTGGCACCTTACCCCGGTGTATTTGAGGTGGTGACACTTTTAGGGGTGCGAATATCTCCTTCACCTGAAATCCTGTGAGAGGGCATTTCTGCTCCGCGTTCCAAGTCCCTACGGTTCTTCCTAGCGGGAAGTCCTAACCGTTTGTGGCCGAGAAGGACTTCCATGGTGTGACCGGTATGTAGTGGCACGTCATGCCGGCCTCCTGGAAGTCCCCGTCGGCCTCGTTGGCTGGTCGGTCCGGTGCACCTGGACTTCCACGAAAGAACTTTGGTGCATTCTTTCTGGAGTCCCAGGCCGACCAGCAGTTGTAGGAGCTCGGCCACGTTGGCGAGTCCAACCGAGAGTACCGTGAAGGAGGACGTGCTGCACGTTCTAGCGGGAGCTGCACCTGGTCCAACCCGAGAAGGACTTCCATGGTGTGACCGGTATGTAGTGGCACGTCATGCCGGCCTCCTGGAAGTCCCCGTCGGCCTGGCTGGCAGGTCTGTCTTCATTGACGTTTTGGAGGAAAAACCCTATGAGGTTTTTATTTTGGGCTTCAGCCGGGCAGCAGTTCCAGGAGCCCGGGTAAGTTGGCACCTTACCCCGGTGTATTTGAGGTGGTGACACTTTTAGGGGTGCGAATATCTCCTTCACCTGAAATCCTGTGAGAGGGCATTTCTGCTCCGCGTTCCAAGTCCCTACGGTTCTTCCTAGCGGGAAGTCCTAACCGTTTGTGGCCGAGAAGGACTTCCATGGTGTGACCGGTATGTAGTGGCACGTCATGCCGGCCTCCTGGAAGTCCCCGTCGGCCTCGTTGGCTGGTCGGTCCGGTGCACCTGGACTTCCACGAAAGAACTTTGGTGCATTCTTTCTGGAGTCCCAGGCCGACCAGCAGTTGTAGGAGCTCGGCCACGTTGGCGAGTCCAACCGAGAGTACCGTGAAGGAGGACGTGCTGCACGTTCTAGCGGGAGCTGCACCTGGTCCAACCCGAGAAGGACTTCCATGGTGTGACCGGTATGTAGTGGCACGTCATGCCGGCCTCCTGGAAGTCCCCGTCGGCCTGGCTGGCAGGTCTGTCTTCATTGACGTTTTGGAGGAAAAACCCTATGAGGTTTTTATTTTGGGCTTCAGCCGGGCAGCAGTTCCAGGAGCCCGGGTAAGTTGGCACCTTACCCCGGTGTATTTGAGGTGGTGACACTTTTAGGGGTGCGAATATCTCCTTCACCTGAAATCCTGTGAGAGGGCATTTCTGCTCCGCGTTCCAAGTCCCTACGGTTCTTCCTAGCGGGAAGTCCTAACCGTTTGTGGCCGAGAAGGACTTCCATGGTGTGACCGGTATGTAGTGGCACGTCATGCCGGCCTCCTGGAAGTCCCCGTCGGCCTCGTTGGCTGGTCGGTCCGGTGCACCTGGACTTCCACGAAAGAACTTTGGTGCATTCTTTCTGGAGTCCCAGGCCGACCAGCAGTTGTAGGAGCTCGGCCACGTTGGCGAGTCCAACCGAGAGTACCGTGAAGGAGGACGTGCTGCACGTTCTAGCGGGAGCTGCACCTGGTCCAACCCGAGAAGGACTTCCATGGTGTGACCGGTATGTAGTGGCACGTCATGCCGGCCTCCTGGAAGTCCCCGTCGGCCTGGCTGGCAGGTCTGTCTTCATTGACGTTTTGGAGGAAAAACCCTATGAGGTTTTTATTTTGGGCTTCAGCCGGGCAGCAGTTCCAGGAGCCCGGGTAAGTTGGCACCTTACCCCGGTGTATTTGAGGTGGTGACACTTTTAGGGGTGCGAATATCTCCTTCACCTGAAATCCTGTGAGAGGGCATTTCTGCTCCGCGTTCCAAGTCCCTACGGTTCTTCCTAGCGGGAAGTCCTAACCGTTTGTGGCCGAGAAGGACTTCCATGGTGTGACCGGTATGTAGTGGCACGTCATGCCGGCCTCCTGGAAGTCCCCGTCGGCCTCGTTGGCTGGTCGGTCCGGTGCACCTGGACTTCCACGAAAGAACTTTGGTGCATTCTTTCTGGAGTCCCAGGCCGACCAGCAGTTGTAGGAGCTCGGCCACGTTGGCGAGTCCAACCGAGAGTACCGTGAAGGAGGACGTGCTGCACGTTCTAGCGGGAGCTGCACCTGGTCCAACCCGAGAAGGACTTCCATGGTGTGACCGGTATGTAGTGGCACGTCATGCCGGCCTCCTGGAAGTCCCCGTCGGCCTGGCTGGCAGGTCTGTCTTCATTGACGTTTTGGAGGAAAAACCCTATGAGGTTTTTATTTTGGGCTTCAGCCGGGCAGCAGTTCCAGGAGCCCGGGTAAGTTGGCACCTTACCCCGGTGTATTTGAGGTGGTGACACTTTTAGGGGTGCGAATATCTCCTTCACCTGAAATCCTGTGAGAGGGCATTTCTGCTCCGCGTTCCAAGTCCCTACGGTTCTTCCTAGCGGGAAGTCCTAACCGTTTGTGGCCGAGAAGGACTTCCATGGTGTGACCGGTATGTAGTGGCACGTCATGCCGGCCTCCTGGAAGTCCCCGTCGGCCTCGTTGGCTGGTCGGTCCGGTGCACCTGGACTTCCACGAAAGAACTTTGGTGCATTCTTTCTGGAGTCCCAGGCCGACCAGCAGTTGTAGGAGCTCGGCCACGTTGGCGAGTCCAACCGAGAGTACCGTGAAGGAGGACGTGCTGCACGTTCTAGCGGGAGCTGCACCTGGTCCAACCCGAGAAGGACTTCCATGGTGTGACCGGTATGTAGTGGCACGTCATGCCGGCCTCCTGGAAGTCCCCGTCGGCCTCTGCCACCTGTCGTTAAGCTGTGAGAGGAGCACGTGCTCCCGCGCCGTTTGAGTCTTTGGAATTTGTCCAAGACTCCTCAGATCGATCTGGCTCCCCGCGACCCGGCGGCGGAGGGACCACTCGCTCGGCAGTGCTTTGGAGCCCTGTCGGTTACGGCGAGCGCGTCTTCCTCCCACACCGTCCGGGTCTGTTTCGCCCCCGGCCACCTACGGCCGGTGTCCCAAAAAGCCCGGCGGTCCTGCTAAAGGCGGGTGCCGGTACCTCTCGCTCCCGCGAGGTGCGTTTGCTCAGTGCTGCTGCTATCACTCTAAAAGGCGTCCGAGAGTGCGCTGGTGTCGCCGGAGCCCGAGGCACGAGAGAAAGCTTTAAACGACGGGGAGGCAGTGACCGCCCCCGTATGTCCGCTGCTCGCAAGGGCCTCTCTAGCCGAGGTGCTCCCAGGCGCACCCGCGCATGGGGCACGGTTGTTTCTCGCAAGTAGTCCAAAGCCGTCTTCCGCCTCGCCCGAGGCTGGAAGTGTCGGCGTGGCTCCCGCATGCAAGCCACACGCGGCTCCACGGTGGCTTCCCTCCCCCCCTCTCCGGAGGGGGGCGGCCCCATCCCATGTGGAGCCGCTAAGCCGCCGGGAAAGCGGCCTCGGTTCCCCGTGGGCGACAAAGGCGTCCTCCTCGGCACTTTGCGAGCTGGGCCGCCGGAGAGAGCAGTTAACCCGGATTGTCGAGGTTGTCGTTGCCTTTGTCCCATATTACCTAAGCCTGGTCCTTGTTACCTTACTGGTAAGGGTTAGGGACGCTGAGCGCGCTCCATCTTCTCGGCTCTATGTTGGGCTCTCTCTAAACAGGTCCTCGACTTAAGACCGACCGGTCTTCGTAGGCATCCTTCATCTCGGCAGGTTGCGAGCTGGGCCGTCGGTGAGAGCAGTTAACCCGGATTGTCGAGGTTGCCGTTGCCTTTGTCCCATATTACCTAAGCCTGGTCCTTGATACCTTACTGGTAAGGGTTAGGGACGATGAGCGCGCTCCATCTTCTCGGCTCTATGTTGGGCTCTCTCTAAACAGGTCCTCGACTTACGATTCTGCCCCGACCGACCGACCGGTCTTCGTAGGCGTCCTCCATCTCGGCAGGTTGCGAGCTGGGCCGCCGGTGAGAGCAGATAACAACCCGGATTGTCGAGGTTGCCGTTGCCTTTGTCCCATATTACCTAAGCCTGGTCCTTGATACCTTACTGGTAAGGGTTAGGGACGATGAGCGCGCTCCATCTTCTCGGCTCTATGTTGGGCTCTCTCTAAACAGGTCCTCGACTTACGATTCTGCCCCGACCGACCGACCGGTCTTCGTAGGCGTCCTCCATCTCGGCAGGTTGCGAGCTGGGCCGCCGGTGAGAGCAGATAACAACCCGGATTGTCGAGGTTGCCGTTGCCTTTGTCCCATATTACCTAAGCCTGGTCCTTGTTACCTTACTGGTAAGGGTTAGGGACGCTGAGCGCGCTCCATCTTCTCGGCTCTATGTTGGGCTCTCTCTAAACAGGTCCTCGACTTACGATGCTG